>NC_050573.1:260957305-261280305 GCF_011100635.1 Trichosurus vulpecula | reverse complement strand
TTGCTGAGGAATGTATTTTTGTCTTTTCTATTTAAATGGAATTTCTTTTTTATCTTTCTTAAATGTATTTCTCCTATTTCTTTTCTGAATCAATACGAAACTAAAAATGGTATGTTATCTGTAAAAACCAGTATTCTGGTTTTAAAAAAAATATAATACCAAACCTGGCCAAAGCCTAAAGCACTATGCAGCCTTCTTCCTTAAGGTTGTCTGATGAGGATTATTTTAGATATCATCCATAGGGATAATCATTGGACATAGGAAAACATAGGGAGCTCTTAAGTAAGAAAACTTTTACCAGTGTGATTTGGCCCCTTTCTCTGCAACTTCTAGTCTTAAAGAATTGCCTTAAACTTTGAGAGGTTGAATTGCTTGACTGCTGTCAAAGGTAGAACTTGAACCCAGGTTTATGGCCAGATCTCTAGCCATTACACCATGCTCTGAGGTAAATTACATAGATAAGCATTAAACCTCCTAATGGCTGGGACCAACTTGCAGAAGTTGGAGAAAACCTGAAAGGCTCCCCAAAGGAAATTGGACTGTTTAAGGTAGAATGTGGGCACGGTGCAAGAGGACTAGATTTAACATCTGAAGACTGCTATACCATGACACTATCAGATCTCTCCTGGGATAGGCCATGCAGGCATGAGCACCACATCTTCAATAGAGCATTCAGAGGAGGACAACCAAAGGGATGGTGAAGGGTATCAAACCCATGGCATATGAGGATCAAGCATCAATTGGGGGAATTGAGGACTATTAGCCTGGAGAAGTGATTATATGGGGTAGGGGAAGGTGCATATTATCTACCTTTGAGTGTGTAATAAGTGATCAAATGGAAAAGGGACTCATTTAGCTCTGTTAGATTCAGAGAGAACAGTTGTAGCAATGAGTGGAAGTTACAAAGAGGCAAACTAAAGTGTAAGACTGCAAGTCATGGAACACTACAGCATCTAAAGAATAAGAAATGGCATCAAGCGCAAGAGTGTGAGCAGGCTTCTCCAAGTATAGAACGAACTAGGAAGAACATGAATAAAGGATATCATCAAAGAAATGTATGATTGAGAAAGGAGGTGGCTGAGTCAAGGGGAATACTTGTGGACAGCCCACGTGCTCAAATGGTTACCTCTTGATATTAGGAAAGAGCAAGGAAGGTACGCAGCACATTGGGCATGGCCTCTGTAGTTAAGGTAAGGCATGTACAAGATGTAAACAGGAGGAGCAGCTATGGATGGCTAATAAGCTGCATCATTGGCCAGAACCTCCATATTGAAGAGATCACAGATCTGTTTGACTTTTTTACTTTAAAAAAAAATCAAACAGAGCTACCACAAAAGGAAACACACTACCTTCAAAGTAGTTGGTGGACCCTCAGGGGAAGTATTCAAGCACAGGCTAGAAGACCACTTATGTGTGTTGCCGGGGTGACTCTTGTTCAGGTGTAAGTTGGAGAGCATGGGTTCCTTAGAAACCTTAGTTTCATCTAACTCTGAGATTCTGTGTTTCTGTGACCTGGGTTGAAGGTCATTTCACTTGATTGGGTTTGCTTAGTTGCTGCTTTGCTTTTCATTTTTCATTTTTCTTTGTTACAAGGAAAGGTTCTATTATACTGGTATTGAGTGGGTAGAGAAAACGTGTATTATATCAGGAAATTCCTGAGATGTAAAAAACAAAAGGTATCAATAAAATTTAAAAAATAAAACTCACTTCATTTATCAAAGCCTATATTTACTCACTTACAAAATGAGGGTATTAGACCTAAAATAATATAAAAACATGCTTCTCCCTCTGATCAATACCCTTTCTGGAAATAATGAAAAAATGAACTGTCCTTAGGTAGGCTATAACTAATTTCTCCAGGGGAAGAGATAAAGCTTTTATCTTAATTAGACTTGAATATACATATATGTACAGACACACGCATAGTATGTTTGTTAACACCCTTAATCCATTTTCCCTTTGTTCTTAAACTTTTAAACATTTTGCTAAAAGAAATAGATTGTCTAAGAAAGGAGGTTTGGGGAGAGACTGGAAAAGACTTTAGGCTGGATAAATTTTATGTACAGATAGATAGATAGATAGACAGACAGATAGACAGAAAGATAGATAGCTATCTTAGTATGTGCAATTGAAATTAAAAGGTCTTTAAAATGCTTCTACAATACAAATCCTATTCTGCCGCCATTTGTAGTAATGGGGCAGCTAAGTGGCAGAATGGATAGAGCACTGGGCCTAGAATCAGGAAGACCTGAATTCAAATCCAGCCTCAATCACTTTAAAGCTGTGTGATCATTTAATTTGTTTGCCTCAGTTTCCTCACCTGTAAAATGGGAATGATAGCAACCTCCCAGGGTTGTTGTGAGAATCAAATGAAATGACATTTGTAAAACTCATGTCACAGAACCTGGTACATAGTGGGTGCTAGTTATTATTATTACTATGAAATCCTAAACTCTGGCATGGCTAGCTTCAAGAAAGGGTGCATGGCTCTACAGGCTGCACTGATGGCTCATCTCCACAGGACTTTCTTTACCTTGCCATAGAAACCTCTTTCTCCCCAGGAGCTCACTCTATTCCTGGACTACTTCTCACAGTGGAAACACTTCCAGATGTGCATCTTCTCCCTCTTATTGGCTGGATCCTCTCAGAACCTCAGTTTTGTCATTGCTTTGTTTTGTTTTGTTTTTTTAGCAAAAAAAAATTCCAGTAGCAAATGAGAAAATCAGAAAAATTATATATAGAATATATACCAGACAATACAGAGTAAAGGAGCACTCCCATTGAGAGCAAGCTAACTCAACTCCACCAAAAGAGAGTGCCCTAATCTCACGCAAGGGGAAGTTCCTTGAAATCTCTAGTGTAGCGAGCTGAGAATAGGAACATGATGGAGACTCCTATCTCCTCTCATATTGGCTTCTTCCCATAATCTTTTCCTTCAGCAACCTTAAAGAGAGCAAACCTCTCTCTGCTGTTATTGCCAACTCCACAAGGCACTGATCTCCACCAATGAGGAAAGAGTCTCATACCAATTGGCTTTGAGACTCACTTTACATTCTTCAATTTTAAGGATGAAGCCCAGGCCAACCATATCTTCCTTCTTTTTTAGGCTATACTCTTGACTGATCTCCACCAGACTTTGTCTACCCTGCACTCCTACCAAATACACACACACACACACCTTTTTTACCTCCGTTTTATGAGTTATCTTTCCCCATTAGAATATAATACAATTAACATAACATAAAATAGCATAACAAAAAATGCACAGGGACGGTCTTTTGTTCTGATTACGTTTGTATTCCCAATGCTCAGCACAGTTCCTGGCTCATAGTAAACACTTAATAAATACCTTTTGGCTTGTTGACTTTGGGAGGTAGAGGGGAAAAACTTTTTCTGCTAAGATGTATATTTGCATAAATCTTTAGGTAAATACAGTAATCCTAAAGTACTATGCAAATGTAAATTTTCATTAATAATAGTATTTAATGCACTGCATTATATGATTATCCATATTATACAAAGGTACGAAAGTTAAATTGCTGCCTATCAAGAAACACTTGATTTTCAAAATGGAACTGACTCACCAAGAAATCAAGAACCATTTTCCCAGAACTCTTGGTACTCATCACAATCAATAGACCTTGTTTTATCTTATGTGTATAGTAAAGGACACATTGAAAATATTAGCTGCCAGACAGCTAATGGTACAATTAGGCCTACAAAAATCTTCAGAAACCCTGTGGCTATTCTTTAGTTTCTTCTGAGATTTCCCCTTCTGTTTAACTCAACATTATTGAGTTTTTAAAAAATCAATTAAATAAAAGACAGCCATTCTTGGGTCTTTCAAAGCTGATCTTTGTTTCCAAGTAGGGTGTCTTGGATACAATAAATGTAATGGCTTTTCTTTAACAGAATGTGGTAAGTTAATAAAGCGTCTCATCCATCCAAAGAATGTGGCATTGCTGTGCATATTTTCTACTCATTATAGAATCATAGATTTAGAGCTGGAGGGGAACTTGGAAGCCATCAAGTCCCACTCATCATTTTACAGCAGAGGAAACTGGGACACTAACAGGTAAGTGACTTGCCCAGAGTCAAAATGTATAACAATAATTTGTATAGAACTTTAATATTAGTGAAGGATTTTTTTTGTTTTTTTTTAAATCATTATTTATTTATTTAATATTTTCCATTTTCACCATTAATTTTCACAAGAGTTTGAATTATAAATTTTCTCCCCATTTCTACTCTCCCCCCCACTCCAAGATGGCATATATTCTGATTGTCCCTTTCCCCAGTCAACCTTTCCATCTGTCACCCCACTTCCCCCCATCCCCTTTTTCTTTATTTTCTTGTACAGCAAGATAGATTTTTATTCCCCATTGCCTGTATATCTTATTTCCTAGTTGCCTGCAAAAACTGTTTTTTGAACATCTGCTTTTAAACCTTTGAGTTCCAAATTCTGCCCCCTCTTCCCTCCCACCCACCCTCCCAAAGAAGGCAAGCAATTCAACATAGGCCACATGCCTATCATTATTTAAAACCCTTCCACAATACTCATGTTGTGAAAGACTAACCATAGTTTGCTCCTTCCTATCCTATCCCCCTTTATCCAATTTTCTCCCTTGACCCTGTCCCTTTTCGAAAGTGTTTGCTTTTGATTACCTCCTCCCCCTATCTGTCCTCCCTTCTATTGTCCCCCCTTTTTTTATCTCCTTCCTCCTTCTTTCCTGTGGGGTAAAATACCCAATTGAGTGTGTATGTTATTCCCTCCTCAAGTCAAATCCGATGAGAGTGAGATTCACTCATTCCCCTTCACCTGCTCCCTCTTCCCTTCCTACAGAACTACTTTTTCTTGCCACTTTTATGCGAGATAATTTACCCCATTCTATCTTTCCCTTTCTCCCTCTCTCAATATATTGCTCTCTCATCCCTTAATTTGATTTCATCCTTCATATTCAACTTCATATTTCATCCCTTCATATTCAACTCACCCTGTGCCCTCTGTCCATATATATATATATGTGTGTGTGTGTGTGTGTGTGTGTGTGTGTGTGTGTGTGTGTGTGTATTCCCTTCAGCTACCCTAATACTGAAGTCTCATGAATTATACACATCATCTTTCCATGTAGGAATGTAAACAAAACAGTTCAACTTTAGTAAGTCCCTTATGATTTCTCTTTCTTGTTTACCTTTTCATGCTCCCCTTCATTCTTATATTTGAAAGTCAAATTTTCTATTCAGCTCTGCTCTTTTCATTGAGAAAGCTTGAAAGTCCTCTATTTTATTGAAAATCCATATTTTGCCTTGGAGCATGACACTCAGTTTTGCTGCGTAGGTGATTCTTGATTTAGCTCCACTGACCTCCGGAATATCATATTCCAAGCCCTTCGATCCCTTAATGTAGAAGCTGCTAGATCTTGTATTATTCTGATTGTGTTTCCACAATACTCAAATTGTTTATTTCCAGCTGCTTGCAGTATTTTCTCCTTGACCTGGGAATTCTGGAATTTGGCAACAATATTCCTAGGAGTTTTCTTTTTGGGATCTTTTATCAGGAGGCAATCGGTGGATTCTTTCAAGTTCTATTTTACCCTCTGGCTCTAGAATATCTGGACAGTTCTCCTTGATAATTTCTTGAAAGATGATATCTAGGCTTTTTTGATCATGGCTTTCAAGTAGTCCAATAATTTTAAAATTATCTCTCCTGGACGTATTCTCCAGGTCAGGTTTTTCCAAAGAGATATTTCACATTGTCTTCCATTTTTTTCATTCCTTTGGTTCTGTTTTATAATATCCTGATTTCTCATAAAGTCACTAGATTCTACTTGCTCCAATCTAATTTTTAAGGTAGTATTTTCTTCAGTTGTCTTTTGGACCTCCTTTTCCATTTGGCTAATTCTGCCTTTCAAGGCATTCTTCTCATCACCGGCTTTTTGGAGCCCTTTTGCCATTTGAGTTAGTCTACTTTTTAAGGTGTTATTTTCTTCAGTATTTTTTGGGGTCTCCTTTAGCAAGTCCTTGACTTGTTTTTCATGGTTTTCTCACATCACTCTCATTTCTCTTCCCAATTTTTCCTCTACTTCTCTAACTTGCTTTTCCAACTCCTTTTTGAGCTCTTCCATGGCCTGGGCCCAGTTCATGTTTTTCTTGGAGGCTTTGGTTGTAGGCTCTTTGACTTTGTTGACTTCTTCTGGCTGTATGTTTTAGTCTTCTTTGTTACCAAAGAAAGATTCCAAAGTCTGAGTCTGAATCTGAGTCCATTTTCGCTGCCTGGCCATGTTCCCCGCCAACTACTTGACCCTTGAGTTTTTTGTAGGAGTATGACTGCTTGTAGAGTAGAGAGTACTTTGTCCCAAGATTGAGGGGCTGTGCTGTTGTTTTCATAGCTATTTCTACACAGCAAGTTCTGCCACACCAGGGCTCCACCTCCCCCAAGAAGTGCCAATCCAGACCACAACTCAGATCTTAAGCAGGCTCTGCACTCCAGCTCTGATCTGCCACTTAATACCTCCCACCAGGTGGCCTTGGGGCCAGAAGCAAATGCAGCTGTAATTCTGTCCTCAGAGCTGCGCCCCCTCTGCTTGGGTGGTGGCCAAACCTCGAACTCCTTTCACTCTGTCCCAGCAGCTTTTCCCACTAACCTTCTCTGTTGTCTTTGGTGTTTGTGGGTTGAGAAGTCTGGTAACTGTCACAGCTCACTGATTCAGGGCACTAGGGCCTGTTCCACCTGGCTCCCAGTCTTGTTGGTCCTGGTGCAGCCCATCCTGGGCTCTGCTCTGCTCCACTCCCAGCTCCAGGTGATATAACCTTCCCCACAAACATCCAGGTTTCCTGGGCTGGACCCCTGCTTCCCTCTGTTATTTCATGGGTTCTGCAGCTCTAGAATTCATTCAGAGCCATTTTTTATAGGTTTTTGGAGGGCGGGGAGGATCACACAAGTCCCTGCTTTCCAGCTGCCATTGTGGCTCCACCCCCTAGTGAAAGATTTTATACACATTATTGCATTTGATGCTCACAACAACCCAGTGTGATAGATATCATTATTATCCCCTTTTTAGAGGTGAAGAAACTGAGGCAAACAGAAGGTCATCGATTTGTCTAGGACTACGTAGTTAGTATCTGAGCATCTGAGGCAGGATGTGAACTAGGTCTTCCTGACTATAAGCCCTGCTGCTCTCCATTTGCTCACACCAAGTTCAGTGTTTTATCCACTGTAGCTCCCTCCCTCTCAATTTAGGAATTTTCTTTAACTTCAGAATAAGATAATAAAATCAATAAATTAACTGAATTAAGAAGAAAATCCCATTCTTCTTTGTGGAGAAGCACTTTTTTTGATAAGAAGGTTGGTATGGTTTTTAGTCCACAGTGAATGGAAGTCTAGTGGAAACTGTACTTGGTAATTTACTTAATTGCCTTTTAAAAGTCAAAAAAGATGATCAATTAATAATTTGTTTAATTACATCAAGAATTTAACTAATGAGCTGAAAATAATTTGGGAGTATGTGTGGAGAATTCATTGCTTGCATACATAGCTCATACTTACTACAGTGAGACTTAGGTACAACAAAAATGATTCCTTTCAGTATTCTTGCCTTGCTTTTTTATCCCCTATTGCAATCAAAGTTGAAGATTAGGGTCAGCAATGTTAAGTGGTTAATGATCAGACGTAGTGGACAATCTAATTTAACTTGCCATGCTATCAAAATTCACTAGAATACCATTCTAATGGATCAATAGGGGCCACCATTTATGGATTTAAAGTGGTCTTATTCTTGCAATAATAAATATATTAATAACGCTGTAAAAGTTAACAGAAAGATTAGAATTAGCTGAGAAATATATACTATGTATGGAAGGAAAAGCAAAGCCTCATTACAATTGATTTCTCTAAGCCAAATACTGTGTAACTACAATCACCTGGCCTCAACCTGATGAAGAAATATTTTAAACGGAACATTTAGCTCTTCTTTGCAGAGCAAGGAACTATGGGTAAGAAACACTATGTATACTGTGTTGCTTAGTTTCTTTAAAAAATGTTACAAGGGAATGGCTTACGGGGTGGGGGGATGTGGAATTTAAAAAGTTCAAGAGACATTATTTCTGGGTAATTAGTCATTTTATTAATAATGCCAGCATTTTTATTAATAAAAGGTCAGTGCCACTTCTAAATGCCAAAGATAATCATAACTATGGGCTCATGGCTTATATGCTGTTGGAAGAGGGATATTCCTGAGGGCGACAATCAACTCTGAGTAGTTAACAATTAATGGAAGGTGGATAATTTACAAAGAGAAGTGAGCTCACTCCAGGTGAGGGACTGAGAGTGACATCATATCACTCTTTGACTGAGACTGGACAATATCCCTATACCCACATCACCCCCAGCCTTGGGCAATCTAGACAAGAAATCTATATTCTCTACCCAAGTCTGAGTAGCAATACTCAGGATGAGGAGAATGTTCATTCTATCCTCCAACAGCCCTTTCCTTGAAAGACTGGACAAGGAAATAGGACAGGGATAAAAGCTGGGGTCTGATTGGCCATTAACATGAGAGAGAAATTATCATTTCTCTCAGGGAGGAATATATTTGGAAATGGACACGATATAAAAAGTAAAGAAAAAAAGTTAAAAACAAAAGAAAGGAAAACGATTGATTTAGTTATACATAGTACTCAGTATTTGTCAGTTCTACTGTGAAAGCAAATTATACAATAGAGAAGTGGCTTCAGTACAATTGAGTTCAAGGCCTACCTCTGACACTTACTTGTGTGACATATACTATGGAACCCTGGGAAATTCACTTACCTTCTGACTGTTTAAGGCCAGTGATGTCAAACACAAATAAAAATAGATTCCTGTGGCTCTATATTGACTTAGAATCTGCTCCCATGGATTGAATTAACATATATAGGTTTATGATTCTCAAATCTATGTATTCTGCCCCAACCTCTCTCCAATCTCAGATCTCCAACAGCCTTCCAGATATTTTGAACTGGATGTACAGTAGACATCTGTCACATAAAATGTCCAAAACAGAACTCATTATCTTTCCCCCAAACCTTCCTACTTTCCCTGTAGAGGGCAACACTATCCTTCCATTCCCTCAGGCTCACAAACTAGTAGTTATACTTCATTCCTCACTATCTCTCATAACTTGGCTCCCTATCCTATTTGTTGCCAAGGTCTGTTGTAAGCAGAACCAGGAGAACATTGTGCACAGTAACAGCAATATTATAAGGATGATCAACTGTTAAAGATTTAGCTACTCCGATCAATACAATACAATGATCCAAGACAATTCCAAAAGATGCACAATGAATTGATGGAGTCTGAAAAAGCTAATTTTATTTTTCAGTTTAATGTTTTGTTGTTTTTTTTTTACTTTGACATTAAAATTATATTCAATTAAAGACCTTGGAAGCATTGATTCAAAATTAATTGGAAATTAAATAATCTAATAAGCTAAAGAATAAGTCGAAGAGCAAATCATAGAAACAATCAATAATTTAATTTAAAGAGAATGACAAAAATGAGAAAAAATTCCCAAATTTGTAGGACGCAACCAAAACAGTACTTAGGGGAAAATTTATATTTCTAATTGCATACATCAATAAAAGAGAGAAAGAGACAATCAACAAATTGGGCAGACAACAACAACAAAAACTAGAAAAAGAACAAATGAAAAATCCTGAAGTGAACATCAAAATGAAAATCGTAAAAAAGATCAAAGATGAGATTAATAAAATTGAAAGAAAAAAAACTTTTATCTAATAAATAAAACTAGGAGATGGTTTTATTAAAAAATAAATAATTGGTTAATTTAAATAAAAAAGAAAGGTGAAAATCAAATTACCTGTCTCAAAAGTAAAAAGGGGAATACACTACCAATGAAAATGAAATTAAAGCCACTATTAGGAGTTATTTTGCCCAATTATGTGCCAGAAAAACTGACAATCTCATTGAAACAGAGAAATATTTGCAAAAATATAAACTGCCCCGATTAAGAGAAGAGAAAATAGAATTATTAAATAACTCTACCTTAGAAAAAGAAATTAAATCAGCCATAAATGTGCTCCCTAAGAAAAAAATTTCCATAACAAGATGGATTTACAACTGATTTCTACCAGACATTTGTGGAACAATTAATCCCAATATGAATTACTTGAAAAAAATAGGTAATGAAGGAGTCCTACCAAATTACTTTTATGATATAAATATGGTGCTGATACCTAAACCAGGAAGAGGGAATACAGAGAAAGATTATAGACCATTTTCCTTAATAAACATTGATGTAAAATTTTAAATAAAATGATAGTGAGAAGACTGCAGCAATATATCACAAGATTGTACACTTCGAGTAGGTGGAATTTGTATCAGGAAAGCAGGGCTGGTTCAATATTAGGAAAACTATGAATATATCAATAAATATATGAATTATGATTATTTCACTATATACATAACAAGCTTTTCACAAAATACAATATTCATTCCTTTTATAAACACCAGAAAACTTAGGAATAAATGGAGCCTTTCTTAAAAGGACGTTTACTATTTATTTAAAATCAAGAGCAAGCATTATGGGGATAAACTTCAAGCTTTTCCAATAAAATCAGGGGTGATGCAAGGAAGTCCATCATCATCACTATTATCTAATATTGTACTAGAATTGTTAAGTATAGCAATAGACAAGAAAAAGAAATTAAAGGAAAAAAATAAGAAATGAGAAAATAAAACTATCATTCTGAAAACAATATGATGGTATCCTACTAGTTGAAACAATTAACAACTTTGGCAAAGTCTCAGGGTATAAAATAAGCCCATATAAATCATGAGCATTTCAATATATTACTAACCAAGTCTAAAAGTAAGAAATAGAAACAAATTCCATTTTAAATAACTGCAGACAATATAAAATACTTATAATTCTACCTGCCAGGACAAAGTCAGGGATTTTATGAACACAATTACAAAACATTCTTCACCACACACAGATCTAAATAACTGGAGAAATACTAATTGTTCATGGGCAGGCCAAACCAACACAACAAAAAGGAAACCTCTACTTAAGGTAATTTATTTATTCAGTGCAATACCAATCAAACTACCAATAAATATTTTACAGAGCTAGAAAGAATAATAACAAAATTTATCTGAAAGAACAAAAGGTCTAAAATATCAAAGGAATCAATGAAAAATGTAAAGGATGGATTTTAAACTGTATTACAATGTGGTAATCATCAAACAATCTGGTACTGGCTAAGAAATAGAGTGGTGGATTAGTGACATAGATTAGGTATACAATACAAAGTGTAGTAAATGACCATAGCAATCTAGTGTTTGATAAACCCAAAGATCCAAGCTTTGGGTTACGAACTCAACATTTGATGAAAATTTCCAGGAAAACTAAAAAGCAGTTTGGCAAAAACTAGGCATAAATAAACATCCACATCATATACCAAGATAAGATCAAAATAGATAAATAATTTTGACACAAAGAGTGATATCACAAGTAAATTAGAGAAGCATGGAAAAATATACCTGTCACATCTATGGAGAAGGGAAGAGCTTATGACCAAAAAGGAGACAGAGCAAATCACAAGAAGTAAAACAGATAATTTTGATTGCATGAAATTAAAAAGTTTTTACACAAACGACATCATAATGTAGCCAAAATTAGAAGGAAAACAGGAAACTAGTCCAAAAAATTATAGTAAGCTTCTCTGATACAGGCCTCATTTCTCAAATATATTGAGAACTGAGCCAAATTTCTAAAAATAAGAACCACTCCACAACTGATAAATGGCCAAAGAATTTGAATAGGAAGTTCTCATAAAAATAATCAAATTCATCTAGTTACATTAAAAATGTTCTAAATCACAATTGATTTGAAAAATTAAAATTAAAAACAACTCTGAGATACCACCTCAAACCTATCAGATTGGCTAACAGGACAGAAAAGGAAATGACAAATGTTAGAGGGGACACAGAAAAATTAGCAGAGTTATGAACTAGTCCATCCAATCTGGAGAACAATTTGAAACTATGCCCAAAGACCTATGAAATCGTGTATACCATTAGAGCCAGTTAGTTCCTTCTTTCAAAGGGCACACCATACAGAGAAAAGAAGGCAGGAGAGGAAGAGTGTGATGACAGGTTCAAGATTAGCCACCTAAAACACAGAGGTCTTATCCTCAAAGTCTGCCACCATTCACCTTTCTAGAGGTCAGGGAACATATCTCTCCTGTAGCAGCTCTCTGCCTCCTGAACTTCCTTGTTCTCAGGAAAACTATATGAAGGGCAAAAAAAGAAAAAGTAGAACATTTAGAACTCCGTGTACAGCTCTTGCCATTTCCAGATGGTTTTCCAAAAAGCATCCCCTGAAAGCTTTTCTGAGGTCCTTTTGGATTCCAACAGAAGTGAAAAAATATTGCAGAAACACTCACTACTCTCAGATTAGGAAAGCATCATATGACTCATCAGGAATCTCAAACTTTTCAATCATCCTTCATTCCCATCCCACCTTCCACATTTCAGAAAACTGGAACCCTACCCCCACTTTCTTCTCCAATTCAAGACTCTCATCTCAAGTGTGAAAAGGGCAAGGGGCATGAGACCAGTCTCAATCAAACAACAATTCATTTATCATGTTTGCTAGATTTCTTCATTCTGTAAATTGTTGCTCAGGTAGATTTACCAAGAGATTAAGCATAATGTTTTTTTAAGACTTGAGGATGACTTAATATGTAATTATTTTTGCAAGTTAAAGTCTCCGTGCTTCTAAAAATAATCACCCCATTTACAAACATAAAGCTTATAACATTGAAACCAAATTCAGTAAAAGGATTGTAGGTCTCAACAAACTACCTGCATAGACACAAGCTAATTGTATACGTAGATTTAAAAAAAACCTGCCATTTTCTCCTGAGGCTTTTCTTAAGACAGCCACTACAGAAAATGAAATAGAATTGAATAACTGTAATATAACAATGATTCGTTTTCTTATCCCAGTTGCATCAAGTGTTATATTATTTGTCTTTCTGTTTTTGCAAAGAATTTTAGGATACGACTCTTAGAATAGCATAATGTTTATATAGAAGCATTATTTTTCAAGTAGTCCTAGAGAATAAGAAATTTACAGGTCCAAGTTCCTGCCTAAGATATATGACATACTTCCTATGCATCCTTGGACAAGTCATTTAACTTCTCTGTACCTTTTCTTCCTCATTTACAATGTAAACAACAATACTTGTGCTACCTATGTGACAGGTCTCTGACATCAAAAAATGTCACATCTGTAATGTGCAAGTGCAAAGAACTATTTAAATCTAAGTCATGGTCACACTCTTTTCATCTTGTTCAATGGAAGTCAGATAGAAATGTTTCTGGAATAAGTCATTATCCTACTATTTTTTACTTTCTACTCATTGTTTTGAGAACTACTGTACCAGTGGATAAAATCATTGTTTTTTGGTCACTGGATAAAGGCATTGCTCTATATGTCATCTTTTGTAGTCTCATTGATGAAATCTTTGGTATAATAGCAGGTAGGATGATGAAGAAAAGAAAAAAATATATGTGTATATAGATACACACATATACATATGTACATATGTATGCACATCATATGCATATATGTGTGCATATATATGCATATATATATATATGGTTATATACACTGTTGCTGTTTGTCCTTCAGAAAAGAAAGGAACCAATGACATCACAAAACAATGTCTTGATTCCTGCTTGAATTGGATTTAAATGAGTCGTAGTGGCACAGCCATCAGCCCCATTCTCTCTTCCAGAGTCATCCAAGTCCAGTGGCAAGACAAAAGTCAGGGTAAGTGGTGATGGCCTGGGACGCAGTGGATAACCTTGGCATCTTCAATGTCTGACCAAGCTTTAAGCACTCCATAGCACCTGCTTAAGCCACTTCCATGGCCTCTGGAACAAAATGTTCTCATCTGCCCATTCCACTTGAAGGCGGTCTTCGTGTGCTTGGGGCAGAGATCCACCTAACTCACCAACAGGTTTGAGGCCCATTAGTTACTCTCCACCCTGTTTGTCCTGTCTACCAAGACGGTTTACAGAAGTGCGGCATGGGGTATTGAAGGAGAATTAGCACCTTTGGAGTGAGGGCTTGCTGAGCCCTTTTCAGGGCTGTTCAACTACCTTTAATGTTCACCTGTCACCCAACTCATCTGTGGTTCGAAGAAGCTGTAGCAATGCACATGCACACACACACACACACACACACACACACATTTCATTCTATTTCTTTTTTTAATTTCTTCTGTTAGATCTCTCTATTTTGAAAATTTTTTGTTGCACTCAGCATGGAGATTGTAGTAGCTCTGTGATTCTGGGAAAGTCATTTAACTTCTGTTCACCTCAATTTTCCCAGCTATAAAATGAGGGTACTAACAGCCCCTACCTTACAGGGTTGTTGTGAGGATCAGATGAGATGATATTTGTAAGGTTCTCTGCAAAGTGCCTGGCACATAATAGGTACTTTATGCTTTATATAAGCATATAAATTCTTATACCCCCTTCCTCCTATCTTCCTGATCCTTCTTAACACTATTGCCTTCCTTCCATTTATTATTTCTAATTTAGCTTGTATATATCTTGTTTTTTGTGGTTGTCTGTGTTATCTCTCCCATTAGAATATTATCTCCTTGAGAGTAGGGACTGTTTTGTTTTGCTTTTGTTTGTTTTTCTTTTTACCTTTCTTTGTATCTCTAGTGCTTAGCAAAGTGCCTGGCACATAATAGGTGCTTACTAAATGCTCTGATTCTAGTATACCTTATGTGTGGAATACTCAAGGATATCTGGGGTTCTGTATTTGTAGTATGAGAATTTGGTGTTTGTTAGCATATGAAGGATAACAAACTTCTGTCCACCAAATTGTGTCTTTCCAAAGTTAAATAGGTGTTAAATGCTTGCAACCTGAAGAGATATGCTTCATACACTTTACCTCTAAGTGAATGAATAAATAAACAAAAATATTTTGTACTTTTTGTGGCATTAATTGCAACAGGCATCTTAAGAATAACCATTCCCTGATTTTTTACCTGAAACTGTTATCATAAACAATTCTGTTTCTATAAACAAATATAAATGACATTTTATCATCATCATGAGCATATTCCTTTACAAGTAAGATAGAAGTCACCTGGTTTGAACTCTTACCTCTGTCATATTAATATTCTCCTATTAAGCAAGACCCTTCTTTAAGGCTGACCAGTCTACCTTTATTCTCAGTCCTCTCGTTTACAAGGTTCTGCAAGATTTTACTTATAAATTGAGCCCCACTTTACACAACTTTCAATTCTCCCCTAACTCCTAGGACCTTCCACTTTGCCTCCACACAAACCCCTGCTTTTGAATTGGACCAGCTGAGGAATGCTCAGTTGTCCATAAATGTATCTAGGAGTGGAGATGAAGTAATTGGGAATTATTAGTAATTTCATCTAAAGAAAAATGGAATTGAAATTGAATTTGGGGTAGGTAAATGGAGGGAAACATGAAATGCCATGGGTAATAAGACAGAACTAAAATAAATGAAGAACCAAAGGTAGAAATTAGAATTCAAAAGAGGCTGTCAGGGTGGAGAGGTTGAAGAAGGAAGCCAAATGCCAGGCTCCTGAGTCAGCAGAACAACGAACAGCACTAGATGCCAGAGCTTAAATTGCTTAAACTTTTATGCAGGTGTTGCTGAGGCCTCCTGGGAGGGCCTAGAGGATGAGCATGTCCTCTAAGCTCATTCAGTGTTCCTCTGAGAGAATGACTCAAAATGACTTCTTTTTGTGAACCTGAAAAAACAATCAAACCTGAGGTGGAGACAACCTAGAATTTCTTCTAGGATATAAATTAACCTCAGTGAGCCCTTGATGCAAGTCAAAATTATCTACTCACTCTCAGAACTTTGATTTGCCTTTTTCCTTCCCCTATAGGATCTAAAATTGGAAAGAAGGAGGAGATGCAAGAATACCAGCCTCAGGAATAAAAGGAGAGAACTATAGTGGTTAGAACTGGCTCCAAAGACTAGGAATTTCCATATCCATTGCCTTCTCATTTCTGAAAGGAAAAATCCTTTAGAAAACCTCAAAAAAGTTACATACCTGCTCATGATAATGATAGCTAGCATGTATATGGCACATAAAGTGCTTTACATGTATTATCTCATTTAATAATCACAACTACTGGGTCAGGTAGGTACTATTAACAATCCCCTTGTGACAGAGCAAGTAAGGCTAAGACATTAACGTGAAATATCCAAGGTCAAAAACAGCCACAGTATCTAAGAAAAGATTTAATATCCTTTGATCCAACAATACCACTGCTAGTGCTGTATCCCCAAAACACCAAAAAAGGAGGAAAGGACCTATTTGTACATAAATATTCATAGTAGCTCTTTTTGTGGTGGCTAAAAATTAGAAATTGAAAGGATGCCCCTTTGGGGAATGGCTAAACAAGCTGTGGTATATGATTGTAACGGAACATTATTGTGCTATAAGAAATAGTAACAGGATAATTTCAAAAAACCTGGAAAGACTTACATGAACTGATGCATAGTGAAGTGAACAGAACCAGGAGAATGTTGTACACAGTAACAGCAATATTGTTCAATGAAGAACTGTGAATGACTTAGCTATTCTCAGCAATTCAATGATCCAAGACAATTCCAAAGGACTAATGACGAAGCATACTATCTACCTCCAGAGAAAGAACTGTTATTGTTTGAACACAGACTGAAGCATGCTGGTTTTCACTTTCATTTTTTCTTTTATTTGAGTCTTCTTGTAAAAATGACTAATATGGAAATGTTTTATATAATTGCATATGTATAACCTATATCTGATTGCTTACTTTCTGGGGGAGGGGAAAGAAAGGGAGAGATAAAATTTGAAACTAAACCTTTAAATTAACATGTTAAAATTTTTAAAAAGAAAGCATTTGATGTAAAAAAGGAGGGGTCATTTAGGAAATGGCACCTAAACTAAACCTTTGAAAAGAATAAAAATACTAAGAGTGATTGAATTCCAGGCAAGGAGCTATGCAAATGCACAGTGATGGAAGACAGAACATCAAGTCTATAGAAAGGTTAGTAAGACAGCTTTGGTGGAATGTAGAGTTCAGGCAAGGAAGTGATAATAAATAAGTCTTGAAGATACTCTGGAACCAGATTGTGGAAGACAAAACTTTGCCTCCTATACTTAAGAGTTCTTCTATTAGTCTTACTTAGCACAATTTACATGCCCATCCAGAGAGGACTTGAAAGTGGAACATGCCCTAGTATCTACATTGTTTCTATAACAGAAATAGATCTGGAGAACATGGGATCTACATAAAGGATTAAAGAGGAATTTATGAGGTCTATATAATTAAGTCACATTACTATCTGGGACAATTCAATTTAGCCCCAGGCATAGATAATAATAATGGACTAATAAATAATAAAATGGACTATATTTTAATCTGAAGCCCTTTGCTTCTCTTTTATTCAGATGACATTGGTTGAGTGTGGTGGCTCATAGTTCAGGCTTTCTAAAGATCTGTCGGCCTATCTTCATCAAGGAGAAGCTTTCTGGTCACGTCATTTTACCAGGTTGAAGAGCTATTATTCATGATGAAATAAAGTCAGAAGCTGGTAGCAGAAAGAATGATGAGGAAGAGCTGAGTGTAACTACAATATACACTAAGCAACAATAGCAATATGGTGCCTGGAAATGAGCAGACCCAGCATGGAGCAGCTCCCAGTGGGAAGTAGGCCTAATAAGGGCAGTACAAGGACCACAAATCCTGATGTCCCTGCAGCACCACAGTCATTCGTCATCGTTCCATTCATATTTCTTAGTCACACATGTTCCTTATCCGGGTTCCCTGCCCATGGATGAGTCCTGTGCATATCCACCATTCCCCCGATGGCATATGTATTTGTTTATGGGAAAGTATGTCTATTGCTATAGTTTTCTTTCTATAGTTTTGCTTTGAATTTTGTCCTCTGGTTGACTGATAAAAACAAATACATCATTCAACTTCCACAAGTTATAATTTTCAGTGGATGGAGACAAAAAGAGAAAGTGTCAAGCTTAAATAGAAACAATCCCTGTGGGCTACAAATTAACTTAGAAAACTGCAAATTAACATTATATAGGTTGTATTGTACTTGTATTATTTTGTCAAACATTTCCCAATTACATTTTAATCTATTTGGGGCCACTGGGGAGTCTCAAGTGTGCTTAAAGGCCCTTCACAGTGAGTTTGACACCTCTGTCACCTCGAGGTGTAGGGAGCTTTTCTTAGGGGGACATATGTGAAAGAGTTTGCCCCAGATGCTACATTCACCTGCTGCTCTAGAATCATATCTGGACCCCTATCATCCCTGAAGGTAATGTGGCTTAGAATCATGAAACCAATTATCATGATCCCTTCCCTACAATTATTACCTATAATTGTCTTGTCCAGTGAAAAGAATGCTGGATTTGCCATCAGACATCTCAATTCTTCCCAATTGCTACCTAAGTGACTTTGGACAAATAACTGAGTTTCAGTTTCTTCATTTGTCAAATTTATAGATTGTACTAAATATCTAAGATTCCTTCAAACATTAAAGTTATGTGATCTTACAATTCCATACTCTCAACAAGTGACCCACCAGACTCCACCAGGAGGCAGTATGTGCCAGGCAAGTCAAACCACATCCACCAACTTGAAAAGCATCTCCTCTCAGACTCAAATAGAGACATCCCAGGACTCCAAAACCAAGAGATTTTGCAATAGAAACTATTCGAGCCCAGCGCCTGTGGCCATAATCCTGGAAAAACCCTCATGAAAATGCAGTCTGGCAACTTCTCCTGCAGGTGCTACAGCTGTAGCTACTGAAGACCTGGAAAAGAAAGTTCTTGCCACCAAAGTCTTTGAGACTGTCAAATGGTTCCATGTTATACACTCATTTGATTTTTTTCAATGTAAATGGCATTAAAGAGCTATTATCTGCTTTGCCACTGCATTCTAAGAATCATGGGACCTTGCCATCTGATTTGTAGCTGAAACTTTCCATATGTGTTAGCTCTTCATTAGAATGTGAGCTTCTTGAGAGAAGAGGCTATCTTTTCTATTGTATGCTCAGCATTTAGCACAATGATTTACTTATAAGAGCTTAGTAAATGTGTTATTCATTCTGATTAACTTCCCTCTACTGCTCAAACTTCCTACCAATTTCTTTTGGGGACTCCTCTGCATCTGAATGCATTAGCTGAACTAACAGACACATCTTTGCACAAAAGAATATACCATTTTTTTTGCCCTGTCATAGCCACTGTTTTCACTCTCCTCCTTCCTGGTTTTCTCAGATTTATTAGTAACCTCTTATTCTCATTCCAGTCTCTACTCTCTCCAAACCATCCCCCATGCAGCTGTAAAATTGATATTCCTAAAACACAGTTCTAACCTTGTAATTCAATGCTGAAGAAACTTCAGGAGTCCCCTGTTACCTCTAGGATAAATCCAAAACTCTGTTTAGAATTTAAAGTCCTTTATAATCTGGTTTCATCCTATCTTTCCAGGATGATTACATACTACTCTTCCTCATGTACTCTATGCTCCAGCCCTAGCTGTTTTTCCCTCATATTATAGATCCCACCTAGGGTGATGCAAGTGTTCTTCCAGTTATCACCAGAACGAAAATCTGGGAGTCATTTCGGATTCATTCCTCCCTTTTATTTCACTCCTCCAGTCAGACATCACATCCTGTTAGCATTTATTCCTTGGGGGCTTTCCTTATGCCTCTTGAAATATTTCTCAAACTTTAAGAATCAGATCAAATCCTACCTCCTCAGTGAAGTGTTCCCTCATTTCCCACTAGGTGAAAATAGATTGTTTTTCTTCTTATTCTTCCCATAACTTTTTTTCTTTCTTTTATGCATTTATGATGGTCCCTTTTGCATTCCAATTGTGTCTACTGTGCCCCTCCATTTAGAATACATGTTCCATGAGGGCAAGGATAGTAGCTTCTTTGTCTTTCTGTCTTTTCCATTGAAAAGGTTTGGGGTTGAAGGGTGCTTGACACTCCGAAGTACCGACACACCAGGTCCTGCTGAAAGAATTCGACTCAAGCCTTCTCAGCCAAGGGAAAAGACAAAGTTTATTAAGGGTTAGCCATATTGGTTTGCCTTAAGAAATCCTACCCTTTGTGACCCTTATAACAAGCAGGCCAGATCAATCTGAGCTGAGCTGGATTGGATCTGAGCGCCTTCATGGAGGCAAGATGGAGATTATATACACAAAGATTGTGGGAGGGATTGAGGTGTCGTCTGGGGTGACTAGAGGAGGGGTTTAGGGAGGGACTTGAGGAGGAGTCTAAGGAGGAGCTTGAAGGGACTGGCATGAGGTCAGACTCCAGGTGGGAAACAGATGATGGCTACATGGAAATGACAGACAATACAGGGCTAGAGTAACAGATATTTTTATCAGGATTAAGGGTGGGAAACAGCTGGACAAAAGACAGCTAGGCTAGGTAGACATTTGGGCCTAATGGTTATAGCCTCAGGCCAAGGCCAGATCAAGTGGGAAGATTCAAGGAGAGTTCAAGGGGGTTTCTGGAGACTGTATTCCAGGTTCAAGGGGTTTCCCAGAGACTGTGTCCTCATCACTAGCATCTATTTTAAAAAACACTGATTGAAATGAAGGTGTCCATGATGTAAAAATGTAATATCAAAGATTTTTTTCTACATCCCTCCTTCAGACATGAAAAAGGATGATGGAACCCTGCCACCTCCTCATCCAATATCTATTACAGCAGTACTCAACCTAGAAGTGTGGTTCTCTTCTGTCTTCTAACTCATGTAATTCTTCTTCTTCTCCTCCCATCCTATCTCCCCCTAACTCCCATGCAGGGAAGATTTCCACCTACCTTGAGAAGAGATCCAGCATATGAAACAAGACGATGACAAAAAAATGACCTGTCCTAATATATCATGTGGAGAAGAAGAGTGTATTGAAGGAAAACCAAAGAAGTCACCTCCCTGCATCATTATTCATCTATCTCAGAACTCTATTCTCATGAACCAATCAGTCTGTTCAGTCTTATTCAAGTATACTCTCCTCTCTTTGATGTTTAAGGATAAACAGCATGCTTCCTGGGGCTTAATTAATGTGTACAACATTTTGAGTAATTCATGAGGTCTAGATGGCCACTTAGTCCAGGTGATCCTCAGCCCACAGTCCCTGAATCTTTTGTCCAGGGCCTCTTCTATTTCCTCTCTATACTACCACACCTTGTGGTCTCATCAGCTCCCATGAGCACAATTATCATTTCTATGTAGATGATTCCCAGATCTACATGTGTAGCCCTAGGTTGATACATCAATCTTCAAGTTGATTTCCCTGACTCCAGGATCTCCCTCTTCCAAATCCTCTTGCATTCCAAGTCAAATAAATCTTCCTAAAATGTGATGACCCTCCCTTGCTCCAAAAGTCCTCATGACTTTACATTTCCTGCAGCAGGAAATCTGATCTCCTTTGCCTGCTTTTGTTAAGGCCATCCATAGGAGTTTCAGGTTACTGATAAAATAAATTTGACATATGCTAGGGATAGCTATATATTTGTATATATGCATGTATGTTTGTGTGCAAGCATATGTACATATATGTATATTTGTGTGGATGCATATATGTATTGTATATTCATATGTAGATAGATGTGTGTATACATACATACATATATATATATATATATATATATATGGAGGGAGAGAAAAAGAGAGAGGCTATATATAAGTGTGTATTATATGCAGCTATACATATATACATGTACAAATACACATGTGTATGTTTATATAGTATGTGTATGTGTATACACACATATAAGACGAGAAGCTAGACTAGGAGCATATTAGTAAGAATGGATAGGAAGGTAAAAAGTTAGGGACATAAAAGGGGGTTCCAAAAGGAGAAAGATTCTTGATCTAAGCTGTTGAAAACACTAGGTGTTGAAAAGACACAAGTAAATAGTAATTAATTTTCATTTCTAGTTTTAAATCAAGCTGCACAAAGGCAAACAGGGCTCATAATGAGAGAATAAGTCAGTCAGCCAACAATCATTTATTAAGTATTTAGTATATGTCAGGCACTATATTAAGCCCTGAGGATACAAAGAAAGACAGCAAGTCCCTGCCCTCTAGGAGTTCATCATATTCTAATGGGGGAGATAACATACAAATAATGAAGTATATCCAAGTTATATTCAGAATAGATGGAAGGTCATCTCATGGATAATCTCAACTGCATTCTAGCAGCTATTGAGGGTGGAGGGGAGGGGGCTGGGAATGAGGGAGTCTTCTTGCAGAAGGTAGGAATTAAGCTTGCTGTTGACTGAATTATGGGAAATTAAAAGGCAGAGGTAAAGAAGAAGAAAATTCCAAGCACGAAGAATAGACAGTGAAAAGGCATGAGGAGAAGATGATGGAATATTGTGTATGAGGAATAAGTATGCCAGTATAGCTGGATTGTACAAAATGTAGAGGGGCATTAAAAGTAAGAAGACTAGAAAGGTAAGAATGGAACGAGTTTTAAATGACAAGTAGAGGACTTTATATTTGATATCAGTGATAATAAGAAGCCATTAGAGGTTCTTTAGTAGGAAATTGACCTGATCAGACCTATGCTTTAGGAAAACAAAACAAAATAAAATAAAACCTTAGCAGATTAGTGGAGGATGGATTGAGGTAGTATACGATGGCTGCTCTGGCCCCACTGTCTAAGGGCCAGGCCTGCTGTGTTTTACTCTACCTACAGGGTTCTCCAGTAGCCTGAAGGTATCAAAGAGTTGTTCTGGCTTGAACTCTCACTGACTGTGTTCCCCCCACCCCATTTTGGAGCCTAAGTGGCTAGCATTCCATTTCCATTTAACTATTTAACATTAGATTGCTCTTTTGAAATGAACATATACACATACATATGCATACATATATGTATATATACATGTGTATGTATATATACATATAAATATAATAGAGATAAATATAAACTATATTTGATCCAATCTCACCAGTGAAAAATTATTATAGCAAAAAGAACACATGAGATAGAATCAAGGTGACAAATTTAAGTATTAATTCCAACATTAATTAGCAATGTAATTAGGAAACTTCTTAGTCTCAATCTATTCATTATTAAATGAATCTGATAATACTTGCATCGCTGACCTCACAGAGTTTTTGTGAGGAAAGAGCTCTGTAAGACTAGAATAAGATGCAAGCTCCTTTAGAACAGGAACAATGTCTTATAATTCCCCTTTAACAGGCACCTCAGATGAACAATGAGCTGGTATAAGAATTGATTAGGAGAAAAATAGGCAAAATTATAATTTGGAAATTTTGTCATTATTTCAATGATTCTAAACTGCTTGCTTCCTTAAAACCCATCTTTTTCACACCAATTTTCACCCAGTGGTCCTCTAGAACTTGTAATTGTGGAACATCAGAAGAATCACTGTTGTGAGTCAGCCAAAAAACAATGAAAGGGGCACAATGGATGTAAATCAGCTACAATATATTACCTAAGGTGACATACATAAAAAAATTAAATACATAATCAAAGGACATGTCTAACTACAAAAGGAGGTAGGCGGATATTCATAGGACAGCTAGATGATGTATTAGTACCTCTGACATATTTAAAGAACCAGAGTAAGGGCTCCAATGTATTGCATGAATTGTCTATGGAGGATTTAAAGATATGGACATAAGTGCCACCTTTAAGAACAAAGCATAGATTTGACGATCTGCATCGGTAGAAAAAGGATACAATAACAATGACAGATGCAAATTAGTATCCATCCATATTATTTATTATGATTAATTGTATTCTGAACTTAACCACCTACCAAAACGAGCACTTCCATATACATATTGGAACGAACAGAGAGCATTGCCTCAGAGGAGCCCAGTGACCTATGATGAAGGAAGAAATATATTCCAGGTCCTCCAACACAACCCTTCCACCAAGATTGAGAAAATGGAACAGACTGAGGTCTGATTAGGAAATCCAGCATAGGGAAACATGGGATATGGACAGGGGAAGTTCTCACAAAATATCTCAGTGCCCAGAAACCAAAAGATTACCATGGAAGGAAGTCCCGGGGGACCCCCAAATTGTGCAAGGTGCAGGAACAGTTGCCAACTGGCAATTCTGTTGCTCAATACATAGTTCTAGGTGGGTTGAAAAAGGAGGGGATCTGAACCTTCAGGTAGAATTCTGGGGTGGTGGTATTCTAAAGAAGAGATTAGTCATAAACCAAAACAAAATCTTAAAGAAAGGGTAGAAAACAAGGATAAAGAAAAATCCCAAAGAAAAGTGGAACAAAATATACAATTTATCATTATATCTGTGAATGTAAATGGGATGAGCTCTCTCACTAAACAGATGATAGCAGAAAAAGCTTAGAAACCAGAATCTAACAATTGTTTTCAGGAAATATGCCTGAAACAGAAAAATGCACAGAGTTTTAAATAAGAGAATTAAGCAGAATCAATTACATTTCTGCTGAAGTATTAAAAAAAGTTAGAGGTAGCAATTATGATTTCTGATAAAACAAGAGGAAATATATCTAATTAAAATATATAAACATGAAAAATATATTTTGCTAAAAGGTACAATAGACAATGTAATATCAAAATTAAACTTATATGCACCAAATAACATAGTTTTTAAATTCTTAAAAGAAAAGATAAATGAGTTATAGGGAGAAACAGACAAAACCATAGTAGTAGGAGTCTTGGTTTATCCCTTCTCAAATGTAAATAAGACTAACCAAAGCATGAACAACAAAAATTAAAAAGAAATGAAGAACTTGAACATCATTTTAGAAAAGTTAGGTATGACAGATCTCTTGAGAATTGAAAAGAGTATATCTATTTATTAGCTGTGCATGCTTCACAAAAATTAATCATTAAAAAAATATTACAAGTTAGTGCAGAAAGGAAGAAATATTAAATGCACCTTTTACGGAGCATAAAACAATAAAATTTTACTCAATAAAGGGCCTTCTAAGTAAAAATTAGAAATTAATTGAAAACTATATAACTTAATCCTAAAGAGGGGGTGGGTCAAAGAACAAACCATAGGAAAAAAACATTAAGATAACAAAAATGAGACAACATAGCAAGAATTTTGGAATGCAGTTTAACAGTACTTAAGGGAACATTTATATATCTCTACAAACTTTTACCAGTAAAATAAAAAATGAATCTATAAATTGTGAATGAAATTTTAAAAACTAGAGAAACAAATTTAATGTTCCCAATTAAGTAGCAAAAATATAAAACTCTGAATATCAAAGAAGAGATTAGCAAAATTAAAGCAAAAGTAAATTAAATTAATGAATAAAACTATAAGCTAATTTAAAAAAAGATAACCATTACTAATTTGATTTTTTAAAGAAAAAAACATTACCAAGATCAAAAATGAAAAAGTTGAATTTGCAACCAATGGAGAAAAAAAATTAAAGAAACTATTTAAAATAATTTTGTCTGATTATATGTCCATAACATTTATAATCTAAATGTAATGGATAGGTATTTATTAATTTTTTTAAATGGCCAGAGTAATATAACAGGTAATAGGGGACTTAAATCAGCACATCTTAAAAAACTATTGAACAAGTCATAAATCATCTCCCAAAGAAAATGCCCTCAAAATGGATTTACAAGTGAATTCTTTCAAATGTAAAAGAAAAGATCCTATCAAATCCTATGATACAAATATGGCTATAAATATGATATCAGATCAGAGAAATAAAGCTATACACAAATATCCCCAGTGAATACTGATGCAAAAAAAAATGCTAAATGAAATATTATCAAGAAAACTGTAGGAACATATCACGAAGAGTACATATTATCTATCTAGCCCAAAATTTTCACCAAGAATGAAGGGTTGATTCAATATAAGGAAAACTATTAACAAAATTGGACATCTTAATAACAAAACAACAAAAAGGAGGGTGATTATATTAATACATGCTGAAAAACTCATTAATGATTTTTTACATACTAGAAATCATTGGGATAAATGGAAATCTTCCTATGATCTGTAATATCTATCTAAAACCATGAGGCAGTATTATTTGTAATAGAGACAAACTACAAGTATTTCCAATAAGATCAGAGGTAAAGTAAGGGCATTCATTATCATCATTACTATTCAATATTTATAGAAATTCTAGTAATAGCAATAGGACAAGAAAAATAAATTAAGGAAGAGAAAGAAGGACAAAAAACAACTGTCACATGACTTAGAAAATCCTACAGATAAACAAAAAGTAATTGAGATAACAGCTTCAGCAAAGTTGTACAATATAAAATAAATACACACAAATCACCATCATTTCAATATATTAATTAAATCCAGTATGAAGATATAGAAAGAGAAATTCTATTTTAAATTACTAAAGAAAATATGGAATACTTGGGAGTTTACATGCCAACACACTCATAGGAAGTATATGAAAACAGTAATAAAACATTAAAATGACATAATTCTTGTAAAGTGCTGAGCACAGTGCCTGACACATAGTAGTTTGTATAAAATACTACTAATCATTATTATAGTTATAACTATTAATAATTATCTTTACACAAAGAAATGCAGATATAAAAACTAGAAAATAATACTTGCTAATGGACTAGCCATTCCAATATAATAAAAATAGTAATGTTATCTAAATTAGTTTACTAATTCAGTTCCATACCAATCAAACTATTAAAGGGTTACTTTATAGAGATGGAAAAATTTATCACTAACTTTATTTGGAGAAACAAAAGGATAAGAATATCAAGGAAATTGATGAGAGAGAGAGAGAGAGAGAGAGAGAGAGAGAGAGGAAGAAAGAGGACCTAGCAGTACCAGATTTCAAACTATTCTATAAAGCAGTAATCATCAAAACCATTTAGTAATAAGGAAGCAATAGAGAGACTGATCGGTGGAAGATTCAGTACAGGATATGTAGAAGTAAAGAATCAGAGTAGCCATGGTGGTTTTTAAACCAAAAGATCTCAACCATTTGAAGACTTCATCACTCAACACAAACTGTTTGGGATGTTGGAAAGTAGTCAGGCAGAAGCTAGGTATAAACCTGTACTTCATATTGTATGCCAAGATAAGTTCCAAATGGGTACCCTATTTAGATATGAAAGTAACACAAGAAACAAAATAGAGGAACAAGGAACAAGAGTGTAACTGTCAGATCTAAAAAATGGGGCAGAGTTCATGACCAAACAAGTAATAGAGAGGTCCACAGAAGATAAAATAAATAATCTGATTATATAAATTTAATTTTTTTGCACAAACAAAACCAATACAACTAAAATATGGGAGAAGCAAGTATATGGGGAAATATTTGCAACAAGATTTTGGATATAGTCTCATTTCTAAGATATAAATTGAACTGATTCAAATTTATAAGACTATTATAAAGGCTACTCCTCAATTGATAAATGGTCAAAAGATTGAATAGACAGTTTTTGCAGAAAAAATCCAAATTAACAATAGCTATATTTTTGCTCTAGATCACTAATGATTAAGGAAATGAGAATTAAAACAACTCCAAGATTTCACTTTACATTCATTAGATTGGCAAAGATGACAAAAGAGGAAAATGACAAATGCTGGAGAGGATTAGCAAAAATAAACACACTAGTGCACTGAGTGGAACTTTAACTTTTACAACAATTCCATTACTACAACAGTTAAATTCTAAAACTGGTTTCCATTCTGGAAAGCAGATTGAAACTATGTCCAAAAGGCTTTGATCTGAAGATAACATTACTAGACCTCTATCTGACAGAGATCAAATGAAGAATAAAAACAAAATTATATGTACAAAAAAATTACAGCAGCACTTTTTGTGGTGGCAATTAGAATTGGAAATTGGAAAATGAGAGGGAATCCATCAAATGGGGAATGCTTAATCAAGTTGTGGTATATGAATAAGATGTAATACTTTTGAGCTGCAAGAAATGATAAGGGTATATTTTCAGAGGAACTGGAAATCTTCTATTGTATGAACTGATTGAAAGTGAAATGAAGAGAAGAACTAAGACAAGAATTTATATAATAATAAGAATATCAGAAAGATAAATAACTTTGAAAGATTTGGGAACTCTGAAATGATCAACTGCAATTACAAAAGACTCCAGCTGAAACATGCTGCCCACCTCTTGATAAGAAAATAATGGAATGAGAGATACATCTATAAATATATATTTACAGTTGTCCCTTCCACATTGCAACTTTCCTCATTGCAGTTTCAATATGTAGCAGGTTGTCATAAGAAATGAAATGCTCCTTTACTCCCCTTTTCTCCCCCTCCTTCCCCTCCTCTCTTCTCTCCCTCCATCTCCATCCTTCTCTCCCTTTATCTCCATCCTTCTCTCCCTCCTCCCCCATCTCCATCCTTCTCCATACTTTATCCTTCCTCCTTTCCCTGGCCTAGATGACAATGTGGTGGAGATGGCCTAGGAGGCCAAGGAGCCTCCAAGGTGGACATCACAGAGCTATGGCAGAACATGTTCTCCAAAATGGCCACATACCTGATGGGTTAACTGACAGCCACCAGGGAAGACTATAAACTTCTGGAAAATATGAACAAACTGACTAGCTTGAAGTATCTAGAAATGAAAGATATTGCAGTCAACATAAGTAGAAACCTAAAGGACTTAAACCAGAAATATGCAGCACTTCAGCCTTATCTGGCTCAGATAGCTTTAACTGAGGAGCAAGTAGCAGCTCTTGAGCAGGCAGCCTACAAGTTGGATGCATATTCAAAGAAACTAGAAGCAAAGTACAAGAAGTTAGAGAGGCAATGAAAGAATTATTTAGCACAAAGACTTTAACTGCAGGAATGTTTTATAAGAGCTGAAATAAGTGAGAACGTATCACTATGCTTCAATTCCTAAAAAGAAATGGTGCTGTTGATCCAAGGAGAATCCCAGCCCCCACCTCTAGTTGGATGTTTAACTCTGGCCACCCCCAATGTTTTCCTAAACCTGTACCTCCTAGAACCTCATCTTAGCATGTGCTTCCTTGTGTGCCCTGGCCCAAGGCTCAGAAATCAGGACCAGCCCCACCTAGAGCAAACACAAATGAGAGGCCCTTGTCTCCTTGTCTCCTCCCTTCTTCACTCTCCCCTAGCTCTCTCCCACCCCCTTCATAACCTGTTCTTGAACTTAAATAATAAATGCCAATGTATGAAAAAAATTAAATGGGAATTTGGGGGAGTTTTGTGGACTCTGCATATAACATGCAAAGAAAGGCCGACAGACAACTCAGAAAAATTTTATAAAATCAGAAATGTATAAAATATATGTATAGTTCTTTTAATACCATAATAATTCAGACTTCTTCTCTAGCATAAAGAGAGGGTCAAAAAGATTTTATGCAGATTTTCCTGATCGTAGGGCACCACACCCCTACCCTCATGATGTGGAAGGGATAACTGTATGTGTGTCTATGACATGGCAGATGAGGGAATTTGTTTAACTTAATCATATATCTTTTTGCTTCAGAGATTTAGGGGAAAGGGAATTAGAAATGGGAGAGAGAAAATGAGGGCCAGAAAATGAAAAAAAAATTGAACTTTAAAAAAGAGATGGATGTCTCTATATTATTAGTAAATGATAATTTATGATTGGTAATATAAATCTCCTTCTCTGGCCTTTCCCTGAGATCTAGTTCTAAATTCCATATGACCCACTCTCTCTTCTAGATGTCCTGTCAACAATTTAAACTCAAACTTTACCATAAGGAACCTATCGTCTTCTATCCAAGTCCTTTACTCCTTTCAAGTTTTCTGTTCCCTTTGAATTTAACATCATTCTCTACTTGCTCAGGCTCAAACACCTGGAGTTATTCTCTATTTTCTCCCCATTCCTTCACCCCCACATTCAAGAAGTTGCCAAGCCTATTGGACACCATTTCTTTTTATGAATCTCCTTAGCAACTCTCAATTGCCACTGAGAATAACATAGGCAGGAGTTGTCCAGCTGCAGTGAATTTAAAGACCTGAAGTGTGGGGCAGGGTTCACATGGTAACGTGGAAAAGTATGAATCTGGGAAAAATAAATTTAAACTCTGTGTGACCAATTGAGTAAACTCTGCTGAACTGTTATTCCTGTTAGTTATCTTAAGATCGCACTCCTAAAGCCTGACCCTGGACCATGACTTTTTCTTAGTTTTGATCAGACTTTGTTCTTGATCTTCATAGTAACCTCTGCTTCTCCTCCAGTCTCTCTTGCCTATATGCCTTGGTACGTGTGATTCAATTCTCAGGAGACCCATCTCTATTCAACTCTGCCTAGCACCTTCTTTCTTCTTCTAAGTCCTCTTTCCTCCTATCTCTCCCATAATGTGTTTCCTGATCCTTGACCTCACCTAACTAGATATGACTACACACACACACACACACACACACACACACACACACACAATCTTGAAACTCTCAGACTATTTTGACTGCCCCTATGCATTTAATCTTTTTAAAACTTGTATTAGACTTATTTGTGAACATGTTTCATCCTCATGCAATTCAATTGAGCTCACATTTATTAAACATCTACTACAGACAGTTCTCACTTTACATAATTTCACACTATCCAAACCTGACTCCCTTAAGGGGAAGCAGCAGAGCTCCCCTCTTTCCTCCCAGGCTCTGCAAGCTGTGGCAGTGACAGGTATTTTGCAAAGGCAGCAGCACTGGTGCAGCCATACGGAATGGTCCATTTATGGTAATCAAGAACTGTCTGTTATTCAGAAGACTCTTCAATGGATTGTATCATTTTTCATATTTTCTCCCTAGGACAATTCTTTTTGGTTTCTATGTTCAGTCATTTCAGTCCTGTGTGACTCTTCTTGGCAAAGATATTGCAGTGGTTTGCCATTTTCTTCTCCATTTGACACATGAGGAAACTTAGGGAAACCAGGATCATGCAGCTAGTCGGTGTCTGAGGCCAGATCTGAACTCAGGAAGAGGAGCCTTCCTGACTCCAGGCTTAGCATTGTAACCACTGTACCACCTAGCTACCCATGCACAATTCCTAACATACAATAAATAGGTGGTGAATTGTATTGTGTTAAATTGCTAATCACAGAATGTTATTCACATCATTTGCATTAAACACAGCAATTCAAATGTCAATGAGTCCAGAGATCATTTCCCAAAAAATAAAGTTTTAAAAAGTATTTTAAGATCACTTCGATTGTTGTGAATATCAACATTTTTTAATTAATCAGCTGAATCAGGATAAAGGAATGATGATGAGCACATCAGAACATTAGGAGACTCAGTCCCTTTCCTAAACTATTACGTTATTTGCAATCTTGTGGAAACTGATGCCATTGAATAGACTTTTATGCACCTTTTGGGAACTATTGGACTAATAGGTGCTAGAATCATCTACTCTATGGACTGAATCATTTCAGTAGTTATTTAGAAGCCTCATTATGACTATTTTCTTGAAGAAGAAAAGTAGAAGGTACTGAGCAAAATAACTGAACCATATCACAGAAAATAAAATTGACAATGTCCTAACTGAAAGGATATGAGTGGTTAGAGATGTAGTGACAATCTCGTAATAGTCTTTGTACAATTTCTGTACAGTCTGTACAGATCGTGTTTCTGTTGCTGTATACTGTCATCAAATGCTTAAAACCAATGTCAAATTAAAAGCTGACTCTTATTATTTCCAGTTTCTATAGTGATAGGAATCATCAGAATCCATAGAAACTATATATTATTTTAATATTTTTTTCATTTTTCATTTTTCCCTATTCGTTTCTTTGTTCCTTTTTCTCTCAGTTTTCCTATTCCTTTTTTCTCTTCCTTCTTTCTTCTTCCCTCCCTTCCTCTTTCTTTCTTCCTATCTTCTCCTTCCTCCCTCCTTCCTCCTTTTTTTCTTCCCTCTGTTTTTTTTTCCTTTCTTTCTTCTTTTCTTTCCTTCTTAACTTCTTTCTGACCTGTGATTTATTTGATGTAGGGAACTTGTAGTGAAGAAACTCCCCTGCTACCAACTCAGGTCAGCAACTATGACACAACTGCCGGGGCCACTAAGAGGCTTTCTGAGGATCATACAGTATGGAAGGCTGCTGTAACCAGAATGGCCTTTGTTTTCTTTTAATGACTCAGTTTACCTCATTGAGCTTCCCTGGACGCTGGGGCTTGCTCTTCCGGGGCAGGACCAGAACTTCCTGTGTGATGAGTCATGGGGCTGGCTGAGGGGAGGTGTTGATGTCTATGCTAGGGGGAGGGGCCAACTCAGGAACCAATCGGCCCTGGTCATTTGGGCGGAGCTTGATGATGTCAAAAAACTCTATAAGAGGGGAGAGGACAGCTTGAAGATCCTCTCTCTTCCTTTTTCCGGTTGGAGCCAGCGACAGTTACAACGACAGTTACAGAGGCAGTTACGACAGTTACGTCAGTTACAGCCACAGCGACAGACACAGCTGAAGCAGGAGCTGCCAGTAGCAGAGCTAACCTACGGGAGAAAGCTGAACAAAGACTTCAGGCCATTACAGCGACAGTTACAGCGACAGTTGGAGCCAGAGGCAGTTACAGAGGCAGTTACGACAGTTACGTCAGTTTCAGCCACAGACACAGCTGAGGCAGGAGCTGCCAGTAGCAGAGCTGACCTACGGGAGGAAGCTGAACAAAGACTTCAGTCCAGTGGGTAATCTTATTACCATAAAAGGGGGAAACATGATTTTGCTTTACGCAATCATGTTTCTCTGTAGCCTCCTGGTTACTCTTGCAAGGCGTACTTATTGGGCCTGGAAACTTTTCATTAATGTATCAAAATGGGGCTGCTGGTTCATGGGTTGGTTACTGTTGAGCCTAAATAAATGTTTTGATTCTTCTGCCTTCTACTTTGAGAGTTTCTTATATCCGGCGGTTCCGAACCTTTCAGACATGTTTATGATCCTCTTTGAGATTATAAACTCGGCCCTCCTGATACATTTGGCGTCACGAACAGGATCGCTAGGTATAAGATCTCTATTTAGAAGCAGAACAATTTCAGAGGAAGAGATGAATATCCCAGGATGGGAGGATCCATTTTATTCCTCCCTAGCAAAAGAATTGGCTAAAAAAGCTGGACCCTGTGAAAACTGGGAACCAAGGCTACGGAGAGGAGATCCTAGGGATTTGGAAAAGTGTTTACGAGAAGTTGGGATTCAGTCAGGGGCATCACTATCTAGGCAAAGCTGGATAGTGTTATCAGCCTACCGGCTAGTATACGAAAGATTGAGATTAAGTGAAAGACATGGGGGCACTCCTACCCCACAGGAAGAAGAGGAATCTCAGATAGCAGGAGACCAAACTGACTCAAATGAGAACTTTTCTATTAATGTGGCTAAGAGCAACAGGAGACCAAAAAAGCCCAGAGTGCATTTCAACCCAGCCCAGAAAGAGCCTGACTGCCTGCTTCGTCCTAGCCATGGTGGCAGAGGAAGTGAGTGGGGAGAGAATGAGACAATGTTAGGGGCTGAGGCACAAAACACTACTGGGGTTCAGGATGTGCCTTACACAGAGAATAGAAGATGGTTAAATGATCAGACAAGGGCTCGACCCATACAAAGGAGGAAGACAGAAACCCGAGGTGAAGATTCAGTTACAAGGGAAATTCAGGAAGATTTCTCACCGCAAGAGGTCACAGATATTTTGAGTAGATTCAGCCAAAGAATAGGAGAACCATTGATATCTTGGATGGTAAGACTCAGTGATCAAGGGGCCGGTGGAATATCAGTAGATGGGACAGACTGCATGAGATTCATAGGTATCAGCCATGATCCTCTAGTTCAACAAGCTTTTAGGGAACATCATCAGCAAGGAGATGGTGATAGCGGGACTACTCTGTTGGCATTAGCCGCTGTGGGATGCAATAAGAGATATGCTACTGATTCTATGTGGCCCACTGAGCACAGACCCTGGTATTCACTTAGAGATTGTATCATGAGACTAAAGGAGGAGGTAATGAAGACTGCCATTATGACAGGAACTGCAGACAAATATTACAATGATTCAATGGAACTGCCTCATAGGAATTTAATAATTAGGACAGCTCCCCCTGCTTATAAACAACTAATTTTGAATTTATTACTTGGAGAAGTAGGGAGCCGTCTTACAACAGTGATAAATAAGATTTTACAGTTATATGACTTAGGTGACCTTGTGTGATTAACAGATGAAAACTTGTACATTTGGGGAAAGGCTGGGAGGACAATCTTAGTCTCTATCTAGGGTGGGATCCTCTTGGCTTCCTCATTATGTTCCTTTTGAAAAGAAACATTTCCCACCTGAGTTTGGCTCTGATGTTGGATCTTTGCATAACTGAAATCTCAACCAAACTTGAGATGATTTTATTTGAAGAATTATAGTCCATACTTGTCTATTCTTTTTGTCCTTTGTTTTGGCTAACCTTGTTGCTAGTTTTGTTTCCTTCAGGCTTAAGCACCCTGCACTTTCCGGTGACTGCCTAAGCATGTAGCATTCTTGGAATTCCTGCCAGCTCGTTAAAGAAATGACCTCTGGAATGGGACTTTTTGGGGGCAGGGCCATCTCTACATCCAATTTCAGCATGAAGAAGCTATGGAAAATGAGACCTTCACCCCTCACCCCAAGATTTTGAGCCCCAATCGTTCAAGGGGGGTGGAAATGATGATAGTGTTCTGTTTACTTATTTTGTGTTATCCTTGCTGTGTTGTTTTATTGTTATGATATTATTGATCCTATGTAATGGATACAAGGATTTAGGGGTGGACATTTGAATTATTAATAATTATTTTGGGGATGATTGATTGAAGAGATTATCTTGCTGGGATCTAGGGGTGGATCGCATTTGAATCGTTAACCAATGTTTGGGAATGTCACTGAATGATATGTTTTGCTTTATAATGAATGATATGTTTTAGTTTCCTTTGTAATTGGATCACAATGTATGTTCTAGGATACATGGCTGATTAGATTATGTATCCTATAACAAGGGGTGGAGTGTAACCAGAATGGCCTTTGTTTTCTTTTAATGACTCAGTTTACCTCATTGAGCTTCCCTGGACGCTGGGGCTTGCTCTTCCGGGGCAGGACCAGAACTTCCTGTGTGATGAGTCATGGGGCTGGCTGAGGGGAGGTGTTGATGTCTATGCTAGGGGGAGGGGCCAACTCAGGAACCAATCGGCCCTGGTCATTTGGGCGGAGCTTGATGATGTCAAAAAACTCTATAAGAGGGGAGAGGACAGCTTGAAGATCCTCTCTCTTCCTTTTTCCGGTTGGAGCCAGCGACAGTTACAACGACAGTTACAGAGGCAGTTACGACAGTTACGTCAGTTACAGCCACAGCGACAGACACAGCTGAAGCAGGAGCTGCCAGTAGCAGAGCTAACCTACGGGAGAAAGCTGAACAAAGACTTCAGGCCATTACAGCGACAGTTACAGCGACAGTTGGAGCCAGAGGCAGTTACAGAGGCAGTTACGACAGTTACGTCAGTTTCAGCCACAGACACAGCTGAGGCAGGAGCTGCCAGTAGCAGAGCTGACCTACGGGAGGAAGCTGAACAAAGACTTCAGTCCAGTGGGTAATCTTATTACCATAAAAGGGGGAAACATGATTTTGCTTTACGCAATCATGTTTCTCTGTAGCCTCCTGGTTACTCTTGCAAGGCGTACTTATTGGGCCTGGAAACTTTTCATTAATGTATCAAAATGGGGCTGCTGGTTCATGGGTTGGTTACTGTTGAGCCTAAATAAATGTTTTGATTCTTCTGCCTTCTACTTTGAGAGTTTCTTATATCCGGCGGTTCCGAACCTTTCAGACATGTTTATGATCCTCTTTGAGATTATAAACTCGGCCCTCCTGATACAGCTGCCTCACCAGCTTTCAGATATTCAATTAAAATCAGCTGTTCTATGCAACAAACAAATGGAAAATGGAAAAAGCTCCATCAGAATTTCTGTAAATATTTTCTCTTTCAGTGTAAATGTAAAGCTCACATTTGGACTTTCACTTCACAGTCTCTGATACTTTGCATGAGAAATTATAAATGGCATTAAGGAAAGCAAAGATGGGAATAGCATCTGGACCAAAATAAGCATACACTTAATATGTCTTTTCTGTGGGTCATATTATTTTGACTGTTGAAGAATTCATTTTCAAGATATTTACAAAAGAGCAAGATACTAAATATTAACTATTACTTCCATGATAAAACATAGAATCATGTGTTTGGCTTTTAAAGCTCTTCATAATCTTCTTCCTAATTTTCTAGTCTTTGTATACTTTGTTCCTCTCCATGTACTCTGATACAGAGACACTAGCCTCCTTGCTGGTCTTTGCACACAACACTCCATCCTGACTCTGGGAAATTTCATTGGTTGTCTCCCATGCCTGAAATTTTCTCCCTCCTCAACTCTAGCTTGCCTGGCTTCCTTCAAATCTCAGCTAGTCCCACCTTCTGGAAAAAAAATCCCAATTCCCCATAATGCTTGTGCCTTCCCTCTAAGATTACTTCCAATTTATCCTATCTATATCTTGTTGCTGCACAGTTATATATTTCTCCCCACCCCCATTAGACTTTGAGCTTGAGACAATCAGGGAGCATTTTTGCCTTTTTTTGTATCCCCTGTGTTTAGCACATAGTAGGTACTTACTAAATCATTACTGAATTGACTTGAAAAAATCATTACCACTTTAAAAAGGACAATTAGAATATCAATAATTATCAACTCATTCTTATCATCTCTATTAGGAATAATACAGAGACATATCAATAATGATGTGAGTGTGGATAATTTTGTCATATTGACTTTCCTTAGGTGAGATAGAACTTCAACTTTTTCCTCATGAAATAACCTTCCTGTCTGGGAAAGGTAAAATATCTTGTATAAACCTTCAATCACTTTTTTCTCCCCAAAGGGAACTGTTCTCACCTATAAAATTCTTATTATTACTGAACAGAGACTTCTTTGTGCTGGAATATACTACTTATACTAGGCTAGAATGACTATGTGATAATTTTACACTTGAGTCACATATCCACTGAGGACCAAATTGTACTTATAAAACTAATTGCAATTATGGTCGACCATAGGGAGCCTTAGATATTGGTCTCTGGAGGGAAAGACGCTGGAAAACCTATTTTCCCATATCCTCTAAAATCTTACTCTTCCTTTGGAAAATACAATCTTTCTACACATAGCATATAAGCTATCCATTTTTTTACTAGATGTTGGAAGGATGTGCACAATCATGGTCTCAGATCCAACCAAGTTATTCATTTTATAGTTTTGCCATGTGACACATATAAAGATCTGTGATCCCATTTGCCACATTTCTTTATCAGATGTAGACACAGAAAAAGAATGAAAAAGAGATCATGTTGGGGAAGGAGCTGTAATCCAGATGAAGAGGGGCTAGAAATAGGGACAAGTTAAAGTTAAAACAATTACTATGAGAATTTTTAAGTGCTATATAAAAATCTCTACTCTTGCATTTTTATCTAAATTTTTTCCATTTTTTTCCAAACAAAAAAGGTCATTTAAGATATCTTTTAAATTGGGAATCATGGTCATTAGTCTCCATTTGAAATTTCACTAATTGCATTTCAATTTCCCCTTTCCATTGCCATGTTTTACTCCATTATTGCACTGAAAGATTTTTTTGTCATCATCATGATGTTGATATCATTTGACTCACTTTGTTCATATTAACTCATTTTGGTTGTTTCCCAGATATTTATCCAATTTACTACCCTATCAATATTTCCCCCATTTTATTTTCATTCTTATGGAAACTTGTTTTACCTTTCAATTGTTCTCTATTATTTTATTCTCAGTACATTTTTGTGTTCTTTACCTTACACTTTTGGTGGTTGAAGTAGCAATGTGATTTTAATCTACTACAAAGGCAAGGCTCATATTGCCTGACTATCTTATTGTAAAAACCTTTGGATTTTTTAATAATAAACCTTTAATTTTCAAAGTCTCTGGAGATTTCCATTAGGAAGGAATTTGGAATTGGAAATCCTGACACCTTGCTTTACCCAAAGCAACAGAAAAGTGGAAAGTTTAGGGTCATGATTCTGATTAGAAGGTACTGTTTAAAAACCTTGTGCAGAGGTGGAAAAGTAAATAATAAAACCAGCAGTCATGTCTCGTGTCCCAGCCAACCTCATATACTTTTGCTAAATTATAGAGACCAGGGAGCAGCAATGACTAGTTTTCTGCTGCTCCCCCAGGGCAAAATATAATGTGTGATATATGGCTGGTTTTTTTTAATTAGTAAAGAACCCATTTTTAAAAAAAGAACAAGAACTTCAATAATAGCGATGCAAACAAAAACACTAAGGAACAGAAATCAAAGCTTCTCAGATATCTGTTTATTAGTGTGATATAGTTCTACATACAAGTTTTCTACTGGCACCAAGATCTACAAAAAAGAAAAACCCAGGTGTTCCTTTTTACACGTGACTTAGGTTGAGTTGATTAAAGGTGTATTTCCAATTGATATCCTTCTTACAGTACACGCTTATCTCTGGGCATAAGGAGAATATGTATACACATCTATGTGATCTCAAAGGCAACGGGAAGGATCTTCTTTAACCCTCCTGCACCGCCCCCCCCATTGAAACCCTAAACAAAATCATAAACTCCTCTGAAATCTACAATTTCCATTATTCTGGAAGTCCAGCTTTCTATCCATTGTGGTTGTTGTTGTTGTTGTTGTTGTTGTATCGTTTCAGTCATGTCTGACTCTTGGTAAACCCATTTGGGGTTTTCTTGGCAAAGATACTAGAGTGATTTCCATTTCTTTCTCTAGCCCATTTTACAGAGGAGAAAACTGAGGCAAACAGTGTTAAGTGACTTGTCCAAGGCCAGAATGGAACTCATGAAGATGAGGCTCCTGGCTCCAAACCTAGTGCTTTATCCACTTCATCACATGGCTTCCCCAAAATCCTACCCATCCTTTAAATGCCAAACCAAGTCACTTCTCTTGTAGGACTCCGGGCCTTATTGCTCTCACACAGTCATAGCACAGTGCTAATCCAATTCCTTCATTTTACAGATGTGATAATGGAGGCAGAAAGATATAGTGATGCATTTAACGTCTCACAGATAATTAAAAACAGAGTATACAAGTCACCTAACTCCAAGTCCATTATTATTTAGAGATTCAAATTCTGATTCTGTTACTTCTGATTGTACTGTATAACCTTGGATAAGTCATTGGACTTTGGTTCTTTGAAAGACCTCCTTGGGTCATGGTTCCTTCATATGAAAAGAAGGAGGTTGGACAAAATGATCTCCAAGATTTCTTTGTTTGATTGGTTTTTTTAGCTCCAGAACCTGTGATAGCATGGTAATTTCAAATTCTTCTTGTTCAGATCACATAAATTTAAATACTGCCTTCTATGAACCAGTAGTTATTTAGTATCTACACGCTGCTTCTCTAACTATATTGTAAACTCAGGAGGGCAAGTATAGCATAATTTTCATCTTCCATATACTCTATGGTGCTGAGGACAAGGTAGAACACACAGAAGATACTCAATTAATAGTTTTTCATTAATTGAGTTCACTGGCATTCTTAACCTAAAAAAGGTGTCTCAATTTAAGAGGAAGTTAAACTGGAATTTAATTCTGATTATCAAGACCCTATCGCTTGTCTGTGCTACCACCTAGTCCCAGCTTCCAACAACCAATGTGGCCAGTTCATTCCCTCATCCCACAAGCAGATAAAAGGACATTTCAAGTCCTCAGGAATTGGAATATGATGACAAGCCAGGTAGAGGGGCAAAGGCAGATTAATTAACTGAGGTTATTCTAAATGGCGTGGACAATCTATGACTGATGGAAAGGTCCTGAAGATGTATACCTTAGCTCTAGGATAGTAAAGTATCATGTGGTATATATCATTATAGGTTGCAAAAATTCCACATTTTCATAGAACTTCTTATGGCTTTGTTGCCATGGAGTCCTCAAAGTTGAGAAGTTCCTTCTTAGGATTCCCAACAAGAAAGATGTAAGCCATTACAAAAATCAAAAATCCAGTTGAAAAATAACTGTTTGAAGGAATGGTGCAATGTTAAGTATTACAGTCAGGCATTTCACAACAGCTGCAAGCCTGACCCACTGGAGAAAATACAAAGGCAAATATGTTGCAGCTGACTCAGGAAATCTGCCAACAAGTAACTATCTGAGATGCTCTTCTATTCTCTTTGAAATCCAAGGTGAATTTTAACAAGAGCAAAGATATTCAGAAAAGTCATCTTTAATAACTGCTACTTTATAGTATCAGCTATAAAGTGATTTTTTTGATGAAAAGAGGATGAGCTGGACCAAATAGTAAAGGAAATAAGAACTGCATTTTCCAAAACGGATAACACTGTTTCCTATAAAAGAGAGAGAGCAAATATTTAAACATAAATAAACTGAAAATAAGATGAGAAAACAACAATAAAATAAGAATAAAATGAGGCATTTGCGGGGGGAGGAAAAAGGTGCTTGGACACAGTTAAAAAAGCCAAAGAAGAAACATGTCTTCAACAAAGTAATCCTTTATTATTATGAATGCATCCTGACCACTCCAAATTGGAGGCAGCTAGATGGTGCGATGGATAGAGTACTGGAACTGGATTTAGGAAGACCTGGGTTCAAGTCTGGCACAATATTCCTACGTATATGACTGCTATCTGCCTCAGTTTCTTAACCTATGAAATGGAAAAATAGCTACCTGCAGGATTGTTACGAGGATAAAATGAGGTAACATCTGTAAAACACTTTGGAAACCTATAAAAAGGCTAACTATTGTTATTATTAAATTGCTACAGTGTGCAAACTATGGGGATTCATTTTTATTCTTAAAAAAACTGACTGACCCACAGTACCCCCTTACCTTCTTATAATACACATCACCTTAGCTAACATAATTGTTCAGCCAATGGAAAAGGGGAATAATAATAATAATAAAAGTAATGAAAGATGACTCTACTTCAACAGCTGTGGTAGTCAGAAATGGATCAATTTTTCCTTTGTTTTATGGTTCTGGAGTTTTCCAGAAGCATAGACAGAAAGTTAATGCCATATAGTTCTGGAAGAAAATACTAAATAATATACTTTTGTCAAGTCATCCTGACAGGAACACCTTTCTAGCTGGTCAATATAGTGATGCCATACTCTCAATTGCACAGTTGACCTTGTAAGATATAAGCACTATGACTAGTTTTTATTGATAGAAACCTATCTCATTCTAGGTTTTTCAAAAAGATTAACTTTTGTGATTAAAAATTAATGAGGAGTTAAGTGAAGAAAACAAAAAAAAACAACTGATGTTCATGTTTGTGTTGGAAGTTCTCATTAAGTCTGGATAGGTATGGTTAAGTTAAATCTTAAATCTTGAAATATCTCTGCTTGAATCATCCAAGAGGATTTATCCCCATTGTTGGACATGGAGTAACGCTCAGTAGTCTTTAAAGGGCAAGACAACTTTGAAGTAGCCCAGGGTCCAGAAGATTAGGGAGCTTAATTGCGTGCCCCTACCATGTTGTCCTTCCCCGCCCAGTTAAATATTTGTTTTCCTTAGCAAAGCAACTGGAGTGCTTTTGGCATATTTATTCATATACCCATTTCTGGAAAATTCTCTGAGGGATCAGGCTAGAAGGGAGATCTTCGAGTGGCTTCCTGCAGTGTCTTACACTAACGAATCTTTAAGAACACAGGTAGGGGCGGAGCCAAGATGGCGGCTGGTAAGCACGGACTAGAGTGAGCTCCCTACCCGAGTCCCTCCAAAAACCTATAAAAATGGCTCTGAACCAATTCTAGAATGGCAGAACCCACAGAACAGCAGACGGAAGCAGGGCTCCAGCCCAGGACAGCCTGGATGGTCTCTGGGTGAGGTCTATTCCACATGGAGCTGGGAGCTGGGAGCTGGGAACAGAGTGGAGCAGAGCCCAGCCTGAGCGGCGTGGACGATCCAGACCAGAAGCCGGGCGGAGGGGGCCCTAGCGCCCTGAATATGTGAGCTGCGGCAGTTACCAGACCCCTCGACCCACAAACACCAAAGACTGCAGAGAAGAAGACCAAAACATACAGCCTAAAGAAGACAACAAAGTCATAGAGCCTAAAACCAAAGCCTCCAAGAAAAACATGAACTGATCTCAGGCCATGGAAGAGCTCAAAAAGGATTTGGAAAAGCAAGTTAGAGAAGTAGAGGAAAAATTGGGAAGAGAAATGAGAAGGATGGGAGAAAACCATGAAAAACAAGTCAATGACTTGCTAAAGGAGACCCAAAAAAATACTGAAAAATACACTGAAGAAAACAACACCTTAAAAAATAGACTAACTCAAATGGCAAAAGAGCTCCAAAAAGCCAATGAGGAGAAGAATGCCTTGAAAGGCAGAATTAGCCAAATGGAAAAGGAGGTCCAAAAGACCACTGAAGAAAATACTACCTTAAAAATGAGATTGCAGAAAGTGGAAGCTAGTGACTTTATGAGAAATCAGGATATTATAAAACAGAACCAGAGGAATGAAAAAATGGAAGACAATGTGAAACATCTCCTTGGAAAAACCACTGACCTGGAAAAGAGATCCAGGAGAGATAATTTAAAAATTATTGGACTACCTGAAAGCCATGATCAAAAAAAGAGGCTAGATACCATCTTTCAAGAAATTATCAAGGAGAACTGCCCTGATATTCTAGAGCCACAGGGCAAAATAGAAATTGAAAGAATCCATCGATCGCCTCCTCAAATAGATCCCAAAAAGAAATCTCCTAGGAATATTGTTGCCAAATTCCAGAGCTCCCAGATCAAGGAGAAAATATTGCAAGCAGCCAGAAAGAAACAATTTGAGTATTGTGGAAACCCAATCAGAATAACCCAAGATCTGGCAGCTTCTACATTAAGAGATCGAAGGGCTTGGAATGCGATATTCCAGAGGTCAATGGAGCTAGGATTAAAACCTAGAATCACCTACCCAGCAAAACTGAGTATCATGTTCCAAGGCAAAATATGGACTTTCAATAAAATAGAGGACTTTCAAGCTTTCTCAGTGAAAAGACCAGAACTGAATAGAAAATTTGACTTTCAAACACAAGAATCAAGAGAAGCATGAAAAGGTAATCAAGAAACGGAAATTGCAAGGGACTTACTAAAGTTGAACTGTTTTGTTTACATTCCTACATGGAAAGATGATGTGTATGCTTCATGAGACCTCAGTATTAGGGTAGTTGAAGGGAATATGCATATATATGTATATATGTATGTATATATATATATGTTTATGTATATATATAAGTGAATGTGTATGTAGGTATATATCTATGTGTATGTGTATGTATGTGTATATATGTATGTGTTTATATATATATATAATGTGTTTATATGTATATATATATATATATGTAAAAGAGAGAGAGCAGACACAGGGTGAGTTGAAGATGAAGGGAAGATATCTAAAAGAAATAAAAAGAAATTAAGGGATGAGAGAGTAACATACTGAGAGAGGGAGATAGGGAGAGATAGAATGGGGTGGATTATCTCGCATAAAGGTGGCAAGAGGAAGCAGTTCTATGGGAGGAGGGGAGAGGGCAGGTGAGGGGGGAATGAGTGAACCTTGCTCTCATCAGATTTGGCCTGAGGGGGAATACCATACATACTCAGTTGGGTATCTTACCCCACAGGAAAGAAGAGGGAGGAAGATAAAAAAAAAATAAAAGGTGGGGGGATGATGGAGGGGAGGGCAGATGGGGGTGGAGGTAATCAAAACAAACACTTTGGAAAGGGGACAGGGTCAAGGGAGAAAATTCAATAAAGCGGGATGGGTTGGGAAGGAGCAAAATGTAGTTAGCCTTTCACAATATGAGTATTGTGGAAGGGTTATACATAATAATACATGTGTGGCCTAGGTTGAATTGCTCAACTTCTTAGGGAGGGTGGGTGGGAAGGGAAGAGGGAAGAGAATTTGGAACTCAAAGTTTTAAAATCAGATGTTCAAAAACAAAAAAAGTTTTTGTATGCAACTAAAAAATAAGATACACAGGCAATGGGGCGTAGAAATTTATCTTGCTCTACAAGAAAGGAAGGGAAAAGGGGATGAGAGGGGAGGGGGGTGATAGAGGGGAGGGCTGACTGGGGAACAGGGCAACCAGAATATAAGCCATCTTGGAGTGGGGGGGAGGGTAGAAATGGGGAGAAAATTTGTAATTCAAAATGTTGTGATAATCAATGCTGAAAACCAAATATGTTAAATAAATAAATTGCATTTAAAAATAAAAAAAAAAAGAACACAGGTAAGTCAGAGCCCTTAATGGCTTCTTAAATGTCATGTGAAGAGCCCCAAGCAGACCATTATGCATAATTCTTATAAGGTCCTAAATTTAATTGCATTTTGTGACTGCCAAGGTTTACCATGCTGGTGGGTCTGGAAACTACAATAATTGCCAAAATCAAAGTTTTTGAAAATAAATAAAGGAAATTTTACAAAATTCTAACGTTCTATTTCCTTTGAATGGTCTGTCCCAAACCAAGTAAGTAGGGGGAAATAAATATTAATTAAAAAAAAACTAAACAAAGCATAAAGAAAAAGAAAAGGAAAACCAACCTCCTCCCCTCAGAGGGAAAATCTACTCTCAAATGATCTCTCTGAGTACATGGGGTTCACCCAACATATTAGGGATCTGGAAGTTACTCCCCCAGCTTCAGACAAGAAACCAAATGATGCTAGGCAAAAACTCAGAAAGGATCACTTGAATTACACAGATGCAAATCCGTACATTTTCCAAATGGTTTCCCTAACAATGCAGCAAGCAATCCAGATGGAAATCTGGATACAACTTCTCCAGCAGTGGTCTTTTCCATACATAGACTATTCTGACTTGCTCCAATGGATCCCCGCCAGTTCATAGGACAATCTAGATGGAGGTATAAACTTGCCAACAATAGGAAAAGCAGGCACAGCTCAAAGATAAAGCAAAGAAACTCAGCAGTCTCAAATACATATATTAGGCACTTGAAATTGATTGTATTCAATCTCTCACCACCTAGACAGCCCCAACTGTAAAAAGAAATCTTACTAGGACCAGAAGGGCTAGAGAGAGCATTCTCTCCCTTAGTCGGGGTTCTAGGGGATGAGATTGTGGGCTCATGTGCACAGACCCAGGTTAAGTCCTGTAGAAGTATGGCTTCTGAAAACAGGGAAAAGGCTCATTCTTATATTGTCTGTCTTGGAGCCCCAAGGAAAATCACTTAAAGTTCAGGTTTGGTTCATGTATAAGGTTTCTCCAAAGAGTTGGGAAGTACTCAATATGCAGTATAGATCAGGTATAGGGCAGCGATTTATTTCTTCCACACAAAATAAATATTTAAAACACAGAAACTCATAATCACATATTGACAAAAACTTGAACCAAGATATATAATAACCCATAACTCTTGTTGTATTCTCCTAGGAGGTAGATAATTGAAATAGTAAAATACAAAGTATTTGGTAGCATTATTAAACAGGCATTTTACCTGTACTTTGGCTCTGTGCTATACAAACAAATGATTCATTCCTTCAACATCTGTTCCTTTTGGCCAGCCAGGTCAGAAGTTGTACTCATTAAATCTTTATAGCTATCTTCTCCTGATAATGGTAACATTGTAGAAACCATTTCCTGATGCCATTCATTTCTGGCTGAAGGACACAGTAGTTTTTGATCTTTTCAATTCATGACGTCACCTCCAAAAGCTAAAAACAGCCATCTCAGGATGACTGTTAGATCATTTATGCTTAGGGAAAGAAACATAAGCAGAAAGGGCCACCAGGGGCCCAAACTTTCAGGCTTTCCAAGGAAGCACATGTTCATACTGTCATGTCTAAACAGATAATAGTGTTGCTGGTGGTGGCTGGAGAGTGCCCTCTCTCCCCCTTCATGTGGAATCTCAAAGAGAATACCACAGATCCCAAAGCAAGGATGGGAGTGGAGGGAAGGAGTGACTGCAGAAGTTGTCTTTCCATTTAAAGACCACCTAGTGGGTAGCTTTTCCTGGCTCAGTCATTCCTTTTTAAATGCTGTATCATCCCAAAGTGCCAAGTTCTTCAGCACTGATTCAGAGCTCATGAGTCCCACTGGAAGTGATCCATCAGGTTAAGGGGCTAACAATAGACCCTGTCACATTTTTAAATAATAATAAAATTATATAATTCATATTATGTGATAATTATATCACACAATCATATTCAGTATTCAGAATTGATATTCACCATGTACATCTTCTAAGAAAAGAGTGCAAAACACTGTGAAAAATAACTGTATTCCATTCATTTCTCTTCATATTCCACAATACAAGCCTGAGGACAAGAAAATTTTGTCGATACCTGGCAGCCTTGTGCCAGCATCACCTGGTCCAAGACTCAGAACTGTCTCATTCAGAAAAAAATTCTCTGTCAATTTGACCTGAAAGTAATTTGGACCACAAGTTCTTCATAATGAAAAATTTTAGAACAAAGCCTTGGAGAACAGCCTCAGAAGCTGGTAACTTCTTACCATTCCAAAATGTGTCCTACATATGAGTTAGGCTAAATCTATGGAAGAAGTTTTTAACTAATCGACTCAATGGTGTTCACCTTTTGTGGAAGAAATACAGGTGAAAATGGAGGAAAAGAGGGAATAAAAGGAGAAGGAACAAGAGAAAAGGAGGCATCGTTGATGACCCTGGAAGTTCCATTTTCATATATCTCTTTGTTTTCTCCTATGATTAATACATCAAAATAATGTAAGATTTCTGGAGATGGTCTCTAAATTTATCCTTGGACGATAATCAGTTAATCATTGAAATATGATGGCACACGTAAAATTGAATTTGCGTGAATTTCAATCAAGCACTGAAAATTTTAGCAACAATGAAAGCTCTGAACTGAAAAACATCTAATTCAGATTATTCCTCAGTGAGTTATTATTGTTCAGGAATCTATAGTAGTATAAACCATAGATTCATAGCTAAAACGGAAATTAGAGGCTATCAAGTCCAACTTTCTCATTTTTGAAAGAGAAAACCAAGGTGCAGAGAGTTTAAGATCATATAGCTAGTAAGTTGCACAGCCAGGATTTGAAGCTATGCATTTTGACCGAATCCAGAATTCTTTCAACCACATCACACTAAGTTTTTATGAGTCGGACAAAGATCAAATTTTACCAACTCCTCCCTAGCATAGACAGAAAGGAGATTGTTGATGTCGATACATGCAGATGTTGCCAGTGGTATGCTGGTAGCTGTTTAATAACCTCTCCAAAAACAACAAAGTATACACATGGCACACTCAAATTTAATCTGCATTATTGTCATTTTCTAACCATTTTCTTAAGTTTAGACAATCAAAAGAAAAAAACATGGAATTCTGATTTGTAGTGTTTGCTGATTTTCAAAATGTATGTCTTCACACTTAAATCTTAATAATTGATTCTTGACAGTCATTAGAGCTGGCTCCAGTATAGCCCTGGAGTCTCCATAGATTTGTACCTTACCATTATCTGGACTGAGCACCTGTGCATCTTTTGTTGCCCTCTAAGTATATTTAAGTGAGAAAGAAAGAAAGAGAGAAAGAAAGAAAGAGAGAAAGAAAGAGAGAGAGAGAGAGAGAGAGAGAAAGAAAGAGAAAGAAAGAAGGAAGGAAGGAAGGAAAGAAAGAGAGGAAGAAAGAAAGAGAGAGAGAAAGAGAGAAAGGAAAGAAAGGAAGGAAGGAAGAAGAAAGAAAGGAAGAGAGAGAGAGAGAGAGAGAGAGAGAGAGAGAGAGAGAGAGAGAGAGAGAGAGAGAGAGAAAGTCATTGAAAAATGCCTTTGAAATGTATAGGAAAGAACAGAAGGGAAGACCAGAAGGAATCACAGTCAAGAAGGACAGAGCCAAAAGTAACATGCTGAATTTTTATATCCTTTAAAATAAAAGCAAGATGTGCACAATAGAGATTCACAGTTTTATTTATAATCCTATCTTTCTCTTCTACTATGTGTATGGAAATGCTCCTTTTAGTTGATGTTTCTTAAATTCAGAATTTGTCAAATTGGGGAACTGGGAAAGACGGACAACAATATCAGACTCAGAACCCACTCAATCTATTCTGAGTGGTGAAGACCTAGAAACTATAGCCTTGTCAAAGTGGCACAGAAGGTCCAGAAAAGTTTCATCACTGGAAGGCAGTCTAAGTGGATAATCAAAGGAATCTGTCAGGAGGCAGAGGACCATGATCTCTGAACACAGGCAGTTAGCATCAGGAAGTACAATAATGAGAAGAAAGAAAATGTCACTGCAGGCAAGTAGATCTATTTAGTTTAATCTGATGGCTTAGCATCACAGTATTCAGGTATCATGACAACAGGACAGTCACGAAGCATGCTAACCCTGCTTAGGAATTTGTCTTAAATCATTATAAATGTCAAATTTGTTTCAGGATACTTATGCCATTACAGAGATTCAACAAGAGAAAAACGAAGTCAACATATAATGTGAAAAATCCTCTCTTTCCTGTTTCTGTCATCTCTGTTGAAGTGAATCAAGATAAGAGTTCTAAGGAAGATCCAGAAAATGAACACACTGTTTGCCAGAGGAAAAAAAAGTCAACATATAATGTGAAAAATCCTCTCTTTCTTGTTTCTGTCATCTCTGCTGAAGTGAATCAAGATATGAGTTCTAAGGAAGGTCCAGAAAATGAACACTCTGTTTGCCAGGACACCATGGACTTATACTGATGTAACTAGCTAATTTGGAACACTGGAATTTTTTTTTTCCTGTCTTATTCCCCACTCCACCCCCCATTTGCTTGTAAAGGACAGTTATGCCCCAGAAAGCTTCCTTCAGTTACATAAAATTCTGTTTGTGAAATGATATCATTGTCCCATTCATAATTCTTGTCTTGTTAGGGTTTTTCCAGTTGGTAGACTGAACTTTCAGAGCTCTTCCTTTTGAAAAGTAGAAAGGTATCAGTTTTGGATATTGTCATGTTTTCACCATTTTATTTTGTTTTGTTTTTGGTTGGGGTTTTTTTTTTACTTTAGTTTCTTTTTAAAAAATAAAGCTTTATAAAGCTTGTGGATTAAACAGAATAAATTTCTAAATTAAAAAACTGTATTAATGAAGCAAATTATATAACTGTAATATAAGCAGCCAGGCCTATTTGTGAAATTTAAATTCTAGAATAATGATTGAAAGTGCTGACAAGAAGCACATTTTCACTTCTCTTGTTGTTCAACCTGCATTTCAAAGAAGACCAATGACATTGAGAGGTGATGTCTTGATTTGCACATGAACTGGATTTAAGTGAGGCAGAGTTGCAAAAAGTATTCAGCCTCACTCTCTCTTCCAGGGTCATTGAAGTATAATGGCGAGACAAAGATCAAGATGACTGGGGATGGCCCAGGATGTAGTGAATGAACTTGGTATCTTCAGTGTCCATTCAAGCTCTGCACAGTGCCTGCCTCAGCTGCCTTCATGGCCATAGGAATAAATGGTTCTCATACAACCATTATGCCTATGGAAGTCTTCACATGCTTAGGGTAGGCATCCCCCTATCTCACCAACAGGTTTGAGGCTTTTTGCTTACCCTCAACCTCATTTAGCCCATCTGCCAAGACAGTTTTATCAGAGTGTGGCCACTGCACATGCTACAGCTTCTTGGAGCCACCGGTGAGAGTTGGGTGGCAGGTGGATACCAAAGGTGGATGAGCAGCCCTGAAAAGGGCTTGGCAAGCTCTCAAGCCATAGGTGCAAGTCCTCCCTGAGCACCCTATATAATTGTCAGTCAAATGTCTTAGCCTTAGGAGTTATCTTACTATGGAAAACACCGAGTCTCATGGGCTAAGACCACAAGATACTTCTGTTTAGAGTCCTTTATTTTGTTAGCTTCAAGACAACTCACTTATAAGAACAACAGTTCATTTTGCAAGGTGCCTTAAGATTTAGAAGTCCTTTCTTCCCAACAACCCTGGGAAGTACATAATACAAGTGTTGTTAAACCCCAAAAGAAAAAACTTAGCGTTCCAAGAAGTGAAACTGTCTTGCCTACAGTCACACTATAGCTCCTAATATAGAATCCCAAATTAAGCCTTCTGATTCCATGGATAATGTTTGTTTTCTTTTGTTTTTCCCCATGGAACCTTTATACTTTTCATATCTCTCACCATATGAGTCCCAGGAGGCAAGTTAACTGGAATCAAATTCTTCAATATGCCCTAACTATTTTAAGAAAAGTCTCTGGTCATATTAAAAGTAGAGAACATTTTCAATCATTTACCAACAGAGGGGGGATTTATTACAACTCACTGAGTTTGAGAGCTGGAGGGGACCTCAGCTGGTTATCCAGTCTAACCCATAGATAAGTCCAGATGGACAAGAAATCAGATCCAGAGTTGAACAAGAGGACAGAAGGCTGAACAGCCTTCAGGAAATTCCCATCTTTTAGTGTCAATATTCTAAAGGTGTTACTTTATGGCAATAACGCATGGAATTTAGTGGTCTCTGAATAATTAAAAATGAATATTACCCAGAGAACAGTAAAAGAAACACAGTAGATGTGAACAGACTATATTATATATCAAGTAACAACAAGAAGAAAGAGATCAAAAAGAAATTGTAAGATAGGAAGAGTTGAGGGCAAGGGATTCTGGGCACATAACTAGAATTTTCACCCTCATTTATGTCAAGAGAAAGGAAAAAAAAAGTTTCTAGCATGCTGTTTGAACTCTCAGTGGCAAATTTGCGGAAGGATATGGATGAGAGTCATCAGGTACAGGCAGGCACAGATAGGTTATCTGCATCATTGGAAGGGAACTTCCACAGATGTATTTGAGAATCTGATTAAGTCCTATACAGGAAGGTGAAGAAAAGTACATCAAGTAGATAAAGAATTTAATTGTACTAATTTCTTGGTCCTGAATACCAATTAGTTCAAGCCATCCCCAGTACAGGCCATCATCTACTTAATTAAAAGATTATAGCTTTACAGAACTAGAATTACAATGGATTGCAGAAACCATTTTACATGCTCTCTCTCTCTCCTTATAGCCACCTCTTGGCTTCCCTGGCTTCCTTTAAGACCCTGAAAAAGTCCCACTTTCTACAGGAAGCTTTTCTCAATGCCTCTTAATTCTAGTGCCATCGCCCTGTTGGTTATTTCTTATTTATCCTATATTTAACTTGTTTGTGCATACTTGGTTGCATTTTGTCTTCCCATTAGATTATGAGATCCTTGAAGGTAGGGTCTATCTTTGTATCCTCAGCACTTAGCACAGTGCCTGGCAAATAGCAGGAACTTAATAAATGCTTATTGACTGATTGACTAGTTCCTACCATTACAAATAAGCAGCTCACTGTAATTTACATTCTTAGAGATTTTCCTGGGGAACTAAGATGCTAAATGACTCAATCAGCACTGTATACCTGATCTAAGTAAGGGGCAGAACTTAAACCCAGGTCTTTCTGATCCCACGGCCAGCAGCCCTATAGCTGTTATTCCATTCAACCTATATCTTACCCTTTACAAATCAACATACGCAAGTTAAGTAGTTACATAGACTAAATAGAAAGTTACATTCTGCTCACAGCAGAGAGATATTCAAAAATACATACAAATTTTGGAAAGAGATTGTTGTTCTACACATCAAATTTCCTAACATATACATATTTGATTTAAAGAAAATAAGGCATGTACAAAAGACCTTATTTCCATGCCAATAAGCTTTATCATCCAACTCTTGGTTAGGCAGCTATCCAACTCTTTCTTCCTGGATCACTTCTTTTCTTTTTCCATTTCCCTTTGTAGTCAATCCAATTTAATTCAACAAATACTATATGTGTGTATACTATGTATGTATACACATACATACATATATTCACATATACATATATGTGTGTATATATGTGTATGTGTGTGTATCTTTCTACTATGCATAGACTATTGTTCTAGGCAAAAGGGAGACAAAGAAGAAAACTGTCATAACCCATCCCCTCAAGGAGCTCCCAGTCTAGTAGATGGTGAAACATCATATGTCCAGATAACTATCACACACTCTACAAAATGATGATGCACATAGAATTTAATGACTAACTTTGGCCACACAGGTTAGATGCTTTTTCAAAGAATCCTTTTGCTTCCCATATGGAAAACATAACGATCCTTCTGTCTGATCCTTGGAAATAATAGCAGAGAGAAAGTAAAATTTTCCTTTTTTTTTTTTAGCAAAATTAAAAAACAAATTTCCCAATCAGGAAAATTCTTTTAATCCCTTTACAATGCAACATGCCTGGATCAAACAATAAGTTGACAGCTACTACAAACTAATACAGTAGAAATATCTTTGAATATCTGCCAGAAAATGAGATGAGCACTTGTATTATAGGCTAATCATATTATATTTCTCATTCGTAGTTGTTATTTTTGAAGGGGCATAGCTTGACAGGCAGTTTATGTTGGAGCCAGCTCCAATTGACTCCAGAAGCCCAATTGTTAATTTTCCAGTGTTTTTATTATGAGAATTTACAGCTCAGAAATCTCCAAATCCTACAAATTAGGCCTTGATTTATTGTTTTGTTGACTGATGGTGAGAATATCAATGATGCAGGTTAAATTTAAGAACATGTCATGCATACTTTTTTTTCTTTTTCCTAGGGGCCAGTTGTTAAGCATTTACCAGCACACCTATACCCATATCTGAACAATGATATGGCAAAGTTCTACTATACTAGTGACTTTTGACCCAAAAATCCTAAACATATCTTAGAGTAGGAAAACATATCAGCACAAAGACCCATGCCATGGGAGCAGACTGATATGCATTTAAAGAAGTTCTTAGCAATCTTACAGCCACCTGGGTTAAATTGCTTAGCAAACAGCACTTTTATTTTAGTTCTACCCTTAAACTATGTCTCTTAAAGATCAACTCACATGTTTCCAAAACAATACCATAGGTGCTGGCTCCTCACTATTCCACTTGTTCATTTTTGAAAAGTTTTCCCTTCCAATAACCATTTAGGAGGGTCCCTTCACAACAAAAGCTGTTTATTATATGAGTTAGATCTTTAATCAACAACAAGTATTCAGAGTATTTCATGGTATCTGCTGATAATCTTGTTACCCAAATCCTAGATCAATACACAAACAAAGCACATCTCCATATTTGTTCATGAGAAGTTATTGTCACCTGGGGAGGAATTTGTCCCACCTGAAACTGAACCTAGGAGCCTCATTTAGGCCTCTGGGCAAGCCTAAGTGGTCAAGGGTCATTGCCCTTTCTCACGTGAAAATAAATAACCATAAAATAGCTCTGCTTTTAGCAGAAACTCTGAACCTTTTCCTTGCCTAGTGTTTCCATGACTGAATACCTAGTCATGATGTTCCTTTTCTAGAGCCCAAATAATTAGCAGTGAAAACAAGCAGCACTCTAGCCTTGCAGATCAGATAAAGAGTAAGAGATGAAGGAATATAGTCATATTAACTAGAATAATCTGAGCAGCTTTGATTTTTTTTTCTTTGTAGCATTTTGAACATGGTTAGTACAAAGTGTCAGGGGGTCTGTTCAAGTCCCAACTCTTTCACTAACCAATTACATAATGTGGGATTATTCATTTAAACCCCTCTCTTCTGCTATGTGTAAGGCAAGGATGTTCAGCTATTCAATTTCTAAATTAGGTCCAGCTCTGAAGTTCTATGTTCCTCTTACCAAAGTCAGAGTGAACAAAAAGTTGAGGCAATTACGCACACAATGCCACCATCAAGTCTTTCTGAACCGAATGCATTTAAGTCATGCAATCAATTAATTCATTTTAATAAGTGCTGGAAGAAACTTGGGAGATCTTCATTATACAAATGAGGACACGGAGGCCCAAGTTCATAAAGTAGTTAAGTGATGGATCCCAGATTTGAATCAAAGTCTATTGATCTTTTAAATATACCACACAGAAAGCTATAGCCTAAATATACCAAAAGAGTCAAGTTCCTTTACTCAATCAAACTATAAATGACACTTTCTCAAAGCCAAGAAGGAGAAGCATAAAATACAACAGGGACGTAAGTAAGATTAGCTATGTGTATGAAAAGAGAATTGCACTGAGTTGTAAAAGAATTCATTAGAGGAATACAGTCACAGTGTCTCGTTATCAACTTTTTCGTAACACGTATGATGTTCCTCACAATCTGAGGCCAACCTAGCTTCCTAGCCTTACTATACATTCCTCCCTTTCATGCATGCTCACTGACAAGCTCAACTGGCTTTTTAAGTGTTTGTTATACATGAAATTCCATCTCTCATTTCTGTGCCATGACTTGGCTGCAGCTCCTCTTCATTTATCCCTCTTACAATCCCTTGCTGTTGTTGTTCAGTCATTCAGTCATGTCCAGCTCTTTGTGAACCTATGAACCATACCATGATAATACTGTCCATGAGGTTTTCTTGTCAAAGATACTGAAGTGGTTAGCCATCCCCTTCTCCAGTGGATTAAGGCAAAGGTTAAACAGCTTGACCAAGATTACACAGCTATTACATATCTGAGGCCACATTTGAACTCAGGTTATCCTGACTCCAGGCCCAACATTCTATCCACTCAGCCACCTAGCTGCCTCCAAATCTGCAGCTTCCTCGAAAACTCAGCTCAGGCATCAACATTTACATGAAGCTGTTCCTCTTCTCTCTAGCTGTTCTCTAATGCCTCCTCTAAAATGTACTATATAATATACATGTACATATTATATATGCCTACTATATAGACATTATGTAGCAAATAGACATCATATACATATACATAAATATATACACATACAAATATACATATAAATATATATGTGTAAATATATACATATGCGTGTATACATACACACAAACATACACACACACACACATATATACATATATAAAAACATATGCCCATGTTATCTTCTCCAGATAGAATATATGCTCCTCAAGGCCTAGCACAGTATCTGGTATGTAATAAGTAGTTAAATAAATAGTTGTTCATTGATTGATTAACAAAAAAAGACTACTATAAGAATGCCAATACTTCTAACTTTAATTTTCAGGTTAAACTATACTCTAAAGCAATTCAGGAATCTCTTCACAAACTGTTTATGGAAATGTCCAACATAACTGCTCAAAGCATCAAGCATATTTTAAATTTTTTACTTACTTTTACTCAATCATATTCTCAAGTAGAAGTACATATTAATCTTTTTTGGTGATACTACCTAGGACTCCAAAATTGATTCTTTACAACTGAATGACTTATAAATTTAATTTACCCATAGCATTTTATAGCTGTCCAATTTCCATTTAGTCTGAAAGCAAATTTGATCTCTTACCTGTTCTAGTATTGGTTATATTGTCAGTATGTCTCATCAGAACAGTTAATAAGCCAGAGAAACTGTGACTACATACTTACTTCCTACACAACTCAATTACGATTCATCAGAGCTTAACTTTTTCATTCTCATGGCTAATCCTTCTCCCCTTTCTGCTGGATTTAATACTGACTGATCTGGACTTCCAACACCACTGTGTCATCAGGGGTTAAACTTGTTAACAGAAATGAAAATATATGACCTATAGAAAAAAACAAACCTCAGTTTCTTGCCTTCAAAGGCAGTGACTTGTACTTACTAGGCGTTTTATCAGTACTTGCTAAACTGAATTGAATTGAAATGTTTCAGCCACTATAGTATCAAAGATTTGTTGTTCGGTTGTCTTTCAGCCATGTGCAACTCTTTGTGACTCTATTTAGGATTTTCTTAGCAAAGATACTGGAGTGGTCTGCTATTTCCTTCTCCAAATCATTTTACAGATAGAGAACTGAGGCAAATAAGGTTAAGTGACTTGCCCAGGATACTACAGCTAGTAAATTTCTGAGGCCAGATTTAAACTCAAGAAGATGAGTCTTCCTGAAACCAGGCCCAGCACCTATCAAAGAGATTTATTTTGCTTAGCCTCAGGGAGGCATATGGATACAAGTTAGCAGAAGACATATTGATTCCATGTAAGGAAAGACTTTCTAGTCAGTAGAGCCTGGATGTCTTGAAATAGACACTGAATGACACCTTGACAGAATGATATGGAGGAGACTCCTGAGTTTCAATTTCAACACCTACAAAATGAAGAAGTGATACTAGATGGCATTTGGGGTCCTTTCTAGCTCTAGTTCTATGCCTCTATGGTCCTCTGCAATGAATGAACAAATAAGAGTTAAGAATCACTGGTACTAAGGATGCTGTTTGCTACTGTTAATTCTCCAAAAGAATTCTTTAAAGGTTAAAATTCTTAAAAGGTGTGAGAGGCAGTATGGCATAGTAGATAAAATGCTCAGTTCAAATTGTGCCACTATCATTTACCAGCTAGGTACGTCCTCAAATCAGAAGATCTGGTTTCAAATCCCACGTCCAACATTTACTACTAGTGTCCTTGAGCAAATCCCTTGACCTGAGACTCAGTTTCCTCACGTTTAAAATGAGGTTTTTGGATTAGATTGCCTCTTTCCTCCCTTCCAGTTCACAATCTCTGACTCTTTAAAACTGCATTGACCACACAGAAGTAATTTGGCATCTCTGAAACCTAGTGTCATCATCTCTAAAATGGAGTCGATAATATCTGAATCGCATAGCTCAGAGTTGTAGAGACCAAATGAGACAATGTGAATGAAACACTTCACAAATCTAAAGTTCTTTCTTTGTCCTGATATCACTCTCTTATTCTCTCTTTGTCTCTATCTCTCTTGTTCTTACTCAGTCTCTTACATCTCAGTCTCTCAGTCTCTAGCTCTCTTTGTTTCTCCATCTGTCTCTCTCCACCTCTGTCTCTGTCTCTCTCTTGTCCCCCTTTCTCTGTCTGTCTCTGTCTCTCTCAGTCAGTCTCTGTCTCTCTCAGTCAGTCTCTGTCTCTCTCAGTCAGTCTCTGTCTCTCTCAGTCAGTCTCTGTCTCTCTCAGTCTCTGTCTCTATCTGTTTCTCCCTCCTCCCGTCGATTCTCCTCTCTCCCTCTCTCCCTCCCTCTCTCTCTCTCTCTCTCTCTCTCTCTCTCTCTCTCTCTCTCTCCTGTATGATCTATAATTTAGTGGAAAACAAGTCATGGCTGGTTTGCCATCTTTCTAATAATACAGGTTGGTGAGGCAGGAACTACAACCATGGAGGCAGCCAAGTGATTCCAGATACCCAACCTTGACTTCAGTTTAGAAATTCCTTGTAACTTCTATTTGACCCCTTATGTTTATCCTAGGTCACCAAAACTCATTTAGGTGGCTGTGCCTAAAAAACAAACAAGCAAAAAGGGTAGCTAGACAATGACTGTGGTGGTAAATTCCACAGCTTTGCCCAAATCTGGATTGCAATGTAAATGAAGTTGAGCATGAGAAAAAGCTAGATTAAGAAAGGTTATTACTCTCCAATCCCTCGACCCTCATTCCTGCCCATATAATGCATATATGTCCAAAATTACTACTGCTACAACAAACCAGCAAACCCTGACTTTTGAGCTATCTTAGAGCCAGCATAAAGCCTTGTATTAGGAGGGCAGAGTTTATAATCTCAAAGAGGATCATAAACATGTCTGAAAGGTTCGGAACCGCCGGATATAAGAAACTCTCAAAGTAGAAGGTAGAAGAATCAAAACATATATTTAGGCTCCACAGTAACCAACCCATGCACCAGCAACCCCATTTTGATATATTGATCAAAAGCTTCCAGGCCCAATAAGTACGCCTTGAAAGAGTAACCAGGAGGCTACAGAGAAGCATGATTGCGTAAAGCAAAATCATGCTTCCCCCTCTATGGTAAAAAAGATTACCCACTGGCCTGAAGTCCTTGTTCAGCTTCCTCCTGTAGGTCAGCTCTGCCACTGGCAGCTCCTGCTTCGGCTGTGGCTGTGGCTGTGGCTGTGGCTGTGGCTGTGGCTGTGGCTGTGGCTGTGGCTGTGGCTGTGGCTGTAGCAGCCTCTGGCTCCAACGGGAGCTGCTTTTAACCATCCAGCTTCTGCGGGGGTGTAAGGTACGCCGGGGAAAGCACAGGTTCTTTCAATCTGCTTAAGCAAGGTGAAGGGGTTGACCAGGAAAGCACAGGTTCTTTCCATCAGCTTAAGCAAGGGAAGCAAGGTGAAGGGGCCGACAAGCTTACTCCAGTCCAACATACAAACAGTATTCAGTTCAGGGGAAAAAGCCAAACTAGTCAAGGGCACTTGTTGACTAAGTGCTAAGGAGCCCATTTTTGGTTGCCAATACAAGCCTTCTCATCTTGTAAATGAAAAATGAAAGGATTAAGTCAGATGACCTCTGAGATTTTTTACAGCTTGAAATTCTATTATCTTTTTGGCCAGTGGTATATGTGCTGCATCACAGATCCTATATAAAGAATAGTAGACACGTAGCCCATAAAGTCAAGAAACTCTTGGAGATGTTAAGACAAGCATACCCATGTAAAGTAACCATTTGTCCTCTGCTGGATTGGGTATTGGATAAGTTAGTGTTTCTGAGTGCCAAAACTAAACAGTGTTTTGTAAAGTTTTGGAGAACTTTGTTAAAAAATGTTAAGGCAAAGACTGTCAACACTACACTAAATTCCAGTCGCATGCTTATAAAATACTAACAATATCCTTTACTAAGCTGAGAAAAAATAGTAGCCTCTATATTTTAGCATTTAAAATGCCCTACATCCAAGAAGCTCTGAGGGTCCTTATGCCAACTTCAACTCTCAGTGATGATTTCAATCCCCGAGCAAGATTCTACCCCATCACAATTCTAGAGGAAACCTTGAGAGGCTGTGGATGTCTTTTTAAAGCTTTTAGTTTGTACCTCCTTTCTGATGGGTTTCCCCAATATCAATCACCAGTGATTAATTCCTCAGTATTAAATAATTAACATAAATTATCATTTACAAATGGGGTAGTTATTGAGAAGATAAGGCAAGAAAAGAGGTACAGAGGTACAATTTCCTCCTGACACCCTTAAACCACCTGGGTACCTGGGAATAATGGGCTCAAAATTAAAGCAGATTCTACAAATTATCCATGCCTTCCTTATTTTCCTAATGTAGCAATGTTTCCAACGGGGAGAGCCTGGTCTAGAACCACGAGGACTCATCTTCCTGAGTTTAAATCCAGTCTCAATCACTAGCTGTGTGAGCCTGGACAAGTCACTTAACCACACTTGTCTCAGTTTCCTTAACTGTAAAATGGGTTGGAGAAGAAAATGGCAAGCCACTCCAGTATTTTTGCCAAGAAGACCCGAAATGGAGTGACAAAGAGTCAAATGTGACTGAAAACAACTGAACAATAACAAAAACAACAATGTTGCCAGTGGAGGACTCAGAATCTTTACTGCAAAAAGAACTGACTGTTGGTCTGGGCTCTGATTGCCATTTACAGTTGTACTGGTAGATAACAAACTGTGGCATGTTTTCTCATCACTGGACCTCTTAGAGGTCTGGTTTGAAAGGTTCAACAACCTTTCAAAGCTCACAATGCTGTAGTCATCTCCAATACTCCACTTAAAAAACAGGAAGGAATAAGTATAAACAGGGAAAGCATAAAGATGTCCCATTTGTGGGATACATAGTGGGCCTGAGGCCTCAATCTCTACCCAAAGACTTATAGTATATCCTCTCTAGATTGCAGGCCAGAAATGAATGTCAAGTTGACCACCTGGGAGTCTTTTGAACGAACACCCATTTTGGGCTTAGCCACCAACTGAAGAGGCCTTTTCTTCTCCACATGGCAAGTAGAGGGGAAAAAAAAGATCACAAGATTCTATGCAAGCTCCATAGTCCATGGTCAGGACAACCGGACAAGTACATTGTGTTTATGAGCAGGATTACCTAGGCCCATTACCTATGTCATGGCATTCCCAAAAGTAATATCCAAAGAAAAGTGGAGAGAAACCTTGGGTGACAGGAATAATGGGAATCCTGAAAATAGCACTGGAAATGGCTATGGTCTGAATAAGGATTACAGGCTGATGTATCAAACATAATAGTGTGGCATGCCATCTACTAGTAAATACCACCAAATTTTTTTAATCTTATTAGGGATAGAGTGATGCATAGATCAAACAAACATCCAGAGTTTGGGGATTAGAGAGGATTTTAGAGGTCAACTGGTCCAAACTCCTTTTCAATATAGGAAATCCTTCTGCAATGTCCCTGAAAGGTAGCCATGAAATCATTGTTTAAGTACTTTCCCATATTTACATCTGTCAGGTTAAAGTAAGGTATTTATGTCTCAGGGTAACCAATAATCGAGATACTCCTTCCTTATACATAATTAAAGGGAAAAAATTTATAACATCATAAGTTTTCATTATATAAGTATGCACTGGGAGATAGGGACCAGATTGATGATTTTAATAGCAGAAGGAACTCCCAGTTAAAGAAACTCCCTCTACCCATGGAGATTAACACTTTCTCTGCAAATTATCTTAGAGAGTCACCCCTAACAATGAGAGACTAAATAACTTGTCCTGGGCCACACAGCCAGTATTGTGAAAAGGCAGGACTGAAATTGGGATTTCCTGGCCCCAAGGCCAGACCTCCACCCACTAAACCATGCCACCTCTCTATGGGTACATATATATCTTTATATAGGAATGTATAGGGTATATACTGATATGTCTCTATCTGCTATCCCTAGTCCTTTCCATTTTTACCTTTTTTACCTAAAAACTCTATTCTCAATTAATTCTATCACCCTTCAGCCTCATACTACCCAACATTAGTACCCAATATCCAAATATTACTTTAGTGGAAAAAGTCTTTACATACATTAGATCATTTGATCCTCATAAGAACCCTGTAAAATAGTTGGTACAGTTATCCAAAATTTGCAGATGAAGAAATTGAATTTCAGAGACTTTGAGTTATTTCTAAATTTTCACGTACCTAGTAGGTGTCCAAGACCGGATTTAAGCCCAGGTGTTCCCAACTCTAAGTCTGGGGCTCTCTCCTCTGTACTCTACTGCTTCTCTAGGGGTCGTTGCCAGTCATCCTGACCTATGTCTTGCCACTGGCCTCCAATGACTCTGGAAGGGAGAGTGAGGCTGATGACTTTGCACCGCTCTGTCTCCCATAAATCCAACTCACTTGCAAGTCAAGACATCACCCTCCTGATGGCACTGGTCCCCTTCAAGAATGAATTCAAACAGTATCAACAACTGCTTCTCCATCTATACTGATGATGATTAGAGGGTTGTTTTTTAAAATATTAAATACAGCAGAATCAAAGTTCCACACCAATAATTTAAGGGTTATCTATATTCTCTTTTTCTATCCTCTTTTCTATATAAGAAAACGTTTTCTATATAACAAAATGTTCGATCTTTCCTTCACTTTACACGTAAGGCTCAAATTTAACTATTCTTAAAATTATGTCTACATTTGCTGCACTAATTTCACTACTACTACGACTAATAATAATAATTGTTATTGTTACTATAGTAATAGTAATAATAGGAGCTAATATTTATATAGCACTTACTATGTGCTGGGCACTGTCCTGCATTTATCTCATTTGATTCTCACAACAACTCTGGGAGGAAGGTGCTGTTTTTATCCCCATTTTACAAATGAAGAACCTGAGGCAAATAGAAGTTAAGTGACTTGCCCAAGGTCACACAGCTAGTAACTATCTGAGGCTAGATTTGAACTCAGGTTTTCCTGACTCCAGAGCCAGCACCTAAGGCACTGATTGTGTTCAGTCTCTAATCTCACTTCCTATTGTAAAACTGTCAACAGAATTATTTCCAGGACAGTTGATGAGATTTCTGGCAAATGTGATTGGTGAGACACAGTCAGTGGCCTTTGGAGATCATCAACTATGTAAGGGATACTGTAAGGTTATTCAAGGACGAAATGGAAAGAGAAAATAGAATGTGCAAGGAATATGCCAATGATCTTGAATTTGATTCTGTAAAATTCTAGAGCTCATTATTAAAGGTAATTCAGTCAGTAAACATATGTTAAATGCCTGCTATGTGTCAGATACTGTGCTAAACGCTTGTAAAAGAAAGAAAAAAAAACAGTCTATGCTCTCAAGGAGCTCACAGTCTAGTGAGAGAGACTACATGAAAATAGCTATGTACAAACAGGATATGTAGGATGAATTAGAGGTAATCAACAACATTAAAGGGGGTCAGGAAAGGCTTCTCATAAAAGAGGGAACCAAGGGGCAGAGATGAAGAGAAAGAGTATTCCAAGAGAAAGGCCTGTGAAAATGCCCAGAATCTGGAAGTCAAGTGTCTTGTGTGAAGAAGAGCAAAGAGGCCAGGGTCGCTGAATCATAAAATGCATGAAGGGAAATAAAGGGTAAGAAAATTAGAAATATAGGAGAGGGTCAGGTTGTGAAAGGTTTTGAATGCTAAATGGAGGGAATTATATTTATTCCTTTTGTTTTTAATTATATTTATTCCTAATGGCAATAGGGAGCCACTGGAGTGTACTGGATAGGGAGACACATGATTAGATCCATGCTTTAAGAAGATTAATTTGAAAAAAAATAAAATAAAAAAAGAAGAAGATTAATTTGACAGCTGAATAAGGATGGATTGGAGAGGCAAGAGACTAGAGGGAGGGAGACCAACCAGCAAGCTATTGCAATAATCCAGTTGTGAAATGATGAGGCCTGCATGAGGGGTAATACCAGAAAGAAGGGCACATATACGAGAGGTGTTATGAAGGTAAAATCGACAGGACTTAGTAATTAATTGAACTTGGGGAGTGGGGTTGGAGAGTGTGAAGAGCTCAGGATCACTTTTAAATTGCAAACCTTGGTGACTGGGGGGAGGAGGGTAAGGGGATGATACCGCCCTCAACAGTAATAGGGAAATTTGGAAGAGGGTAGAAGTTTGGGAGGAAAAGTAATACGTTTAGTTGTACTGAATTTAAAATGTCTACATAGCATCCAGCTTGAGTTGTGTAATAGGCATTCGGAAATGTGAGCCCTGAGGTTAGGTGTGAGGTTAGGTCTGGATAAGTAGATTTGACAATCATCAGCATACAGATGATAATTGAAACCATGAAAGCTAATGAGATCACCAAAGAAAATAACATAGAGGGAGAAGAACAGATGGCCTAGAACTAAGCCCTGTGGGATACCCTTAATTAACAGGTATGATCTTGATTGAGATACAGCAAAAGAGACTGAGAAGCAGCAGTCAGAAAGTTAGAGCCAGAAGAGAGCAATGTCACAGAAACCTAGGGAGAAGAAATTATTGAGAATGGGACTCAACAATGCCAAGGGCTGCAGTAAAGTCAGGAAGAGTGAAGATTGTGCAGAGGAGCATTACATTTGGCAATTCAGAGATCATGAATAACTTTGGAAACAGTAGTTTCAGGTGAATGAGGTCATAGCCAGGTGATAGAGAGTTAAGAATAGAGGAGAGGAAAGCAAGTGGAGGCACCTATTATAGACAGACTTCTCAAGATGTTTAGCCACAAAAAGCAGAAGACATGTGGTACAATACGTACAATTTTGTATGGACAGATTAAGTGAAGGATTTTTTGAGGATAAAGGGGGTATGGTCATGTTTGTAATCATGAGGGAAGCATCAAAGAGACAAGGAGAGACAGAAGATCAGTGAGAGAGTGGGGATGATGGAGGGGAAAGCACCTGGAGAAGATTGGATGGAATGGTATCACTTGTTCATGTAGCGGGATTTCCTTGAAAAGCAGAAAATGCACCTCTTCATGAAACAGGGGTGAAGTAGGAGATAGTGGCAGAAGGCACCTTGGTGATATGAGATGAGGACAGAAAAAGTGAGAACTCCTGGCCCATGACCTCAATTTTTTCAGTACAATATGAGACAAGATTCTCAGGAGAGGGTGGGGGAAGGGGTAGCCATGAGAGGTCTGAGGAGGGATAAAAATGTTTAGAACAGCTGCTATTGCGAATGGGATAGTGAGTTAAAGAAGAATAAGAGGACCATCTTACAACAATGACAAGAGTAGAACTCTTTCATGGCATTGGGCAATTCAGGAGACTCACCTGATATTTGATGGCCTTTCTCCTCTGGAAGAGAGAAGTTTGGTGGTTGATGAAATGGTATTCCTCCTCTTCTAGAGGGAGACAAGAGACAAGGCAGAAGCCTGGTATGATGATATATGATGGTATGAAATACTACAGTTCTATAAGAAATTATGAGCTCGGAAGCCAAGATGGCGGCTGGAAAGCAGGGACTTGCATGAGTTCCCCCCCAGGTCCCTCCAAAAACCTATTAAAAATGGTTCTGAACAAATTCTAGAACTGCGGAACCCACAAAATAGCAGAGGGAAGTAGGGCTCCAACCGCTTGGATGATTGCTGAGTAAGGTCTATCAAGCATGGAGCTGGGAAAGGAATGGAACAGAGCCCAGAGTGAGCCACACCTGGACCAACCAAACCGGGAGCCCAGCGGAACAGGCCCTAGCATCCTGAATCAGTGAGCTGTGGCAGTTACCAGACTTCTTGACCCACAAACACCAAAGACAACAGAGAAGAACTGCAGAACCCACAAAATAGCAGAGGGAAGCAGGGCTCCAGCCCAGGACAGCCCGAATGGTCACTGGGTAAGGTCTATCGCGCACGGAGCTGGGAGTGCAGCAGAGCAGAGCCCAGTGTGGGTGGCAGGAGGACCAACCAGACTGGGAGCCCAGTGGAACAGGCCCTACCATCCTGAATCAGTGAGCTGTGGCAGTTACCAGACTTCTCAACCCACAAACACCAAAGACAACAGAGAAGGTTAGCGGGAAAAGCTGCGGGGACAGAGTGGAAGGAGTTCATGGTTCAGCCACCACCCCGGGAGCAGCAGAGGTGGTGCAGCTCTGAGGACAGAACTACAGCTTCAGTTGCTTCCAGCCACAGGCCCATGTGGTGGGAGGAATTAACTGGCAGATCAGAGCAGGAGTGCAGAGCCTGCTGAAGATTTGCATCAGGTCCAGGTTGGTGGTTCTTGAGGAAGAAGGAGTGCTGCAGTGGCAGAGCTGGCTGTATAGAAATAGCTCTGAAATCAACGGCGCATCCCCTCAAGCTTGGAACAAAGTACTCTCTACTCTACAAGCAGTTATACCCCCACGAAAAACTCAAGGGTCAAGTAGTTGGCAGGGAACATGGCCAGCCAGCAAAAACGGACTCAGATTCAGATTCGGACTTTGGAATCTTTCTTTGGTGACAAATAAGCCCAAAACATATAGCCAGAAGAAGTCAACAAAGTCAAAGAGCCTACATCAAAAGCCACCAAGAAAAACATGAACTGGTCTCAGGACAAGGAAGAGCTCAAAAAGGACTTGGAAAAGCAAGCAAGAGAAGTAGAGGAAAAATTGGGAAGGGAAATGAGAATGATGCAAGAAAACCATGAAAAACAAGTCAATGACTTGATAAAAGGGACCCAAAAAATACTGAAGAAAACAATACCTTAAAAAATAGACTAACTCAAATGGCAAAAGAGCTCCAAAAAGCCGATGAGGAGAAGAATGCCTTGAAAGGCAGAATTAGCCAAATGGAAAAGGAGGTCCAAAAGACCACTGAAGAAAATACTACCTTAAAAATTAGACTGGAGCAAGTGGAAGCTAGTGACTTTATGAGAAATCAAGATATTATAAAACAGAACCAAAGAAATGAAAAAATGGAAGACAATGTGAAATATCGCACTGGAAAAACCACTGACCTGGAAAATAGATCCAGGAGAGATAATTTAAAAATTATTGGACTACCTGAAAGCCATGATAAAAACAAGAGCCTAGATATCATCTTTCAAGAAATTATCAAGAAGAACTGCCCTGATATTCTACAGCCTGAGGGTAAAATAGAAATTGAAAGAATCCACCAATTGCATCCTCAAAAAGATCCCAAAAAGTAAACTCCTGGGAATATTGTCGCCAAATTCCAGAGCTCCCAGATCAAGAAGAAAATATTACAAGCAGCCAGAAAGAAACAATTTGAGTATTGTGGAAACACAATCACAATAATACAGGACCTAGCAGTTTCTACCATAAGGGATCGAAGGGCTTGGAATATGATATTCTGGACATCAATGGAGCTAGGATTAAAACCAAGAATCACCTACCCAGCAAAACTGAGTATCATGCTCCAAGGCAAAATATGGACTTTCAATAAAATAGACGACTTTTGAGCTTTCTCAGTGAAAAGACCAGAGCTGAATAGAAAATTTGACTTTCAAACACAAGAATCAAGAGAAGCCTGAGAAGGTAAACAAGAAAGAGCAATCACAAGGGACTTATTAAGTTGAACTGTTTTGTTTACATTCCCACATGGAAAGATGATGTGTATGATTCATGAGACCTCAGTATTAGGGTAGCTGAAGGGAATATACATATATGTGTGTGTGTGTGTGTGTGTGTGTGTGTATAAATGCATGTACACACACACACACACACACACACACACATATATATACACATATATATATATAAATATATATATATATGTATATATGGACAGAGGGCACAGTATGAGTTGAATATGAAGCGATGATATCTAAAAAAATAAAATCAAATTAAGGGATAAGAGAGGAATATATTGAGAGAGGGAGAAAGGGAGACAAAGAATGGGGTAAATTATCTCACATAAAAGTGGCAAGAAAAAGCAGTTCTGTAGGAAGGGAAGAGGGGGCAGGTGAAGGGGAATGAGTGAATCTTTCTCTCATCGGATTTGACCTGAGGAGGGAATACCATACACACTCACAGGAAAGAAGGAGGAAGAAGATAAAAAGGTGGGGGGGGGGGCGGCAATAGAAGGGAGGGAAGATAGGGGGAGGAGGTAATCAAAAGCAAACACTTTCAAAAAGGGACAGCGTAAAGGGAGAAAATTCAATAAAGGGGGATAGGTTAGGAAGGAGCAAAATATAGTTAGTCTTTCACAACATGAGTATTACAGAAGGGTTTTACATAATGATACGCATGTGGCCTATGCTGAATTGCTTGCCTTCTTAGGGAGGGTGGGTGGGGAGGGAAGAGGGGAGAGAATTTGGAACTCAAAGTTTTAAAAACAGATGTTCAAATAAAAAGTTTTTGCATCCAACTAGGAAATAAGATACACAGGCAATGAGGCATAGAAATTTATTCTGCCACACAAGAAAATAAGGCTAAAGGGAATGGGAGGGGAGTGGAGTGACAGAAGGGAGGGCTGACTGGGAACAGGGATATCAGAATATATGCCATCTTGGAGTGGGCGGGAGGGTAGAAATGGGGAGAAAATTCGTAATTCAAACTCTTGCAAAAATCAATGCTAAAAACTAAATATATTAAACAAATTAAGTAGATATTTGGGGAAAAAAAGAAATTATGAGCTCAATGACTTTAGAAAGGCATGAAAATATCTGCATGAAACTGTGAAGTTTGAAGTGAGCAGAACCAAGAGAATATTGTATATAGTAATAGCAATATTGTTTTAAGAATGACTTTGAGTGATTAAGTCATTTAGACTATTATAAATACTCAAATTATAAAATGACATATGAAAAAAGATTCATCCAGAGAAAGAACTTTATAGAATAATATATATATATATACACACACACACACACACACATACATATGTGTGTATACATTTATTTGTGTCTAACAGTAGCCATCTCTAGAGAAGAAAAAAAGGGAAAAAAGAAATTTACATAACTTCATTATATATTTTTAAAGAAGTGCAAATTGGACATAATAGATTTGCCATTTTATGTGCAATCATCTTTTTTATGATACTCTGTTATGGAAATGCTTATTTTATTCCAAAAATTAAATAATTTTTAAATGATGATATGGCATTTTCTCCCCTTGCCCTAAACATAGGAAACTAGTCACGATGGAATGTCATTTCTCATTTTCCCAAGAAATGTAGGAAACTAGGGATAGTGAATGAAAAGCTAGAAAAGGTAGTAGTGATCACATAAAGACTGCAGTCTACAAGAACAGACTGAGATACAATACAAGACAGATGATTAAGCTTTTCTGAGAAAATTGTACAACAAGTATGTCAGAGAGATATTGTAGACATATTTTCACTAGGTTATAGCAGGGGCATATGGGATGTTCAAGGAGCAATAGCACCTCTGATGTGAGAGCTTGCCAAGCCCTTTTCAGGGCTGCTCATCCACCTTTGGTGTCCACCTGCCACCCAATTCTCACGCATGGCTTCAAGAAGCTGTAGTATGTGTAGCAGCCACATCCTGGTAAAACCATCTCAGCAGATGAGCTAAACTAGAATGAGGGTAAGCAGCAGGCCTCAAACCCTTCATGGAGTTCGGAGAATGTTTACCCCAAGTACGTGAAGACTTCTCCCAGCAGAATGGGCAGATGAGAACAATTTGATCCAACAGCCATAAAAGGCAGCTGAAGCAGGTGCTGTGGGGCACTTAGAGCTTGGTCAGATATCAAAGATACCAAGGCCATAGACCTACATCCTGAGCCATCACCAGTCATCTTGCTATAATGTTGTTGGTCTTCTTCCTTCAGAAGAAAACCCAATGACTTGGATTTAAGTGAGGCAGAGCTGCACAAAGTCATCAGCCTCACTCTTCCAGAGTCATCAAAGTCCAGTGGCAAGACAAAAGTCAGGATGACTGGAAATTGCCTGAGATGCAGCTGATGACCTTGGCATCTTTGATGCCTGCCTGGCCAAGCTCTAAGCACTCTACAACTGTCTTTTAAGTATTTAAAGGATTATTGGGGGCAAGGTGGAATTATATTTGTTCTGTTAGACCCTAGGGGGCAGAACCATGAGTAATGGGTAGAAGTTGCAAAGGAAAATTACCCCAAAATGAGAAATGTTCAGAAACAGAATGAGTGCCCTAGAGAAGTCATGGATTCTCATTCCTTAGAGGTTTCCGAGCATAAGCTGGACTACCACTTTACAGGTGTCTTACAATGCAGATAATTTATTTTGTATGGATCAGACTAGATTGCTGCTGATGTCTCTTTCAACTCTGAAATTCTGAGTTCCTGTGATTCCTTGCTCTGTGCTTAACTCTGAGCTGCTTAACCATTTTACCAATGATTCAGACAAAGACACAAATATATTTATCAAATTTGCAGATAACATCAAGTTAGGCAGGATAACTAACCCTGTGAATAACAGGAATTGTAGCTAAAAAAAGGTCTTGATTGGTTATGATATGAGGCTAAATTTAACAAAATAAATTTCACCAATACAGGATAGAGACAGAAGATGAACAAATAGAAAACAGTTCTTCTGTTGCTCTTCCTCAAGCATTTTCACTAGTTTTCCCCCATAACTGAAATGTTCTCTCTCCTCCTCTCTACCTCCCTGGCTTCATTCAAGTCTTAGCTAAAATTCCACATTATTCCTCCTTAATTTTAGTTCCTTTCCAGGGCAACTAGGTGACACAGTGAGTACAGCACTGACCCGGGAGTCAGGGGGACTTGAGTTCAAATCTGGTCTCAGACACTTGACACACTTACTAGCTGTGTGACCCTGGGCAAGTCACTTAACCCCAATTGTCCTGCCTTCCACCCTGCAAAAAAAAAAACCTTAGTGCCTTTCCTCTGAGACTATCTGTAATTTATTCTGTGTATATCTTATTTGTACATAATTGTTTTTGTATTGTCTCCCCAATTAGACTGTGAAGTCACTGAGAATAGGAGCTGTCTTTTACCTTTCTTTGTATCTCTAGTACTTAGCACAAAACCCGGTATATAATTGGGGCTTAATAAACGCTAGTTGATTAATTAATCTACTGCAAGATCATTATGAGTTAAAAGCAGCAGCCACAAAATCTAATGCAATCTCAAGTTTGATGAAAAGATGCATAATGTCTAGGATTAGGGAGGTAATCATTCTTCTGTATCTTTTCCCGGCCAAACCACATTTGGAGCACTATGTTTAGTTCTATATACTCCAATGTATAAAGGACAGTAATAAACAGGAGAATCCAGGGAGGAGTGGCCAGGATGGAGAAGGATCTCCCAATTGTTCCATATAATGATTGTTTAAAAGATTAAAAATTATCACAAAATCTCAAGTGAACAAAATTTTATAATTATTCATAATTATGATTCACTTTTATATGTGGGTGGAAGTAGTTATAGCCCTACCCTTTCCTTCAAACTTTGCAAATGGTTCAACACATTATATATCTCTGTTGCTTGCTTATCTTATTGAACAACATAATTTGACACTCGGGTGTCACTATAATTTTGATTTTGTTAAATGCTTTCCTTTGGGCTAAATATAAACAGAGGCAAAATTGCTTTAGGTTATGGGTTCTTAACCTGGGGTCCATGACCTTTAAAAAGACAGACAGACAGACAGACAGATAGATAGATAGATAGATAGATATTCAGACAGAGAGATAATAACTACATTTCTTTATATTTTGTTTCCTTTGTAATCGTGTGTATTTTATTTTATGCATTTAAAAACATTATTCTAAGAAAGTGTTCATAGATTTCAACAGACTTCTAAAGAGGGTATGTGACACACAAAATAAAGTTAAGAAACCCTCCTTTAGAAAGTACAGAATGAGATCATCATTACCTTGGAAGCTAGCTCTTTGGAACAGCCATACATTCTCCACCAGATGGCAGACTTGATTCAGCAGACCTAGGAAAGCAAGCACGAAATCGTGCTCTTTTCAAAATGTCCAGCAGATGTCCCTTGATTACCACATATTCCTTAGCTGTGCTCTCTGTAAAACCAATCCAACATTTTCAAAAGTCTTTATCGTACCAAAGATGAGATGCTCAAGAAAATCCCCAAAGGGCACATAAATATCCCAGTAGATAGTCAAATAACCTAGCTGTGATGAGACGAACAACTTTTTGTCAGGATATACTTAGTATTGCATCCACACAAATAGAAAATCGACTGGAGGAGAATAAGTGAGGCAATATATATTGGCCTTTTGTGGCAACCAACTACCAAAAAAGAAAAATTTCATGAAAATACTGTTAATTGTTAAGTAAATTCTTTCTTTTTGAAGTAATCTTCAAGTACTTACTGATCATAGGTTCGGAGTGCATTTAGTTAATAATATTCTGGTTAGGACCAGACAGGCCCTTAGTTAATAGCACTATACCAGAGGTAAGTTTGGGACTCTTAAGCTTGGATGACTATGAGGTTAATAGCATTTTAACCAGGGCCAAAGAGTCAAAATGGCATTTATCAGGCAGGTGTCTATTGCCAGAGGATATATTAGAAGTCAATGGGGAATTCTCAGTGGAAAGGGGATACCCTGTGGTCATTTTTTTAATCCTATCCCTTTTTCTTCACTTGGTCTAACCTTGATTATAGGCTAGTGCAGATAATACTGGGGTCTCTCAAAACATTACACAAACTCATGATAGTTATTGTTATAGCTTTACAAAAATATAGGTTTCAGGGATATTGTAGAAGGGATTTATTCACTGGGTCATGGGCCAGGGGTGGACTGGATGTCCTCCAAAGTCTCTGCCAGTTCTATCTGTGATTCTGTAATTCTCTGTTTCTGAGACAATCATCTGTCTTGCAGGCATCACTTAAGCTATCGCTTGCCTATGCCATTATCAGGCCTTGTTTTAGTTTGTACACATCCTTAGGAGACAATTTATCTAGATAAAACCGGGATCGATACATTCAGGGTCATGGACTTCAGCCCCTTCCACTGATTTGAACAACTCTCCATCACAACTAACTCTTCAGAATTATCAGTATAGAAATAATAGGAGAATAGGAAATCCCTCCAGCAGCACAAGTGGCAACGGCCTCTGACTTAGTGCATAAGTCCTTGGTAGTTTTCCTGAGCCACAGAGGTTAAGTGATAGGTCCAAGATCATAACAGCAGTGTCAGGCAAAGGATTTGAATCCAGGGCATACTGATTCTAAGCCTAGGATGCTATCTGTTATGCCACACTGCCTCACTGATTCTAAAGTACTGTTTAGCAGTTAAAAACCACTAATATATAATCAGTAAAACCACCACCAAGACCTCCCAGGGTTGTTGTGAGATAATATTTGAAAACAGCTTATCACAGTGCTTGGCATATAGTAGGTGCTAAATAAATCGTTATTCCTTTCCTCTCAAGATAAGATTTTTATGCTTTCAAGATATTAGACATTCAATCTATAAAACCCATTTTTGTAAACAATGCCATTCTTATCCAGATGTGTATTGGAGAAAGGCATTTCTGTATAGAATAGCACTATTAAATTAGAAAGTAATCTAGATTATAGAAGCCAAACCTTTTTCCAGTCTATTATTAAGGTGCCATTTCAGGCAGCTAATTCTCATTTTCCAAGTGTTTGATTCCATCAATATTTGACACTTAACTGAGATAGAAACGGCTCCTTTTAGAAGGCCCCAGCGTACCAAACAGGCATGATGGAGGTCTCCCACTTCCCTGATATTTTATTATTCTTTATGAGAGAGGCTGGAGTTACTTGATTTCCAAAACTTCAGCCAAGACTGCAGAATTTTTCATTCATTTCAATGCTTTTTTTTTCTTTAATACATGATAGCAATGCTTTCACATTACAGTGAAGTAAACTAAACCTATTACATATTTCCTGCAGCTCTACTCAACTTGGCTACCTGGTAAAAGATTATTATTTTTTTTTGTCATACAATCTGTAGACTTCAGGCTTGGAAATCACCTGAGTAACAATGTATCTTTGAATATGTTGATTTAGGAGTGGATAGCAGATGGAGCATTCTTGTCAATTACCAAAGTACCAGTAGTATGTGCGTAGTAGTATGTCGGGGGGGTGAGGAAGAAGTATATTTTGTTTACCAAAGTTTCATCGTTATAGATGGGTAAATTAAGGAAAAACACCTGATCATATTAGTCCCTGGATCAGGAACCACTAATGCTTCCCCATTGCCTATCCAAAGAAATCCAGCCTTCTCAACTGATCATTTAAGGCCCTCTGTGCCTTGGCCCTATCCTACTTTTCCAGCCTCATCTTTTGTTACTCTTCCACATATTATATGCAATGTGGCAACTACATAGCTTGCTCTGCCTCAAGAACATCCCACACTTTTCCTATGTTCAATGGACATCTGTTCATGCTCTTCCCCCTGCCTCGAATGCCTTCACTCCCATTTCCACCTTGTGAAATACTATCTATCTTCAAGTCTAACTTGAATTAGAAGCTTTTCCAAATCCCCTCTTGCCACCAGATACGAGCTCTGTCTCATCTGAACATCAGGGCACTTTACTGACACATCACATCCTGCTTCATATTAAAGTTCTTTGTATGCATGCTTTACCTCTGCTGTTAGAGTGTAAACTTCTTAAAGACAGAGACATTTCCTATGAATTTTTTGCCTTTTCCAGGGTGTCTGAAGCTACAGAAACAAATTATATGTAAAGTACAGTTTCCAGATATTCAGGGCAGTCCAAAAGTTAGAATTTGCTTCCCATAATTTTTCATAACCAATGGAATGATGAAAATGAGAACATTACTCCAATAGGTCATCTTAACTACCTCCCAGGGTCCTCCAAATTCCCTCTAGTAGTGAAGAGGTTACCCACTTTACAGACTCATATTTTGTAGCTGATGATTACCTTCTCTGTGCTTTCAAAATGAAGCATTTTCAAGCTGTTACAGTTGTACCAGACATGAGTTCTCCTCTCATGCAGGAAAAATATTTCAGTTCCTCAGCTGAGTCAGTGACCACAGCAAACATTACCTAACTGAGATCTCTGGCATCCAGAAGGAAAGGAAATCTTCTCTCTTAGCCCTGGCTTGCAGCTGACTCCAGTGCATTTCCCTTCATATCCTTCTCCCTTTCCTGCACATTTTGCTGGGCTCCAAAGCCCCTCTCAACCATGTTAGCTGTGAACAAGCAGAGCACCTGTTGAGACTGACTCACCCAGTCCGCCTGCAGACTCTCCCACTTTTGACAGCAAACCTCACTCAGGTAGTATGTGTGACTAGTAACCCTTCAGATCTGTGTAATAACATGCCTCATACGCTGTTCCCAACATCATTCACTCTTTCCAGTAAGTGCGGTAATATGTCATGGTTCTGTGATTTGTGTGATGTTCCCTATGTACATACACTGTGTATGACTAGGCTCCCTTATATGAATATAAATAAGTCAATTTCTCTGCTTTTGCAATTGGAGTCAACTGCTATTGCAAAAATCCACATACACAGAAAATAAATGCAATTATCTATCTTCTCCAGTTATCTGAATACACAACCCTTGTAAAAATTTATCAATGTTATTAGAAAGCAAATACTATAAACATAATTTAGCTGCAACACTGCCCTTATAGTTCTTTGCTGTTAGGAACAGGCTCTGAAGCTATGAGAAAAGAATTTCATATCTTCCAGGGAGTCAAAGGAGGAAATGGAAGCTCATGACAATTTCTGTTTACTCAACTGTATATTATATCTCTAACAAATTGTGCCTTTTTCAGGAAATGGGGTGAAAAGGGCAAGGAGGACTCTTGCTTCAATAAACTAGAGTCCTAAATCTCTACCTCCACTCATAGAAAGCAGCAAACTCAGAAAACATGCACTAGATTATAGTCAGATTTATAGTTTGTTGGGGGAAAGATAAGTCCCTAAGACTCTGATGTTGCCATTCCCCTTTCCCTGTTTTCCCTAGGTACATTTTCTTTAACATAGAGATTCATCTAAATCTCCTTTACTATTCACCACCAACGTTAGAGGCTATAAGTATATGTACATATGTATGTATGTATGTATGTATGTGTTATATATACACACATATCTAGATAGAGAGATTAGAAATTAGCTCAAAAAACTTGGGCACTTCCCACCACCACCCCATCTCCCTGCACTTGTTTGGCATCTTAAGATTAAGAAGTTATGCAGCTTGACAATGCACTTTACTCTTACAAGTCTTAACACAACCTCGGCTATTTGCTTCTTCACATTTCTCTTCCAGCACCTGTTAGAGACAAAGCTGGGGTGGTCTTTATGCATGTCCCCTATTTACCAGTTCTCTGAGCAGGTTTACAGAAGGGAGCAAGAAAAAAAAATTGACATGTGCTGAAGTATTTGAAAAGGCACTTGTCACGCTTCAGAAATAAATTAGCTGCTTTGGAAGATTTTTGTTTTACATTTTTAAACCCACGATAAAAAATTTGAGGTATTTTAATGTTTCTAGACAGACATTTCTCCTAACCTCTAGCATTCTATGCCCATAGCAGTATCCTTTTTCTACTGCAGTCCAGGAAATCAATTGATCCTAAGATGTATTTAGATTACTTTATCATTAAGGAAATAACTCCAAATAAAAGAGATTAATCTTTGAGATGTCTCATAAGAAATCTCCCCACTCTTTCCATAAAGTCACATTAAGACACATGATGGACTAAAATTTGTTGTTACTTGGATATGTGAGAGGATCTTCTGTTGTTCCTGACACAGTTTACCTAACTGTTGTGTGGACTAGCTGGTAATTTTTCCTTTAGTAAGCGTGCAGATTTCCATTTTCTTGGTAATCATATCTCTCCTAGCAAGACAGAATTTCTTTCAAGCCACAGCAGCTAATACAATGAAATGATTTCTCCATTTCCACGAGGAAATGTGATCTTCTTGCTTTACTGAAGCTATTAAGATATAAAATGTATTCAATGGCAATCAGAATGTGAATGGCATGCTGCTTCCAACAAGTTTTACAGACCAAAAGAACCTCCCTACTGTGAAGGAGCTTCCCTCCTCACTCACAGAAGCTTTTGTCTCCTCTCTCCTACCTTTCCTTTTCAAAAGCCAAGAGTTAATGATTTGGTTAATCTACAAGTAAAAAAAAACCATTCAAGATGCCACTTCCACATACAGACTCTCATTAACATTGCAAGCTGACCCGTTATCATATTGTACTCCCCCTTTCCTTTTCTTAATGAACATTTTGTTCCATTGTATTTGTTTTATCAAACATCTGGCAGCCAGACCTGTTCCAGAAAGAAATCGCAGTGCCCATGACTTATCTAGCTTTGTGTGAGTAAGAATAATAACGACTGGAGTTAAATAAGTAAAATTACCTCTATTGAAAATACTTAAACACTTTAAAAAAATACTCAACTGAAATTCCGAGGAACAACATACAGCCACTTTGAACCCGAATAATTTAGTCTGACAACAGACTCTGTTCACAGCTGTCCCGGGGGGAGGAGTTGAAATCTGAACCAAACCCTTACCTCGAAGCAGTGATTGGATCCCTTCTCCCAAAAGGGAGGAGAACCCGCCCAGCCAAACGGGCTCAGTGTGTAAAAAAGCCCGAGCAGCTTCAGAAGTGATTGGACGGACAGAAACCGTGGCCCTACCCTCCTGCACCTGATAGTGGGTATTTACAGCACTTTGCAAGGAGCCTCTGCCCTGCTCTAGGTTTCCTTCACTGCATGGATTCAGCAGAGCAGACAATGCTAGAGGGACCAATGTGCGAGCAGTGATTTGGATTCCTGCACGGAACCTGGGGACCGTTATTCTAAAGCAAAAGACATTTTGGGAAAACTCCAAAATCCTGACTTCAAAATGCCACGATCCTTCCTGGTCAAGAAACATTTCAATTCATCCAAGAAGCCAAATTATAGTGAACTGGACACACACACAGGTAAAAGAAAAGGAGAAAAAGAAAGAAAAAGAAATTTACCCCTCTCTAACCAAAATAGATTTTAATAGATTTCAGTAATTCTGCTGTTTGCTTAGTTTGTCTTTTTAATTGCTATGTTGAAGTAATTTCCATTTTGTTTTCACTATTTGGAGAAAAGCTTAATTTAGAAATTTATACCACCACTTTTTTCTTCTGTAAAAAGATTTTGTGATTTATCTCTTCTCAGTTTATATTTTTTCTAAAACATTTTTTCCTGAAGCTTGATGGGCAGCTACTTGAAAACAGATTTCATGAAATGAGGTTGTTTTCTTTTTATCAAGTTGCATGATTAATAAGTATTGTATAGAAATATAGAATACACATGCTTGAAAGAAAACATGTCATAAAGGCAATGGAAAAATCTCACACTATGTGCAAATGCAGGCAGTTGTAGGCATTTGGACATCAGCTTAAAAGGTGAAAGTAATGATGAGACTTTTAGAACTTTGTATATTGCACTGATTGTTAATCTTCCAGGTGCTGTCATGGGTAATTCCAGTGAATGTACATATATACAAATACAATATTCATGTGTGTCATATTTTTTAAACGGAATCTGCTTTACAAATGCCTCTGTTGACTCCTCAGGGTATCTGTCTTGTACACTGTGAAATCCTATAAGCATTATTTTATAGCCTGTTAGTAGGATTTTCCAGTTACTTTACCTTAATCCTCTTTTCTTTTCTTTTTTTGCCAGTGATTATTTCCCCATATCTCTATGAAAGCTACCCAGTGCCTGTCATACCACAACCAGAGATCCTCAGCTCAGTAGCCTACAACCCCATTACCGTGTGGACTACAAATGCTCCGTTCCATTCGCCATTGCCCAATGACCTCTCTCCTCTTTCTGGATATCCTTCATCCTTGGGGCGAGTGAGCCCCCCTCCTGCGTCAGACACCTCATCCAAGGACCACAGTGGCTCAGAAAGTCCCATCAGTGATGAAGAGGAAAGAATCCAGTCCAAACTCTCCGATCCCCACGCCATCGAAGCAGAAAAGTTTCAGTGTAGTTTATGCAACAAAACCTATTCCACTTTCTCTGGGCTGGCCAAACATAAGCAGCTGCACTGTGATGCCCAGTCTAGGAAATCTTTCAGCTGTAAGTACTGTGACAAGGAATACGTGAGCCTAGGCGCCCTGAAGATGCACATCAGGACCCACACTTTACCTTGTGTCTGCAAGATCTGTGGCAAGGCATTCTCAAGACCCTGGTTGCTTCAAGGACACATTAGAACTCACACTGGTAAGCAAAAGAAAAATTAAAAATTAAAAAGGCCCAAATGCTACTTTATAATAGAATGAAGCTTTATGTTAGCTTTGGGTTTTGCATTAGGTAAATGACATCAGTGCTCTTAAAAGTGACTGACGTTAATTTATAGCTGCTTCCTGGCTGCCCTCAAAGAGTCATTACAGCACAAAATGCTCGGGTTCTTGTTAACAACCTCTGCACTGATGATTGCAAACATGCATTTAGACTTTGGAAAGGACTCTCGATGTGCTGGGGGTTTGGTCTCAAAGATCAGTTAGAAAAAGCAGGAAAGGTTGCCCCAGAATGTGTGTTGTGTGCCTGCCTCTCACCCCAACCCCCACTAGTAATCGGTGAGTACAAATGTTGCTATCTTAATCAATTGATTTAGTAAATAGATGAAAAGGTTACCTATACTTGTTTTTTTTTTTTCCCTCTGCCTTAGTTAAACATGTTCTTGCTGTGATAGCTGGTATACTCCTAGAGGCCAGCTCCCACCCCTCATCCCCTTCACTCCTGCCCCTGCCCCACAGCATTTCTTATTCCTGGCACAATATCCTCCAAAGGGGAGGGAGAGGGGAGGTCTTGTAATGTAGCTGTAGATGTAAGATAGGATCAATTGTAGGAAAGGGGTGGAAAAGATAAATGATTGGAAGAGCTTGACCAAAAACATTAGCTGCACCTGTTGTGAATCAGAAAACTTTAATAAACAAGTCCCCTGACACAACAGAATATTTCCTCAAGTCCAGGAGCAACGAGCAGTATTTCAGTTTGTCTGGCAGCATCTACTTTTATTTTAAGGGAACAGACTCAAAAATTGTACCTAGCAGGTGTATAACAAAAGTTAGTTTGTGAATTGGAATCAGGGTTGGCAATACCAAAGTTTACCATTTTGGGGTTTGGGTGCTTAGAGTGCCTGTCAATGTTTCAGAGTTGTCTCGGTATTCGTTTTTCTTATGGAAACCACTAACGTATTTCTTCCTTCTTTGTCTATTTTTATTTTTTTCAGGGGAGAAGCCTTTTTCATGCCCTCATTGCAACAGAGCATTTGCAGACAGGTCAAATCTGAGAGCTCACCTCCAGACCCATTCTGATGTAAAGAAATACCAATGCAAAAACTGCTCCAAAACTTTCTCCAGAATGTCTCTCCTGCACAAACATGAGGAATCAGGCTGCTGTGTAGCACACTGAGTGATGCAATCATTGTTTACTCGAACTGAATGCATTTCTTCACTCCTATTCCAAATGATAAATACAAGTCCAAAGGCATTTTCTCTCCTGCTTTCCAACCAAATTAGAGATGTATATTTTTTTAAGGTTGAAGACCATAGAATCCATAAGGGTTTCAGGTTACTCACTTCCGTGGGAAGTTCAAAATTGCCATACACCTACTAACATTTCAACTAGAACCTAAGGAAGAAGCAAAGTGAGCTTTCTTCAGAGATGAAGCCCAAAGCACATGATCTCTTTTCTTGCTAGGAAAAGAGTGCAAAGATTTACATTCCTGCCAATCATTTCAATAGAGAACAAACAAACAGTATTACTTGTAATAAAGAATTTCTTTAAGCAAGAGAATCTGCCTGACACCATCTATCTCAGGTGCCTTACAAAGTATTCCGAGTCTACCTTTTTGAAATTCCCAATATTACTGGTTGCTGTTGTTGAAATAAGGCCTTTGTTGATTATCTGCAATGCTTTACACTCAAAGAAGAAAAAATACAAAAGAATGTATTAATGTATTTCATGTTTTATAATAAACAGTATGTGCCTTAAGGGAAAGAAAAACTAGCTTTGAACATTCCTGGTGCATGCTTGACCCATGTTTTAGTACAAAATAGGTTTTCATTTTTCTCTAAAATTTAAAAAAAAAAAAACTAAAAACTCAACGGGAATAAGTGCAAGAGAGGGGATTTTTGGAAGTTCAACTATGTACTTTTTTTCTTTTACAATGCACAAAGAAAATGCAATATCTACAGCATTACCCCCCTCCAAGTGCCTTTTTTGTTAATTGTTGGTGAACATAATGTAAATTTTTTTTATTTTTATATGACTGAGTGGAATATGTATGAAAGTGAGCTGTTGCCTATGGTTACATCTATAAGCAACTTGAGGACTGTGTGAAGTCAAATGTTTTTACAGTTTTTAGTCACTTTTTTTACAATAAACATTTTTGAGAAAAATATTGTTTGTTATAATTACTTGTAGAGGTTTTATTTTCTTTGTCATTAAGAGGGAATATCAAAGCAAAGCATGGTATAGCTTATTTAGCCCGATGACCACTTAAAAGTATCAGTGGAAAGGATACGTTGGCTTATAGAAGATAGATGTGGATAATAAAACTTTTACGGATACACAAATATTTATATTTAATGTGCAGATAACACTTTCGAACTCAGAAATGAATAATCAGCAAAGGATATACTGCCATCTACCTGTGGTGAAAAACTATTAGAAGATTCTTTTCCTCTGCTGATTGTCAAAACTTGTCAGATTATAAAATATACGAATACTTTTTAATGACTACTGATTTCACTACGTACCTGTTTAAAAAAATCAAACCACAATCATCTCATATTATGGAACCCATAGACTTAGTCTGTAGCTTTTAAAAAGAGATTCTACATAATCCAATTTGGCTTTAATTTGAGAAATGTGAAAATTGGGAAATTTAAATTGAGAAAATGTGGGAAACAGAGAAAGATGAACATAACATTTAAAAAAAATAGACACAAGCTTAGTTTTCATGATAGCAATTTAGATCCAGTGATTCAGAGGAAGTGAGTAGAGCAGCTTGTAATAAATGTGTTGGTTGAAGTTGAGCTAATTAAGGAAAGGTTAAGAGTTCTCTTATGGCTGTCCTCTACTGTCTATATTGTATATATAATATATGTGTGTATATATTACATATACATGTTTTATATATCATAATCTTTATATAAGGGTTTAATATAAAAGTGATATAACGGATATGTAGCTATAGATAGATACATAATAGACAGGAGATGTCAGGACCCACCTACACCTAGGTTTTCAGTAAAACCTCATTCATTAACAGAGATCAACAAATTCTAATCATTTATATACACTGTTGACAATATGGAAATTAGCTCTTGCCAAATAACCGTTAGTCTAACTATTTGGGCGGATTTAGCAACAAGTGCCAAATTATTGATTCTAATGATCATCACATCTACATTCAAATTGTGCTAAACTGGGATGGCGTTGAATAGTAATTTGGTAAGAGAAATAAGATCCTAAAAGTATTATACTGATTTTAATTCAATCTCCAGAAGCAAAATAATGATTACTTTAGATACGTAGTTGTCAATTTTTCTTTCAGTATACAGAGAGTTTTCTATGAGATTTTATTATTTTACACTAGATCTGTAATATAAATATGGGGCAGAAACAAGTATTCCCAAATCCTAAGTTAGACAGAAGACAGTTTGTGACCAGGAAAAAGTGACATGACTAGTCAGAAGTGGAGCCATCATTCCCATCCCAGGGCCTTGCTACCCACCATTTGTTCCACTGAACCAGCTAAATAAATTGTAGCCAAGGTAACGTGGGCCTGTAATCTGATTGAAATACCTCACAATTAGAATACTGGTTTTTAGTTTCACTTGGTCTTACCCTCTCTGCACAAAACATTTCAGAAAGGCAAAATTAACTCCAACTAGACTTTCTGGATACAAGAGCACAGCTGGTTTAACTGAAATGGTCTGTCTCTCCTTTCAGAAATCAGCACTGCCTTCATTTAGGAATCCCTGGTATAGGAGAGATGGCTAGTGAAGCCGCCAGACAATTTCCAGGACAATAAAGAGTGAAAAGTATTTTGCAAGTGCTCCTACGAAGGCATCAAACATCTTTGAAATGTGTCATATGGTTACTCTATTGACCTACACATACCCGTTAACTCCCTTTGAAGTTTGTAGATCTCCAGGCAAGCATTTGGTTGTGTCAGCTTTCCCGTTCCAGACCAAATCTTAAACAGCTACCTGCCTTGAAGTCAAGATTTAACTTCAAGCATGCCCCCTTGGTGAGGAATTAATAGTAACATTTTCCTTTTTATAGGACAGAAGTTTTACTTTCACTATTTCATTCCCATTTCTCTCATGGTAAGGCATTACTGGTCCTGAATTCAGACTTTCCAGACTTAAGGATATGCTAGATAAATGAACACCAGTGATACAGTGAAAGGAGATGAAATCGGAAGAGGATAATTAGTTTCAAAAAAGAGGAAAAAATCTTAGAAACTTATGACCTCAGTTGAAGAATCATTTATTGCAATAGCACCCCTACTGGTCTGCTCTATTTCACACAGCAGAATGATGAGGAGCACACAACATCCCCCACCCCCTGTCCCAAGGGGAGGGGCCACTTCCACTCTAATGAGGAAGAACAGACTTATGCTTTAATTCAGAGACACAAGTGTCTTTAAGGATTATAGAAAGTTAGAAAGCAAGCAGTCTCTGAATTGGTCTCTGTCCTGAAGTGCAAGGTACAGAGGAAAATGAAACATTTTCCAAGGAACAACAGTGATACTGAGAGGTATGATTTTATTGACAATATAATACCAAATACCAATGAGAACACATTTAGAAAAGAAAGAAATCCTAGTAAGAGATAGGGCCAGGCTTTCTGACTACATATCAGGGCCTATCCAAAAGGGTATTAAGTCAAGGAAAGATGTAAGCAAGCCACTTTGGACCAAATATAATGAGGTAGAAGGAAATCTGGAAGAAGTGTCAGAAATTGGACTTTGGACTTGATGAAAATCAAGTAACAGATCTGAAAGAAGTTGAATGACCCTCCCCCTTCAACCTGCTCCTGTTGTTTTGGGTATTCATAAGGATCTGAGGGACAATCAAAGTGTTGGCATTCTCTTAACCTAATAAGTTGAGTCCAGCAGAAGGAAATTAGATTTCAAGGAGGAGGAAATGGTAAGAGCAGTGCAAATTTAGTAGAATGGACAATATTTCCAGGGGCCTGTTTTTAAAATAATAATAATAACTAATAGTAATAATACATTTCAAGGTTTATGAACATAATAACAAATGATGATGAGATCTCTTATTTAAGTCACATTTACAGACAGCTAAAGGATGCCAAATCATAATGATAACAAAACTGAAGATAGCTGTTGTATTTGAAAGTGAATAGAAACAAGCTTCTGAAGGTTATTTCAAGGAATGCTTAAGTGATTTGCTTCAATGTGTCATATTCATGGAGGGTGACCATGATGTAAGAATTTACAACTTTCTGATGGAGGGAAATATCATGCAAAAGTATTTCCTAGGCCCTTCAATCTGTGATAAAATTTTCAAAACATGAGAAGAGAGACATAAGTAAAATGCCCAAAGGGATGATCAGAAAAAATTCCTTCATGTGCAGTGTTTTGTTTGTTGTGGATGATGATGGTGGCAAAGATAAGTTGGGAATTAAATATTTTAGCCCTTCATTTTGAGGATCTTAAAGAACTGAGGGAATACCTAATACCTATGTAACAATATAGAGCCTTCTAGATGGATTTCCCAATTAATTACAAGAAGTTATTTTAGAAATAACTATTTAACCCTCGATATGGCTAAATTCACCCTTTCAACTATCTTGATTTTCTCCTGGTGCATTTCAGTCCATTTCCTCTGGTTCTGTCCTTCCTGGAGATGAAAAACAGCTGGCCTCCATCCTCTGTACAATAACACTTCATTTTCTCAAAGACCATTATCACTCCCCATACACCCCCATGCCTCACCCCAGCTTTTATCTTCTTAGGCTAAAAAACCTTCCAAGGTAAACAGTCATTTCATTCACTACTAAAATGTAGACATTCTATGATGAAATGAGCTAGTTATAATTTAGTAGAAGACAAAGTTTCCCTGGCCAAGACACAAATCCATGGCCTACATCTGTCTAAGGTGTGATCAAATTTTGAGCAAAAATAGTTTGACAATGAACGTGTTCTGTCACCCAAAAGACAAATGAATAGTCATTCAAATATAGAGCTATTCCACTGCAATCCTTTTGTAAAATTTTTCAGTAGATGCTGTTGATTATCAGAGATCTCCACCTTATCCTATAATACTTCCTCATAGGGGACAAATATCTATTTGACTGGAACCAATGAATCCATAGGGTTTCTGAAACTAAAAGAGTCGATCTAATGGAGAGTTTGGCCTAGCTCCTTCACCCAGCAGGAGGTAGTAATTACTTCATGGAAAGTACACATGTAAAGAAGGAACAAACATGGCAGTCCTTCAAACATACCAACTTGCCAAACCTCCAGAACAAAAAGTGATTAGGAGCATAGCCTTGTCTACTGTCTCCAGAGGGATGAATAAGATTTTTTAAGCCTTGGCAGAAGTACTATGAATAAGAGATTGGTTAAATTTATAGACTTTGTATAGTAGTTCACTTAAAACGTAATTAGGATCCTGTGTTTACTGCTTCAGCTTTCATTCTCTGCTAATGAGTGCTGATCTTTGCTTTACTTTTCCCTCTACTCTCTCCACTTTGGAATTCTGTTACACTGCTCTGATTTGTCTCACCTCCCACCTACTAATCCGGCCTCAGCCTTCTTCATTGGTTCACCTTTCTTTTCCCACCCTTGCTCTTAGTGTTGTATCCACTAATGCTCTCCCATCAGCCCTCTTCCTCTCTTGCTGCATTGTCTCCCTTGGCAATCTCATCTACTCCTGCGGCTCAGATCATCACTTTTTGTCAAAGACCCCTCAAGTCAATATATCCAGCCCTGACCATTCTCCCAATGCATCGCCAGCTAACTGCTTACCATCACTACCCAGATGTCCCAACGGCACCTCAAATTCCATATATCCAGGATTACATGTAACATCTTCCCCCAAAAAACATATCTCCTCTCAACTCCTCTGTTTTTTGATGGCACCACAATCCTACCAATCACTCAGATTCAAAACATAGTCATCTATGACTCTTCCCTGTCTCCCACCCAACCACATACAATAATTTGCCAAGTCCTTTCAATTCTACTTTCATAGTAATTATCTCTCACCACTAGCCCCTCATGGCACTCCACAATCTCACCTGCCTAGTCTGGATGAAGTCATTCCTTGACACCTGTACTATTGAAATAGTTGGCTAATGTTCTCACTGATCTGGTCCCTCTCTCCTTCTCTCCCATGCTCCCTAACACTACTAAAGTAACCCTTCAATTACAGAGGTCAGACAATTTAAATGCCATCATCACAAATTGTCAGTGCCATTTAATTACCTGTAAGATAAAATACAAACTCTTTTCTTTGTCTTACGATCTGCCTCCAATTTAACTTTCCATCCTTATTTTGCTCTAGCTTTCTTTGTGGTTTCTATATTCTAGATGACCTGATTTACTAACTGCTCCCCAATATTTTCTTCTCTTTCTCATTTCTGTGACTTTAAAAAAGCTTTATTGTTTCGTTGTTGTTGTTGTTTATCAAACACAGTAATTCATATATATTACATATATATATATATATGTAGTACCCCATGCCCTGAAGCTTAGGGTCAATCAATGAAGCACTGGACCCTCTTTTGTAATAAAGAAAAACAATAAATAAATAAGTCAGCAAATGTCATACCTGACTGTGTGTACAGCATTCCATCACTGGAGTACCCCCTGTCTCTGCAGAGAAGGGCAAGGCCTGTTTTATTATTTTTTTAATCTTTCTTTATGCTACAAGAATATAATATATTGTTTTACACATAGTAGTCACTTATGAAATATGGAAACTGATGAATTAAACAAAGTAAAATAGCAGTGACATAAAAATAATAATATAGACTTCTCCCCTGTACCTTCTAGAACCATTTATCAAGGACCTACTATGTGTAATAATAAGAGATGACATTTATAGATCACTTTAAGATGTGTAAAGTGCTCTGCATACATTACTTCATTTGAGCCTCCTAATGCCCCTGTAAGGAAAGTAATACAAATATTCTTATTATTGCCATTTTGCAGATGAGAAACTTGAAGCGTGGAGCACTTAAGTGACTTCTCTCATCTCTAGGATCAAATCTAAACTCCTCGGCTTGACATTTAGTTTTTCATAATCTTTCCCCTTCTTACTTTGCTGATATTTTTACACATTATCCTCTCCACACACTTTAGGGTTTAGCCATACTGAGCTACTTGCTTGGCCTCACATACACTCACTCTCCCTTATCAATTATTCTGTTGTCTACCCCCAAGCCTAAGATATCCTTCCTCCCCTCTGCCTCCTGGGATCCTTCCTTTCCTTTGAAAATCAAATCAAATCCTATCTTCTTCAGGAGGTCTTTCCCATAGTCCCCTCAGCTGCTAGTACCTCCCCATCTAAGGTTACTTTATATCTAGTTTTGTATGTGTCTTGTATGCACATACATATATACATACTTAAGACTCACATATGTCTGTGTTCATATTATCTCCACTTAGAATACAAGGACCTTTGGGACAAGGATGGCTTTGCTTTTGGCCTTGTTTTCCCAGTGCCCAACACAATGCCTGTGGCGTGGTAGGTTCATTATGTGTGTTGATTGATTGGTAGATTGGTTCTAACGGAAATTTTGATTCCTCAATATTTGGTTAAATTTATGTGTATAGTAAAATATAAATATGTGAGGCTAGGTACATGATTGACATATATAAGCCATATTAAGCCACATCACAATATGCTGCACATGTCATCACATGTCATGTATATGTCACAGCATGCCTATGTCATGCCACGCCATGACTTTGTCATATCACATCATGTAAACCTATGTAGGTCACTCATATTTCACACTGTCATTCAAATTGCTGTGGTACATAACATATCAGATTGGGCATATATCATGCTTGTGTCACACAAAGTCACACTTTTGTCATGACATGCTACACATATGTCAGTCACATCATGTAGAAGTCATATCATTCACATGCCATTCTTATATGGCATTACATCATGTGTACCATGGCATGCCACCATGCCACATCATGACATATTATGCCATGCCATGCGTATACCATGCCATGTCATGTCCATGTCACCCCATGTCATGAAGTGTCATGGCACATAACTTGTCATATCAGGCTTTGTGTCATCCCAGGTCATGCATATGTTTCCAGTCACATCATACATGTTACATGCCACATTGTGTTTATACACTTATGTCATGGCACACCGCATTTATGTCATACACAAAGCATCACTTACTTAGTGAATGAAGCAAAGACAACTCACATGCTCCAGTGCATTTATCACTTCATAGAATTCTGCCATGCCAAGCCTGAGCTATATGATACAGCACTTAGTAAACACTTACTTATTACCATGCTAAGTACTGGACAGGACAGACAAAGAAAAATAAAATAGTCTCTGCTCTCTATGACCTCACACTAATTTGAGGAGACAGCACATATAACTAGAGTTCAGCTACAACACATAGAGAAAGTAATCCTAAAGGTCACTGTAGCCAGAATGGCCTTTGTTTTCTTTGAATGACTCAGCTTACCTCATTGAGCCTCTGGACACTGTGGCTTGCTCTTCCGGGGCAGGAAGCCCAAAGAGCATTCCAGGAAGCAGACAACTTCCTGTGTGATGAGTCATGGGGCTGGCTGAGGGGAGGTGTTAACGGCTACGCTAGGGGGAGGGGCCAAGTCAAGAACCAATCGGCCCTGGTCGTTCAGGCGGTGCTTGATGATGTCAAAAACTCTATAAGAGGGGAGAGGACAGCTTGAAGATCCTCTTTTCCTTTTCCGGTTGGAGCCAGAGACAGTTACAGCGACAGTTACAGCGACAATTACAGCGACAGTTACAGCGACAGTTACAGCTACAGTTACAGCCACAGACACAGCTGAAGCAGGAGCTGCCAGTAGCAGAGCTGACCTACGGGAGGAAGCTGAACAAAGACTTCAGTCCAGTGGGTAATCTTATTACCATAGAGGGGGAAACATGATTTTGCTTTACGCAATCATGCTTCTCTATAGCCTCCTGGTTACTCTTTCAAGGCGTACTTATTGGGCCTGGAAGCTTTTGATCAATATATCAAAATGGGGTTGCTGGTTCATGGGTTGGTTACTGTGGAGCCTAAATAAATGTTTTGATTCTTCTGCCTTCTACTTTGAGAGTTTCTTATATCCGGCGGTTCCGAACCTTTCAGACATGTTTATGATCCTCTTTGAGATTATAAACTCTGCCCTCCTAATACAGTCACACAGCTAATAAGTATCTGAGGCCAGATATGAACTTAGGAAGATAAGTCTTCCTGACTTCAGGCCTGGCACTCTATCCACTGTACCACCTAGCTGCCCAGATTCACTATACAGGGTATTCCTAAAGTCTGGACACATAGTCTAGACACAAATGCATATTTTCAAGAAATGAAATTTTCTATAACATTTTATTTAATTGGAATATTAACTAATAACATCTTCAAAATGATTTCCATCATTTGTGATGCAAAGGTTGATGCGCTTTGCGAGATTCATGTGAACGTGACGCAATAACTCCACGTTGCTACCAATTTTAGCATATTCACTCTTTATGCGTTCAATCAGATGTGTTGCATCTGTGATTTTCATTGAGTTCCTTCTCCTTCAGCATACCCTAGAAAAAAAAGTCAAGGGGGCAAAGGTCTGTTAATATCAAAATATGCATTTTTGCCTATGTGTCCAGCCTTTAGGGATACCCTGTATATCCAAAAAAAAAATAAAATCTCAAGGCCATTTGATCATATCATCATTATGAGCTTAAGTAAACAATAAAAAATAATAGCCCCTTATATAAAAATAAATAACATAAAAATTATAAAAATAATAGCCACTTTCTGTTACAGAGGCTAAATAAGGAGATAAATTCTATGAAGAAATTAACAATATTCCCCCAAACTAAGTTAATATATCATTCATCTTTTATTTTTTTTTCTTGAGGTGGAAGGCAAGACAATTGGGGTTAAGTGACTTGCCCAAGGTCATACAGCTAGTATGTGTGTCAAGTGTCTGAGGTCAAATTTGAACTCAGGTCCTCTGGACTCCAAGGCTGGTGCTCTACTCACTGTGCCACCTAGCTGTCCCTTAACATATCATTCAAACTAAAGTGTGTATAAAGTGTGGAGGGTGTAAAGATGGGAACCAAGAACAGCATGAACTGTATAAGAGAAAGATGATTCTGGACCAAGAAATAAAAAGGCAATCAAAGTTTTATAAATTACTGAGGAGTCTGTGCCCTGCACATCATGAAGATTGTCTCAAGAAGAAAATAGGAAGGCACTGGTTATGGTGAGAACCTAATGATGTCTTCCAAAACAAAACTGAGTATGTCAAGAGGAAAACTACTGGTTTCGTATGTAATGGTCTCATCAGCATCAACTAAATCCAGTCAGGTTAGATAAAAGGTCAAAGTAAATACCTGGATAGAAGAACGAATAAAAGCTGAAATGATACTATGTGTAATTATAGCATTCCTAGACCGACCTCCTTTAATAATTACAGTTGACAACATTTGGCTTGTATATAATGTTTGAAACTTTAAAAAGTGTTTATACATATTTATCTCAAGCAAGCTGCCAGATTTTTAAAAATTAGAAATGTATAGAGGTAAAGGAATGGATTCATTATCATCATTTCTTAAAGACATTTAATGAATGAAAAATTGTTACAACAATGCACAAAGGCTGAAAAAGACCAGCAACTGCCTCTACCAACCAAAAAACCTTAAGATCACAGTAGCAGAGATATGAGACCTTAAAAGTCAATATGCTACAGAACTGTATCAGCACATTGGTCATATCTGAGAATGCCTGTCACAATCGATATCGACATTGTTACCCCTTTGTCAAAAGCTACATTTCATCATCAGTCCTTTGAAGTTTGCTGCTGTTGAAGTGTTTGCTGATTCGAGATCAGTGTCCTGAGTTCTTTCGTAGTTATTTTCTTTCATGCTTCTCTGGATCTGTAGTGTTTGGCACTTGCTGCAATAATACCACGTTCTAGTCACATACCACAACTTGTTTCTCCATTTCCGAGCTGATGGACACTCATTTTGCTTCCAGTCGTTTCCTTCTAAAAAGATGCTACTATTCTTTTGCAGAGGGGGTTTCCCCTCTGTTCTGAACCACTTTGAGAGAGATGCCTAACACAATTTCATTTTAATGAGAGGGAGTATCCAGTGTTATTATAGGAGAAAGAAAACTAACTTTGGACTCGGAAGGTCTGAGTTCTAAGGTGATTTCTACTTACTGACCTTTCACTTCCCTGAGGCTTAGTTTCTTCAACGAAAAAAAGTTAACTAATGAATAAATGCATTTATTAAAAGCCTCCTATATATCAACCACTCCTCTAGTCAATGGGGATATAAAGACAAAAAATGAAGTAGTTAAATAGTTGCTGCCTGCAAGGAGCTCCCTTTCTATTGGGGAGATTATACATTTAAATATAAGTGCACAGAAACATAAAATATATACAATAAAATAACACTTTCAAGATTGTTTTGAGGAAAATGGCTTTGTAGACTTTCTAAAGCACTAGAGAAACCTGAGCTATCACAATTTCTATTTTAAAATTAAATTACATCTTTTCTTAAAATTTTGAAAAGAAAAATTATCCCTGCAGCCAATTTTCTAACTAATTCAACCTTTGTTTATCCTCTAATTGTTAATTCCAGTTATAGAGCATGAGTCCATTATCAGTAGCCTCGGAAAACTGGCACTCTCCACTCAAATCACTTTGTTTTGTTGTGTTGGGTTTTAAAAATAATTTTACAGTATGCCATCAAAACAGCTCTCAATGTACTTTGGCTTTAGATAAGACTAGTGATCAGGGAACGGAAATCAAACCAACTGACCACCCGTAAGCATGTGGTTTAATATGCCTTCAATTACCAATGATTGGCTGTAGATCCTGTAAGATGAACCAGTAATATGGGACAACAATGAAGTTTAATGGAAATTGAAGGTCTTTTGTCCTATTTCCTACCACAGTAACAATAACAGAAATGAATTAAGTTTAAATTAGGTTTGATCAAGTCAGTCTCTAAATGCAGATCTCATTGAACATAGTATGGTACCTATTGTGAGGTATCTGGGTTCTTGGAATTTTAAAGCCATTCTGCATAGACAGGGAGGTAATCACATGTATTTGTAAGTCACTCAGGCTCAAAGAGTGGCAATATGATGTAATGGAGAGTAAGCTGGCCTCAGAGATGAATGACCTAGGTTCAAGGCCTGCCTCTGTCATATACTAGCTGTCTAATCCTGGGCAAGGCCCTTAACCTCTTAGTGGTCCCAGGCAACTCACTAAAACTATCAGTTGTAGAACAGTTTCCAATCTATGCTGGTAAATGGATTTTCATTACCAGGGAGTTCCTTGCACTAATAAAAATCAAAATTCTCTTTGAAAAAAAAAAGAATGGATGAAGTTTGACAAATTTTGAAAGCAAGTTACTTTGATAGGTGTGATGAGTATCCTCATCATTAACCTTCATTTTTAATTTGCTTTAACTATCCCAGCAGAGCAAGTTTTCTTGTGGATTTTTAAGACTATTACTTGTTTTAACCTTGTCCTTTCCACCAATTGGAATTTTTTTAAAAAAAATCATTTCTCTGTAATGTTCTAAGCCAGTAGCATTGTTGCTAAACCTCAAATATGCCTTTTATGGAAACTACCCCTAAATTAGGGGCAAATATCAACTCTTCTCTCTTAAAAGTTCCTAACACACAACATGAAAGACAGTGATGGTTGAGTGAGGAGGACTAGGGTTCAAATCCTGATTCTAATTCGCACTAGCAGTTTGACTTTTGGCAAATCACTTGATCTGACAGTATTCTAAGCAAATTTATAAGACATGACTATAACTTACAAATAGTTATCCAGGTAAAGATGTCAAATAGACAGTTAGCTATACAGTCCTGGAATTCAAGACAGAGTTTAGGGATGAATATGCATATAGGAATCAATTATATGGAAATGATCGATTCAATTCAAGAAACATTTTTAAGTACCTATTCTGTGTAAGGTACATGTATAAACTATGTGCAAAAGAGACAGTGTGGCATAATGGTTAGAGAGCTAGACTCAGAGCCAGGAAGACCTAAATTCCAGCGATTCCTGACACCTACTGGTTGTATGGCCATGGGCAAGTCAATTAATCTCTCACTGCAGCAGGGAGGCAACTCTCTGATTGACCTGCTCTAGTAGCAGTTTTCTCACCTGTAAGCTCCCTAGGCTAATGAAATTGAAGATCTTGTCCCTATGTCCAAGGTCTGGCATGGCTGGCCTCACTGGGCAAGACTTGACACTCCCTGGCTAAGTTATCCCGAAGGGGAACAGGAGTAGGAGAGCCATTGGAGCTGAAGAGGAGCAGGTAGGAGGAAGAGCTGTAATATTACAGTTCTATAACAACGAATAATTGCATAAATCTCTGAAAACCAAAGCTCATGTAGATGCATGCTATCATCCAATTTGTATGCAAACAGAATCTAACTAACCACTACATTTCCAAAGGTCCTGAAATAAGTGACCTTTATGCACATACTTTTATGCATTGGATATGTTATAGGAGCTTGTTGATAAGTTGGGTGTTTGGAACACGGAAAATATGTTGTTATAGAAATGACATTATAAGTGGTGGCTAGATTAGAAGGAGAACCCACAAAATCCTTTTTAGTCGGTAAAAAAAAGAATTTATCTTACTGAGTTCAGTACTACATTTCGATGCCTTGTACATAGTAGGCACTTCAATATAGGTGATGCAAATTACACTATGAAACCAAATCATTTTCTATCACATACTTTCTAAAGGAAAAATGCATCCTTGCTTACAGCTCAAAACATCATAAACTTCTCTCTTTCTGATGGCATTACCTACCCTTCAGTCACTCAGATTCAGCATGCCTAAACAATTTCATATGGCTATAAGAGCCAGGATTTCGATTCCTGCTTCTGCTACCCTATACCTATGTGAATGTGGGCCAGCTAGTCTTTCTGATCCTCATCCTCCCCTAACTCCCAGCAGAAAGTAATTTCTCCCCGTCTTGGAATTTTAGATCACAGTACATTTTCAGTGCCTCTCCATTTCCTATATTCAGCTGTAAGCCCTTTGAGGCCACAGCTATCATTGGTTGGTTGGTTATTTTTTTAATTTTTCTATCCCCCAGCCTGGTACATAATCCAGAGTGTCCCACATGTCTTAGAGCAGTTTGAAGCTAGCTGTATGAGTTGAATAAAATTTTGATATGAATAATATGTGCACGATGAAGAGTGAAATGAGTAGATGCAAGAGAACATTGTATGTAGTAACAACAATATTGTTTTAAGAACAACTTTAAGTGAATAAGTCATTTCAACTATTATAAATACCAAAATTCACTATAAAGGACATATGAAGAAAGATGCTATCTGCAGCCTGAGAAAGAACTGATAAATAGAAGTATGTATACAATAATTTCACATACATATATCTATATATATATATATAGTATGTATATACATACACACACATATATATTATATTATATATATATATGCCTATTTATATCTAATGGTAGCCATCTCTAGAGTGGTGGGGGAGGGAAGAAAAAAAGGGAAAAAAAGAAAAAAAAGAAATTTATATAACTTTATTATATATCTAAAAGGAAAAGCAAGTTGTACATAACAGATATTAAAAACAAATAAACAAATAATATGTGCAGAATAAATGTTTGTTATTTATAAGGCAGCTAGGTGGCACAATGGGTATAGCACTGGATGTGGAGTCAGGAAGATGTAAGTTCAAATCCAGGCTCAGATACTTACCAGCTATGTGACATTGGGCAAGTCACTTGACTTAAGTTTGCCTCAGTTTTCCTCATCTGTAAAGTGAGGATAATAATAGCATTTATGTCTTAGAGTAGTTGGGATGATAAAATTAGGTTATATTTGTAAAACACCTAGCAAAACTTGAAGAATTATATAAATATTAGGTATTGATATTATTCTTAGAATTCTTCTTATAACTTATAAGTACAATGATAAACCTTGACCCAGACACCAGTCAGTGAAAAATATCCCCCTCCTTTTGGAATGGAATATGGAAAGAGACTTAAATTGCCAGATGATCAATGTGGTGGGTTTTTTTGCTTAATTTTTCTCCTTTAATATAAAGTGTGGAGGATGGGGAAGGGAGGGATGGGATAGTGACATCAATACTTCATCACATGTAGAAAAGAAAAGAATGTCAGAAATTTTTTTTATTAAAATCATAGAATTCATTGGACTGAAAACTGTAAGAATTCATTCAATCCAAATCCAATTTTATAAATGAAGACACAGTACCAAAGGGGAGATGTGACTTCCCCAATTGAATTATCTTTCTCACCTTCAGCTGCAGCTCTTTTAATCAGGAAGAATTTACTGTTCCTCTTGACCAACAGTAGGAACAGAGAGAATCTCATTCTTGCACATGCTTAGTGGGAGTAATGGCTCCCTCATCAGTTTCTGCCTTGATAACTGGAATAGGGATCAGCAGCTCTAGGATTTCAGGTATTGGCTTTCTATTAAAGTGGTTCCCAAAGCAACAGGATTTCCAGGGACAATGAAGGTGATTTTGAGAGGGAGCTATTGAAAAGTAGCAAGGGTAGAGGCTCTGGTACAGATCTCCTTAATCTTTTTTGTGTCATGGACCCCTTGGATGGACTGGTGAAATCTACTGACTTCTCAGAAAAAAAAATCCATAAGATTAAAAAGGAATCCAATTATATTGAAATGCAGTTATCATTAAAAAAAACCAAGTCCACAGACTGCAGTTTAAGAATCTTTCCTTAGTCAGTAGCAGTGGAGATGTTTGTTTCATTTGGTGTAGGAAAGAAGGTCAATTACAAGAACGGTTGCCCCTGTTGTGAAGTCCCATCACATGTATAAGCCATGTAATGGGCAGAGTATTTGCATCTCAGTCATAAAACTAAGGCTACCTCTACATAAAACTATTTACTTTGGGCCAAAATGAAATAGAAAGGGGAATTTTTTTAAAAAGATGACTGAATGGTTCTTTCTTCATTTTTAATCTTTGAATAACTTCAGACTCCTCTCATTTGAACTAGTGCAGTTAAATGATTTTATATAAAAATATGGTATGAAGCATAAATTCATGCTTGTCTCATGAAGAGTAGCATGTACTGAAAGAAGTGGGGAAAGGAGGAACCTCGTCTTAGAGTAGAAAATGAAGCAAAAGAGATTCAGTACCCAGTTGTGTGTATGTGTGTGACATTTAGTTTTGTCCAAATTATGCATATTTAATTTACTGGGAGATAGAGACTGCAATAGACATATAAAGAGACAGAGAGACAGAGGCAGAGAAGAGACAGACAGAGACAGAGAAAGATTTCCATTTATAAATTTTCTACAACCCAGGGTGAGAATCCAGGTCCATAGTTTTCATACATTAGGACTTGGAATTGTTTTCCTTGGTCTATTAGTGGAAAAGAATAAGCTCACTTCCTGTAACACCGTCCCAATAACTTATGATGATTGCTGTGACTTTTACTGGTAAGGCCTGGGCCGATCTGCTACAGACTTTTCTCTGCGGAACATAGCAGGACAAGCCAATCTCTCAGATTCTGCTTTTTTAATCAAAGGATGTAAAAGGATCTTTTGTGTTGCTGCTTTCCTAGGGCAATAAAAAGGCAATAAAAAGAATTAGTAGGAAAGACAGTCTTAAAATGTAACTTTGAGATTTTTACCATTTAGAAAAATCTCGACAATTCCAGGGCCAAACTCTTGCCAATGAGTACTGGGGCTGGATCTGATGCAATTTGTATAAGGTTTCAGGTGACTCCAGCTTCCCTTCTTTGCTTTTGCCAATGATGAAACCTTCCAGGTAATTTTCCATGGAGGTTTCTTAATTGATTTTAAAGGCAACCACCCTGGTTTTCAAATTTCAAGCCATAAAAAGAAGGGGACTGCATTCTCGGTTGTCCAGCAGAAATAACTGCCTGGGCCCATTTTGAACAACAAACAGTGGGTAATAAAAATATTTACGACACTTAGAGAAAAAATACAAATCGGTGTGGCTGTATGTCTTCAGGAAAAGCCAGGCAATACAAAAATTGACCTTGTAAAGTTCGTTCTTCCTCCTTTCCTTGTGTAAAATGTTCATATGTCTCACGCTTATTGAGAGGTGGAGATAGTTCTTTCTTGTATCAAACAATACTGAAGCCGTCATTGTGGTTATCTTAGGATAGATTTTACACGCACACACACACTCTCTCTCTCTCTCTCTCTCTCTCTCTCTCTCTCTCTCATTTTATTAATTAGGAACACAACCAACATCACCATGTCTAGAAGAGAACTTGAATTGTGCTAACAACCTTAAGGCATGTCTGTGAATATTCAAATATTTCAAGAAATATTAAAGCCATTTAAAAATGGAATGAGCTAAACTCATGACGGGGTGAGTGTCTAATTTCAGTCTCCAATGGAAAGTACATGGAAACTCTCAGTAAACCTTAGTTTAAATCCCAGCACTATCACCTGCATGGTTTTGGGCATGGTATTTAATAATATTAATAGTAAATTAGCATTTATGTAGTGCTTTAATGCGGTTGTTCAGTCATTTCAATCATCTTGTCCTCATTTAGGGTTTTCTTGGCAAAGGTACTGGAGTGGTTTGCCATTTCCTTCTCCAGTTCATTTTACAGATGGAAAAACTGAGGCAAACAGGGTTAAGTGACTTGCCCAGGGGCACGCAGGTAGTTAGTGTCTGAGGCTGGATTTGAACTCAGGAAGATGAGTCTTCCTGTCTCCAGATCCAGCACTCTATCCACTGGGCCACCTAGTTTTCCACTTTAAGGTTACAAAGTACTTTAAAAATACTACCTCATTTCATCTTCATAACAACCTGAGAAGGCAGGTCCTATTATTATCCCTATTCTACATGTTAACTACATAAATGTTATATATTAATTACTAATAGGAATTATTATGGATTTCACTCCATTCTATGTATATATGTGCATTTATAGATACAGATTATAGATACAGATGAAGGCAGGGTATGGAACTTGCTCCACCAAACTATACAGCACCTTAGCTAATGACTAGTATGTTAGTTGCTAGGGATTTGCATGAGGCATAAAAGCTAACTGACTTTTCAGAGGTCATGCAGACTTGAAGTATTAAAAATAGGGTTTGAACTCATGTCTTCCTGACCACAGTCCCAGTGCTTTATCTGCTGTGCCATATTGCTTCTGTGTCCTTGTAACCGTAAGGCTTATTATTCTACTATATTACTTAGCATTTGTGTGCCATTTTAATAGCATACATAATTCTGCCTGCACCCTAGCTTATTTGGTCCTCACAATCCCCATTTTACAGAAAGAAACTGAATTTTGAAAAAGCTAAGTCAATAGGCCTAGATCACAAAGCCAGTAAAAATGGAAATACGGTATAGAAAGCAAGTCTAGTGACATCAACTTCTGTCCTTTTCTTCAAAAATAACCCTGTTACCTCTTTATCATTCTATCTGAAATAATTTGTGAAGTTACAAGCATCTGAGGTTACCTTTGGTACACAAAGCTTTAGAATATTCAGAAAGCTGCTCATTAACCAAAAAGTCCATGGACAAAGTAGAGAGAAGACTTAAGGTACCATTCTCCACGTTAGTCCCCTATTTCCCTACTTTTTGCTAACAGCATAGTCAGAAATGGCTTCCTCACCTCATGCTGTAATTTCTTCCTATCTCCTGGAGAATTTATAAAACCTAGGGCTAGGTGAGAGTTTATCTGATGGACAATCAGGAGGATTTTGAAAAATGTGTTTGAAAACACAGCTATTTTGAGGCAGAGTTCTAGAAAATAAAGGCATAAATATCAAGGACTAATGAATTTTATCACTAAGAAACTAGCTAATTGCCTGGTAATTATCAGTTGCCACTGAATCCTTCAGGTGGACCTTGTCAGGCTCTTATGTTGAAGTGAAGGCCAGTGATTGCCTACATTGTGTACTGAAGGCCCCCAGGTGTGACAAGTCAACATTTGCACAGAGCAGTGACTGTAACAGAGTAAGCAAGCCCATCCTGGAAAGTGGGGGCCCCAAACCCACTGTCCTGCTCAGTAACACCATTTGCGCAAGTGATGTCTGGCCCTGTCTACAATATGGGAAGCATTTTGCTAGTCGGCAAATTGGCAGTTTTCCTCATCATTTATACCACCATATGGACTCATCATTTATACCATCTCTACCCAAAGTGGTAGTGACCTGGCAGTTTTCCTCATCATTTATACCACCATATGGACTCACCATTTATGCTATCTCTACCCAAAGTGATAGTGACCTTCAAGATACAGGGGAAAACAGAACTAAAAAGCTGAAGCCAATCATCCATGACCTGATGCTTAGTTGTGCTCCTGGGCTCTTCCTCTGCAGTTAATCTTCTGAGGGATTCAAGAACAATAATATTGAGGACTTACCGAGGTACCTTATTAGCCTCACCAACTAGTAAACTACTATCTAATATTGTCAGCCTTATAGCCCCGAAACCTCAATATGACCTCAAGACATGATGAGCTGTAGTTCATAATCAGGGCTTCTTAAACTCTTTCCACTCATGACCCCTATCAGCGCTTCTTAAACTGTGGGTCACAACAGTTTAAGAAGAGCTGGTCACTTTATATAATCTTTTCAGAGCATCCAACATAGGGAGAACTCAGGGAACACTGTCAAAACCTCAACATTGTTTTCATTGGCTGGGCAAGTTTTTGGTCTAATCAAAGGACTAGTCTTTGTCAACTCCGTAAAAGGTAAATTCTTAGAAAGTGTGCCAAGAAATAAAGATGTTGGTGTTGGTGGTACTCTGATTCCTTCCCTATCACCCATAGATTTTCTCTGATATGTTGAGAGAGCAACAAGCAACCAGGACACTAGAAAACTACCTAACAAACATATTAGTCATGTATAAAATGCCAAGTACCTCCCAACTCTATTGTACCATTTCGACCCCATATAGATTTTTAAAAATAAGTTTTCATTGATATATTTTGGTTTTATATCATCACGGTTTTGCCTAGTTCCCCTGTCCCTCCCTTTCTAAGAGAGTAATTCCATAGAACAAATAGTATGTCAAGAGACAAAAAGAAAAAAACAAAGAGTAAAGAAACCAGTGCAGATAATTAATACATTGAAAAAGTCCAAAAAATGTGAGCAATGTCCCTATTTTATAAGGTCACTTATTTAGTTAAATGTCAGAGTAAAGGTTCAAACTCAGGTCCTGCTTATTTCTACTCTGCAACATGGCCTCACACCCTAAGTTCTATGCTAACAGTTAGACTACATGTCATCCAAAAAGTGACTAACAAAAATATTTTGTATGTTGCTAATGTCAAGAAGTCAGCACTGACTAAGGTCAATTTGGGCTCAGGAATAGGGGCCTCTATCAGCAGGTACAATAAAGAGTCCTTGACAGGCAGAGGAAAAAAAAGGAAGAAGTGTGAAAGACATATAAGTATTTAGGGACTCTGGCCTTGATGGCTTGTTTCAACTTAAAGACTCTTCTAGTCCCTTGGACAAATTTTTTCTGCATTTTTATGAATTTTTTCTAGCCTATGTCATTCAGTTGATAAGGGAGCTCTCATAGCATCTTCAATGGACTATGTTAGATTTCTTCCTCATGGCAAAGAAATGTTTTATTAGAAACATTTCCTGAATATAGCAAAATATGCTGGTTTTGTTTGCATTTCCAAATAAGATCATATTATCTTCTTCCCTGCTGCTATCTGTTTCTTATTCAAACTTCCAGATTTCTATTCTAATAACACTAATTGGTAACCCATTTTATATTTGAGTCTTCTTTCTTCCTTAGCATACTCTACCCTATATCCAGTCAGTTGCTGGGTTTAATTCTACCTAAAACCATTTCTTTAATTTCAACTTTCAGCCACTATCCTAGTTCCAATCCTCACCTCTTGTCTCTCACTTGAACTTTTGTAGTAGTCTCCTAATTGGTCTCTGCTTCTGATCTCTTCTCTTTCCATTTCAGCTTCAATATGGCTGCCACAATAGCCTTTCTAAGGCTTGGGTCTGAGTATGACACCTCCTACTTAAAAATCTTCAGGGACTTTGCAGTGCTTCTAGTAAAAATCACAAATCCCTTAGTCTGTTAATGAATCTTATGACACTTCACTTCCTACTATACTACCTTTCAAGTCTTATTCTGCTCTTTTTCTTCATAAACTGGAATATGGAGTTTCCTTACCTCACCATACCATCTCTCAAATCCTTGAATTTATAAAGGGCATGCCCTGGCCTGGAGTGGAGGAGGCAGGAAGGGGGACACTGTCTTATGTTTGCTTTTCAGAATTTTTATCTTCTATATCAATTCAAGAGGTTTCTCTTGTGAAAGCTTCTCTAAACTTGTCCCCTACCTAAGAACCCTTGTTAGTACTCCCTCCCTCTTCGATATAACTTTTATTATACTCTGAACTTGTTTTTATTCCCTACTCCAACCCTCAGTAGATAAGAAACTATTTCAGGGCCTTAAAAATTTTGTTTTGCCTTAGAATCCTACTGAAAAGGGCAATAACTTGTACATAGTAAGCACCCAAAAATGGATAATTAAACGTTTTTATGAACCATTTCATCAAGGGGCATTCATTCATTTATAAGAATATTGTCACAAACATCCATGAGAACTGGTTAATATATTCTTCACTGTATCGAAATGGTTTATCTGATATAGTTTCACTTCCTTTCACTACATTGTATCTTCTAAAGTTACTTTAAGAAATGTGGACCACAAGGGCACAGTTATGTCTTATCTAATGTTCATATCATCTCTAATACCGTGCATAGAGCTCATCCCACAGTAGACACTTAATAAATATTTGCTGAATTAAAGCCCAATTATGCAGTGAGAAACAGCACATTTATCAGGGAGATAGAAAGATAGATAGATAGAGACATAAATATATACATACATATGTGCATGTATGTATATGTATATATTATATATATATCTTTTCATATACATGTGTATATATGTGTGTGCATGTGTGTGTGTGTATGCCAAGCATAGTAATAGCAATAGCTCAAAGAAATTAAACTACAAAAGAAAAGGAAGTACATAGAGCAAAGTAGTTTTCTAAAACTCTCAAGGTTAGACCACTGTTTCCATCATCTTCTCACAGATAATTGTATTTTGAAGGTATGATTAAAGGGGACTCTCTGCCTCTCCCCTTCCCGCCAAAAAAAAATCTGTCTATGCTTCTAAGTCTCTTCATGCTGAAAATCTACCCTGTAGACTAAAATGAAGAGCGTGAATGTAATTTTCCTATTGTGCTGTGGGAGCAAGTTGATGTTTCTTATAAACTGCCACCCTGATTTCTTGTGGTCTTGGAAAACAGCCTCTAGAGTGATTCACCAACCACTTGATGTTCTGGATTGCTTAGTGTCTTTCGTACTTTTTAACGGTTCTACACATGAGGTATTTGTCTATTATCTGCGTCTACGCAGTGCCTAACGCATACCAGTTACTTTCATCAGGATGAAAAACAGTGTTCTACCTCAAATCACCTTCATTTCAGTACTTTCTGGAGTTACTGCCCTACTGATGATGTAAGTGTCTGTCTATTATCCTTTCTGAACAGAAGCACTCTGCTTTCTGAAGGGTTGTTTAGGCCAATGGCCTAGATGCAGTGCTCAAGCTTTGGAAATCCCTATTTGGAACATTGGAAACATCTGGAGAAACCACATTTCCATGTTGAAATAGAGATAAGTTGTCATTTCTGCTACTCATTTTGGATTTATCCCACAGACTGATGAGAGGATTTTGCCCATAGCAAGTTACAGAGTATATAGCTCAAAAAAACCACAGAGGGTTGGAGGCTGATTTTTGTAGTATTCTTCCAAGGGTTCCCTTAAGTATTCCTTAAAATATGCTTATTTCATTCCCACTTGTGGTTGACTGGGTAGACATTGGACCAGGATTCAGAGGAGAGACCTTGGTTCTGCTAGGAGACCTTGGACAAGTCTACTAATCACTCATTTTGACCTCAATTTTTCCATCTGCAATGTATAATTGAAATGATAGGGCTTGACACATAATCATTCATCTGTATTTCCTAATAATACTTTTATTGTGCCTATAGAGATGTCATATTGCAATTTTAAGGCAAGTTCGCACAGTGACTTTCAAGAGTGCTTTCCCCAAACTTTACTCATGCTTAAGTTAAGGCCTTCTTCTATCTTGCTGAGCCTACCCTTCCATGCCTGAAAGCAAAAGCTCTTCTCAAATCAAACTGCTAGTGGAATTTTTTTTTGCCCTAGAGGCATGGACACGCAAGTCTTTTGTCATTAGATGCAAAAAGACACAAATACTCCTGTGCTTTGATTTATTATATACTATATATTTTTTCATTCAAGCTCCCCAAAACTTTTATGGTAGGCCTATCTTTAAATGAAAAGAAAATGTAGAAGAGTACACTATTTCACCTCTAAACAAATTTGAATTTGTAATGATAAGGAAATAGTAACTACTACATAAAATGCTGATTCCCTTTCTCTACTAATCCAATTTAATCCTAATAGAATCCATACCTTCGGAGATTTGGTTCATTCCACATAAGAATTCTTGGGTCATGGAACAATAATATAACTCCAAGACCACAAGAAACCAGAGGACTAGATAGAGTTATTAGCACAGTATTCCAAACAACAAGCTCGATCAGAAAAGATAGAAATTTAAACATTTTTGGGGAAGAAAAAAAAGACTTGATTCATTAAAATCAAATCCCTGCATCCTGTTTGTATAGGCCTCATGCATTATTTATGATCTAAAGTACAGAATGTAGTTTACTACCCTCTTTCTGAATAAATTATGCAGATTGAAAATCATTTGCATAGCCCTCATCAACTTCTCCCATATACACACCTCTTGGGAGGAGCCTATGATGCATTTCTATAAAAGCATATCTAATTGGAGCAGGTCTCCAACATTCAGTGCCCTCATCACAAAGGCCTGCAGTGCAATTACTAAATTCATGTAGACAGAAGCATGGGTGGCAATAGGACATCTGCCCAGATTGCCTGGTTTCTCAGGTGAGCACTCAGCCACTAATGCTCCATGTAGAGCCGCATCACAAGCCACAGTGCCTCATTCATTTTCCTCACCCACTGTTTCTCATTTCTTTTCAAGCACACTTCCAAAGCCTAGCACTATTTGCTATTTGCTCCTACTATTCCTATAGGAGGAAATCAGACTTTTTATTGTGTTCTGGTTGTATATTATCAGTACACTTGAGTATCCTGACATATTGATAGAAAGATCTAAAGAGTAACAAGGGTAGATGAAAAGTAATGGCTCAAAATGTGTTTCATTCTAAAGTTTCTTCAAACTTTAGTTCAGGGGTAACTTTAGTGAGTAGAAGTCCCCATTCTATTTATTCTCATTTGCTGCCTTGAAAACAGCATAAAATAAGTAGAGTGTGCACATAATTTAGAGTCAAGAAAATCTAGGTTCAACTCCTTCTTCAAATACTAGCTGTGTGATATGGGGCATTCGCTTAACCCTATTGTGCCTCAGTTTCCCTCTAGCCACTTGTTCCCTTCCTGAGCCTTCAAATTTATGTCCAGAAAAAGAAAAACACAAGATTAAAGAGGGAAGTAGGTAGGAATGTCTTTGGAACTTAGCATCTCAAGGGGTGGGAGCAATGGAAGAGTAAGAAAAAAAGAGGCTAAGTCAGAATGACCAAATCTACCAAAAATTCTCAAGCTGTTGGGTGAATTTTCACTAATAAAGTCTCTAATAGCAAACACTGTTCTCTTGCTCTGTTTTCTCCCAGATTGGAATATTATCTTCACCCAGACTTATATTTATCATCATTGCATTTTGGATCTCTCCATGGACAGACTCTTTAGGACAACTTTGTAAACTGCTGCTTTAGAAGGTGACAGAATACAGTTACACCAAAGTAATGAATATTACTTCCTCAAAAAAAATTTGACCAGATCTAAATATCTCCAATTCAGCCTATTTCTTATGCTCTGTGGCTTTAAATTGTGTTCATTTAGGTACATGCACAAGTGCGTTATAAGGAATGACACAAAGAATAATTATTATATATCAAGGTATTATATCAAGGTATACTAATCAAGGTATTTATTGTATGTATGCAGATATAGATTATATATATATATAAACATAGATATGCATACATATACAGTATCTACACAGAGATATACACATATATGTATATATACATATATGCATATACATGTATATATGCATATAGGCAGCTAAGTGACAGAGTGGATGGAATACTAGACTTAGAGTCAGGAAGATGCCACATCTGGCCTCAAACACTTACTAGCTGTGTGAAGCAGGGAAAGTCATTCAAACCCCATCAACCTCAGTTTACTCATTTGTAAAATGGGGATAATATGGCATCTACCTCCCAGGGTTGCTGTGAGGATATGAGGTAAAATTTGTAAAGCACTTTGCAAAACTTAGAGCACTATAAGATGCTAGATATTATTATTCTGTAAATTCAATGAGTTGGGCCCCAAAATGATAAATAATAGCAACCTACAGTCAAGGACTTCCCTTGCCCATCCCCCCAAGAGAAATAGATAAGGAGATCAATAATTTATTTAATTCAATTCAACAAACAATTATCACATGCCCACCATATTCAAAGTACTCATTATACTGGGGATAAAACATGTAGCAGATAAAAAAATAAAAGATAATTTGAGGACTAGGCTCTACCAAATAAAGGAATCCAAACTTCCCAAGGAATATGGGACCAAACTGAACCTTGAAGGAAAGAAGAGATTCTTTAAGATAAGTGAAAAATGATCATATTACAGGCTCAAGGCACAGTCTGTGCGAAAGCATTGAAGACGGAAGAGAAAGTCAAAATAGGGAACAGCAAGTAGGCTTGTTTAACTGCAATGTCAAGTGTATGAAAGGAAGTAATATAAAATAAGTCTGAAAGGGTAGGGTGGGAACAAAAACTATAAAGGACTTTGAAAATCAAAGAGAATAGTTTATATTTTATCCGAGAAACAATAGGGAGCTGGGGAAAACTATTGAGTAAAGGAGTGATAAAATCAGATCTGTGTTATAAGAAACTTACTTTTTACGGATGTAAAGCATTGATTAGAGAGAGAAGAGCCTGGATACAGGGAAAGCAATTAACAGGTTATTGCAATAGTCAAGGTAGAGGTGATAAGAGTATGAACTAGAGTGGTGGCTATGTGAGTGGAGAAAAGGGAATTAATGGAAGGACAGTCTTGAGATATATACAATTTGGAGCAAGCATTAGCTGATGACTCAGTAGAGAAAATTAAGGAGAAGCCATCAGACACGTAAGGAGAGAAGAGTATCTCCAGTTTCGGTTTTTTCCTGAGTTTTGAACAAAATGTTTTGGGTATGAAAGATAAGCCCAAAGACCATCATGAACCATGACTCTAACCAAGAGCCACCATCATTTTTATAAGGTTATGAAAAATCCTAGTCTATGTGGGTGGTTTATTTTAAACTCCCCAGACCTCTGAAGGTTGTGGAGTTTGGGCCACTACCAAAGGCTGAAATTCTGAAATCTACACCTGCCTGTGGTCTCCTTCACTCCTACCTACTCGTACAAAACTGGAAGAGAAGACCATCAACCATGAAGATATTTTTGTTTTCACACATATCCAGGGAGATGAGTAAACTGTTTCCAATGAAAAGAAGAAACAAACTTCCAATTCCCCCTAAATCCTTCACTCAGAAATAAAACCAAAAACATTTAATTCATTTTTTCCATCAGGCATTTTCTTTGGTGTAAGGTGCCAGCCTGGGTCAGAGATAAACAGGCTCATATCCTGGCTAGAAAAAGAAAAGAAAGAAATTATTCTCAGGAGATTTTTTCCATCTGTTTTTTTAAACTCAAGTCATCAGGAGTTTCCAAAAAATGTTGGGTATCCATCCTATCTGGGAGGTCCATTTCTAAACCCAAAATTTGTGTTGGGTGGAAAGCTGAGCCACAAATGGTACGCTCATGATCAAATACGATTTTGATGTTGAAAGGATTCATTAAAATTTGTTTGACCAGGATTTCTGCTGAGTTAATTATCATTAATTCTAATTAAGCACCCATTGCTCTTTTTTTAATTGGTAAAGAAATATTTAATTATAACCCTAAGCACTTTATCTTCCTCCTAAAACTTGGTGTCCCTTCTGACTTCCCTATTTCTGAAAGTGGCACAACCATTCATCTACTCATCCACATTCTATACTTCACAATTATTTTTCATTTTCTTCTCCTCCCAACCAATTTTGTTCAGTTTTATTGTTTTGTTCAATCTACTTCTGAAAATATCTTTTGAATATATCCCTTTTGTCCTCATTGCAATCACCCTTATACAGACCCTAATTAGCAACTGATTGGACAATTGCAAGAAAACTGTACTCTTCGTGAACTATGAATTATCTGTTATCTTCACATCATCTATCAGTTTTCCTATGGTTATTTCAACATGTGCTGTATTATCCAACTGGACTCTGAATTCCATAAGGTTAGAGATTTTGTCTCACAAAATCTATATATTTCCCTAGAACTTAGTTCAGTGTTCTGTACAGAGCTAATAAAAGTTTGTAGAAATGGAAATCTACATTATAGAATGAGGAAAAAAAACAGCAATTTGGTTTTAATCTATTTTTAAAGTACTCGATTCCTGTTGTATCTATGCTAGTGTTAAAATTTGAATTGTCTATTTACAAAACTTAGGAAAAGACCATCTAGAGATCATTATTATAAACTTCATAGCTTTCACCACCACCACCACCTCCACCACCATCATCATCACAGCTAGTAATTGTCTGAGCTGGAATTTTTACTCAGGTCATCTTGACTCCAAGTCCACTTTCCACTAGATAATTTGTTAGATTCATTTCAGCTCAAAGATCTATATTTAAAATCCTCTGCCACAGAGTATTTAAAATCATTGAAATGGCCTTATCTTCAAGCTTATTTTTCTCCACCTTTTTTTCTTCTTTTCTTTTTTCTTTTTGATTTTTTAACTGTCCTTACATGACTTTTAAAATTTTTTCTTAACCTGTTTATCCTGTTCTTTCCTTTTTCCTTCCTTTCTTCCTTCTGTTTATTCCTCCTTCGTTTGTTCCCTCCTTCCTTTCTTCCTTCCATTCATACTTCCCTCATTCCTTCTGTCCTTTCCTTCCTCATTCCTTTCTTCCCCCTTCCTTCTTTTTTTTTGGCGGGGGGGGGGTGTATTTCAAATCTCAGAAGAAAGTAATTTAAGACATTCCCCTGACAAACAGGGAGACTGAATTGTGAAGAGTCAACATATGTTAACTGGTCTCTGGCATGGAAAGCTATTTCAAAAAGGATCCTTCTCTGGAAATTGCATCTAAGCCTAGAATGCTTTCATATTTCATGCCTCTACACTGGCCTACCATCCTGGCAACATTATTCTCCCTTCATTTATCTGATGTTGGCCTTGTTTCGCTCTCAACAAGTATATTGTCTCAGTGTTAGACACTAGCCTATTCTATCACATATTTTCTTTTGTATGCAGATGGGGGTGGGGGTTGAAGAGGAGAGTTTCCTAAGAAGGTTGGCGTCTCAGAGGTTGGAGCAGTTTAGTCTCGGCCAAAGTATTTTGCCTGCAGTGCTGTGGAACACAAGGGGGTCTTAACCTCTGAAACCTGCTGACTCAAGGGTAATTGACCAGCATGATGCCACTGTGACCAGCAAGTGGAACAAATAAAATTACCCACCATTTGAGTGCAGCGATTGTCCTCTCTCATGCATGATTCCATGAGTTCCCCTGAAGAACTGACCTGCTTATAATAAACAAATTGTTTTCCAGGCTCATCTTTCATTGCCTTTAGGGGAGCTACCCACAGACAGAGTAGGGCTGTGTTACTAACTATATTTAGAGCATTTTTCCTGCATCAAATTGCCCAGATGACCGTTAGAGTGTGATCTTTTTAAGCGTTAACCTCTGGGAACAAATAAATTATAGAATGATCTGGAATGAAGTTTAGAAGCTAGGATTTATGTCCCCATGGAAACATAAATGGAGGAAATTTAGAGATTAGACTTAAGAGAGGCAGATCAACCTATAGCTGCAGATCCTTTCCCTAAGAGGGCCTAAAAGCAGCAAAAGTCTCTCTGTATATATAATATGCTAATCTGTTTGTATAAAGTAAATTGCTTATTCTTCAGGCCTACATTTTACTTTACCAAATAAAGGCATACTCTTAATTTAGAAGCCATTTAATAACCTATCTTGGATTTCAAAAAAAAACAACCTTTCCCCACAGTCTGTGAGTAGTGCCGCTTTCTGTTTTCTTGTTGCCTATTGGTCCCTTTTCTCTGATTTTATATTCTGCATGCCACTGTAACCATGTGTTTGACTAAATATTGGATCATAAGACCCTTCAAGGATAGGGTCATGAATCAGAAGTAGAATAGTGGATTGCAAGTCAACTTGCTGGCATAACCACTAAGTCATTCAGAGGATTAATACTGAAGACATTTAATGTAGGTGGCCACTATTAGTTCAATCTATTTATAAAACTTGGGAAATTAACTTTTCCCTCACCATATAAATACTCAGCTGCCTCAAAGTTTCATAGGATCATCATTGAAAGCAAGAAAAGGACTTTACATGTCAGTCCAGCCTCCCTTTTTTCAGGTGAGGAAACTGAGGCTTAGATGCCTTGTGATTTCCCTAATAAATATATAATCGACTAATTAAGGAGATTTCTACAACATGTAGAACACTTCAAACTGACTCAACGTTAATAGGTACCTGGTAATGATTTAAATAAGCATCATTGGGTAACAAAAAATTTCTTAATAATAAACTTTTTGATAGCAGGAAACAATCCTTTGTATTCCTACCACTTAGCATAATACTTGGCATATAATGGCACTTAATAAATGCTTATTGAGTGACTGACTAATTAAAAAAAGAAATATCCACATCTGATTTTAGCCAGGGACATTCTGATATAAAGCTGTGAAGTATGTAAAATTAAAGTTTGGTTCCTTTACTTCTCTTACCTGCCCCTTCCCACTCAGTGATCACTTTCATAACTTTAGAGCCCCACTCTAGGGATCTCGCTGTCTAATATTTACCCTTTACCCTTTCTTATTCAGTATTCCATGCTACCTGTCAATTGCAAAAGACCCAGAATCTCTACCTCAGTATTTCAGTTGGAATCTGTCATCTTTGGTTGGTAAGCCATGTTACTCACCCATTCGCATGAAAGAAATAGAGGTTAAACAATGTCACTGTCATTTTAATAATGCTTATTTATGGTGATATTTTATTCCTTTCCAACCTTCTATATAGCTTGGATAGAGCTTAAAATATAGGAAGTATGGGCTCTTAAGCTGAGATGAAGCACACATGGTGGTGTTGGGCTGGACTCTTGAAAATCTCATTCCTGGAACTTTCCATTCAAAAGGAAGGGAAGACATAACTATCCACATAGACCTTTTATGTTTGGGAACAAAAATATTAGCAGCGCAAGGTAGAAAGAACGAAAGAAGAAGAAAGAATCAGGAGTTCAAGGGTGAAACCATATCCAAGAAGATGCCTAGCAATAGCTTCTAAATACTTAGATGTCTTTATACAAATGCATGAAGTGTAAGTAATAAATAGACTGTATTAAAGAACTTAGTGCAAGCAGACAAATTTAACCTCATTCATTTTACTAAGACTTGTTCTGATGGGACTTATGAAAGGAAGTAAATCTCAGCTTGTATATTTTAGTAAGATTCAGTGGAATGTGACTCATGACTAGACCATGGTTTTGGAAGTTAGATACCTTATTCAAAAAGTCAGAATAGATAAAAAAGGGTAGCATAGTAGCTTTGTATATTAAGACAATGTAGTCAGCAGGACATGGAGGTACAGTGAATAGAGTGACTTTGAGTCAAGAAGACCTGGGTTCAAATCCTGCCTAATTGCATTAGCTTCTGTCTTAATTTTCCCATCTGAAAAATGGGAATCATCATCACCATCATCATCATCGCCTCTATCTCCCAGGGTTGTTAAGAAGATAAGATAATATTCATAAAGGGCTTAGCACAGTACCTGGCAAATAGTAGGACTACATAAATGTTAGATGTTGTTATTAGCTATTATTAACTGCTAGAGTGTTTCACAAATGTTAAAGCACTACATAAATGCAGCTATTATTATTACTATTATGTAAAGAAGACTAGAACCCCAGGGATAAAATGTAGCAAAGTATTAAATAATAGGAACTTTAAAAGGAGTTAAACAAAAAGTTTAGCAGACAGATTTCAAGCCTGCCTTGGGATATTGTGATGATGAGGAACTTCAACTGTTTGCACACCTGCTGGAGTTCTATTGCTGCCAAAAGAGGATCATTTGATGAATCCTTGACTTGCCTTAATGATATTTTTCTTTTTTTAATTTAATTCCTTTTGTTTTGAACTTAAGAAATAAAACATGCATTTCCATAATATAGTAGAATAGAAAAAAAAGATTGCAAACAAAACTTCAAATCTATTCTGTACAAACTTGCTATTCCTTTTAAATATATAATGAAGTTATAATGTAACTTTCTTTTTTTCTTTCCTCCTCCCTACCCCCCCCACCCTAGAGATGATAGTTTTGTCTTTCAAAAGGTGTGGGAAATAATAAGGGGAAACTGCTGAATGAGATCCTGACTAACAAAGAGAAAAGGAAGCAGAAAAAACAGGGACCCTAGCATCAAGAGTCCAATATGCTGTAGCATTCTGGACAGAAAAGGAAAGCCAAGCATGCTTCTGATGAGCCTCCTAAATTTTGAAAGAACAGATTTTGAATGGTTCAGAGAAAGGAAAATTAGAATATATGTCCATTATTTTGTAGGAATAGGCCCAGAAGGTATATGAGTTCTCAAGAACTCTGAAGAAACAAGCAAAACTGAATCTGTTGACTATGAAATGAAGACAATACCTAAGATGCTTGATATGGTTTAAGGAGCTCATCTCCAAGTAAGTTATAAAAGGATGTCTAAAACATGGAAGCAAAGGCAAGAAGATGGTAGATGAATACAAAAGAGTAGCAAAGACCTGGAATACTAGTGTCACGGTGCTTAGGACTACAAAGAGCTACAAGTGGGATTGCATTTAGTTTTAGTTACATTAGGGGGCAAGAGAAGAAGCAAAGAAATGAATGGACCAATGCTTGGGCAAATAGGATGATGATGAAGGATGACAATCAGTAGGATGGTGATCACACTTATCTGCCTCTTTTGTCACTTCTAAGGAGAATGCTCTTTGAACTGCAAAGGACAGAATATTGGTGGTTAATAAGGAGTGGAAAACTAAAATGAGACAGTCGAGCAATATCTAGCTACCTCACCGAATTAAACTCCCCAAGTACAGATAAATATAACCCTGGCTATTGTAAGAATCAGGAGATATTAATCCTAGGACACAGCTGGAGATTTTGGGGAGAAAATAATGAAGATCAGCAGGGGTGCCACAAAAAGTATAGAGACTCACACAGCATGGTGACTTCATTCCCTACAGGTGTGTCCCAGGAAGGAATGACTTAATCATCATATCCCTGCTCTGGCCCTGATCAACATAGCTCAACTGTTGCTATAGTACATATCATTTGTAGATTATTTGAAAACAGGACAAAAACATTTATAAAATTCAAAAAGGGAAGTTGAAAATAAAAGTTATGACTACTGTGAAATTACCAAATATTTGACAGAAATTTTGAGCCAAATAAAAAATGGAAAATAAGCATGTTTCTATTTAATTCAATATTAGTGGCATATCCACTGCTGGATTTGGGCCTTTTCTAATGGGCCATATGTTAAGTACTAGAAACCCCTTGAATATTTCTTGCAAACTGTGAAGAAACCGTTATACAATTTTGTTTTAAATCCAGTTATTTTGTTTAAAGATATTTTAAAGGTACAAAGGAAATAAAAACTGCTTGAAAGGAACAGGAAGATGAGTTATATGAGTCAGGATAATACAAAATAGGCATGAACCATCAAGGAAGAAATTATTTTGCTTGTACTTAACAGGACAGAATGGGGACCCATAGAAGGATATGATGGAGAGGGAGCGGTCAGATAGATAAAAGGGAAAAATGTCCTTCACAGTTAAACTTGTCCGATAGTGAAATAAACTGCTTCATGTGGTAGCAAGTTTATAATTAATAGAAATCTTCAGTTGGAGGCTATGACCATTTGCTGGAGAAGGCTACTTACATAAAGGCTACTTCCACCATGGTATGAATTTGAAACTGATGACTTCTGAGTTTCCTTCCAACTCTGAGACTCTGATTTATAATTGAAATAGCAGCATGGTTTAGTGTATAGAGCACTGGACTTGGAGTCAGGAAGACAAATCTCAAAAACAAGCTGAATGGCCTTGGGGAAGTCACTTAACCTCTCTGTGGCTCACTTTCATCATCTATAAATTAAAGGGGTTGGACTTGATGGCTTCTAAGGTCCCTTCTAGCTCTAAACCCTATGATCATACTATGTTCATGCTATAAACTAAATATATATATATATATATATATATATATATATATATATATATATCTCCCATATGGTGAATTCAAGTTCTTCTAGCTAGAAGGCACAGATAAAACAAGGGCTGAGAAAATGCAACGTCATGCCAAGTACAGACTTTTTCTGGGAGAAATTAATAATAGTCAATGTAATGGAGAAGAGAGAGAGAAAGAAAGGTCAGATTTGCTAGTGGGTTAGGTAAGTCATATTTTCCCTCAGGCAAACAGGTAAGAAGGGACTGGAGCAAACATTAAATAACTAGAAACTTAAAAAGAAAAAGCTTAGAACAGTCCTGTGGTTGGGATAGTCAATGATTAAATAAGTGACCTCGAAAATAGTTGATTTTCTCAACAAAGACAGGTTTCGTACCTGTGGTTTACATGATTTTTGAATATGTTCTAACTGCTGTGTGTGTGTTTTGTGTCCAGACCTGTGATTTAATGAGTATACAAAACTTCCAATGAGGAAATTTCCACTACCAATGTAGAGTGGCACCTGCTCTTCAAAACATATTCTCTTAACTGCTTAGGGCTAGGAAACACTCACTGAATTGCCCAGGATCATGCAATCAATGTGTATTACAGACAAGACTTTAACCCGTTTTCCACCTCTAGGGCGTCTCCATGACATTTAACCAGCACTATAGCCTCCTCCTTATCCTCAGACTCCCCCACCCAACCTCCATTCTAGGTTCTGATTAATGAGCTTTCACCTTATCTTATCTAGTCTTGGGTCTACTACACTACTTCCTGGCCTTCTCAAGTATAGTACTCTGGCCTCATCCTCATCTTCCTCCTTCTTCCTTCTGGAACTCAGATTCCCTTTTCTGGGACCAGGAGCTCTGATCGATGAACTTTCATTTTATCTTACCTAGTCCCAGGCCTGCCATGCCATTTCCTGGTAATATTCAAGCCATGCATAACCTTTCCCATACTCACCCCTTTCTCACCCAATTCTTTCTCTCTTGTGTGTGTTGTTGTTACATTAAAATGTAAGTTTTTTGAGGGCAGGAGCTATCTTATTTGCTTGCATCTATATGCCCAGTACTCAGCACAGTGTTTGGCATATAGTATTGTGTTATGCTCTGAGCATTATGCTAGATGTAGTCAACACCTAATGTGTTGTTGATTAAAGACTGGCATCAGTAAATGTGTATATGTCTACTCTCACTGACACCTGAATAAAATCTAATTATAGTTCCTATATACCCGTTAGAATGTACCACTATTCACCTTACGACAACTACCTAAAGAACAGTTATGTACCTGAGAGGAACTGATCAGACTCTGGAGGGCCAAACCTTTTAAGTGACAAGGATCATCATACCCACATCCGTCATTGCATTATAGCTTACAGTGGAAGTTTCCATATTGAACTGCACTTGCCCTGACACTTTATCTTGTGACACGGAATCCATTTGGTGGAAGTTTTTCCATGTTGAGAGTCATGTAGCCCTAAGACACAGACAGGTCTCATACCAGAGAAAGTAAGTGCCAGAGAAAAATTTCCCATTTTCATGTAACAATAGAAAGGATTATTGTACTTCGAAGTACAGGCCAGTTCAAGTCTACCAAACATATAAAGACATGCTCAAAGGCCTTGACAAAGGATTGATAAAGCAAAACTCATACAATCAGCTACATAGCTGCCCTAGTAATTCAGGTAGAAATCATAATCTGGGTTTGTTTGTGTTTTTCCTTGTGTTCAAGAATGATTCCCACAATCTAGAATTAGGAGATAGTTTAGCAATCATCTACCAAAGTCAAACATTTTACAGATGAGGAACTTGTAGCCCAGAGACTAAACTGGGAGGGGAAGACCCTCAGTGTTCCTGGCCAAGAGAGAACCAGTTACTATTTAGTATTTACATTCACTCTGTCCTAGGAGGGCAGAGTGCCCAATCTATGAACTCCAGAGTGAATTGAATCTAAGGCTTGCTTTTTGAGAAAGAAATCTAGCCAATAAACCTGAAGTTAAGGAGGCAGCCTAAGCCATCAAAATGTACCTTCCTTTGGGCAGAGCACTGAGAGGAGAGAGAGAGAGATAGTGAGAGAGAGAGAGACAGACAGACAGACAGTGAGACAGAGAGAGAGAGAAAGAGAGAGAGAGAGAGAGAGAGAGAGAGAGAGAGAGAGAGACAGAGAGACAGAGAGACAGAGACAAAGACAGAGACAGAGAGACAGAGAGAGACAGAGACAGAGATAGAGAGAGACAGAGACAGAGAGGGAGGGAGTTTTGATTAAAGGGGCCATCCCTAGATTAACTTCTTAAAGCGGCCTATTCATGGAATGGGCATTACCTCACTCAAAATGCGAACCTGAAAAGGCCTTAGCCTGAAAAGACCCAGGGTCTCCCATTGCATCCTGGGTCATCTTCAGTTATCCTGATAACTGTCTAGTCCCTGGACCCAGATGGTTCTTGAGGAGAGAGTGAGGCTGGTGACCTTGCACAGCCCTCCCTCACTCAAATCAAAGTCAACTGCAAGTCATGTCACCATTTCCCTGATGTCATGGTCCTCTTTGAGAATGAAGGACAAATACAACAGCAGCCCAGAGATTAACTAAGTTGCCACAGTCACACAGGTGGTGAATAGCAGTGGGAGGGGTAGCATTCATGTTTGCTGATTCCAAATGCAAAGCTTTGTCCACTACAACATGTCAACATGTTATCTTTATAATTTAGAATTTATAAGCATATAATACTTTTTTATTTAGATTTGGTTTCTGCATCATTTAATCAGTCAACTAGCATTTATCAAGGACTTTACTTCATGCCAGTCACTGACAAATAAGTGCTGAAGATACAAAAAAAAGGCAAAAAGCAATCCCTGCTTTCAAGGAGGTTATAGTCTGATAGTATAGATAACATGCAAACAACTCTGTACAAACAAGAAATATGAAGGATAAATGGGAGAGAGTAGCTTCAAAGGTAAAGAGCCAAGATTAAAGAGGACTTCTTGCAGAAGGTGAGACTTAAGTCCTGAAAGAAGCCAGGAAAACTAGGAAATGAAGATGAGGAGGGAGACCATTTGAAGGATGTGGAACAGCTAATGGAAATTCTTGGAACTGGGAAATGGAATATCTTGTAAGAGGACCAAGAAGGAGGCGAGTGTCAACTTCAACCATTATAACTAGTTTTGCCCCCCTAGGACCAAATAGAACAAGTCTAATCCCTTATACATGTGACAGACCTCAAATATTTGAAGACAATTATCATGTACCCAAGAGTCTTCTCTCTCCAGGTTAACCATTCCATGTTTCTTTGACTGGTTTTGATAGAATCGAGACTTTCCATTATTGCTCTTCAACATACTAAACAACGGTATTCAGAATGGAGCACAATATATCAGATATGTATTTATCAGGACAAAATATGGCAGAATCATTCCTTTACTCCTATGTCTCTCCTAATGGGATCTAAGATTTTTTTGCTAGAAATTTACACTGTTGATTCACATGATAAAAGTCATCTCACTTTCATGCGACTTTACCAATATATTAACTCATTCTCCGCTGCTCTTCCCAGATTTCCTTCCCCTTCTCCTGCCCCCTCCTCCCCACAATATTTAAAGAACTCTGGCTTGACACCTGGCATCTCTTTATCATCCTATAGCTCACTTCCATTTCCCACATAAACTCCTAGAAAAAAAACTGTATATACTTATTGCCTCTACATCCCCTCTTTTTAAATACTTTACAATTCTTTCCTCTGGAAATGGTCATGAAATTGATACTACAATTGTTTTTGTGGAGGATGTGGGAATCAATTGACCTATGACTCTACCCATAATTACTTTGAGCCTTCTCTGGCCACCAATTTCCCATATATGTTGTCTTCCCCAATTAAAATGCAAGTAAGGCTTATTTTACCTTTGCTTGTATACCTCAGTCACCTACCACAGTTCCTAAAAGAATGCCTTTTCATTAATTATGTGTATTATACTTAGCATGTCATCATTACAGTTGTTAGAGTTATCTGTCTTCGAGCCTTACCATTTTTGAACTGTAAGCCCTTGACAATAGGGAAAATGTCTAATATAATCTTCATCTCCTCAGCACTTAGCACAGTATTCTCAGTAGATAATGTTTCTGAACTGTACTCTTCCGCCCATGTCTGACACCATATTGGACAATACTTTTTCATGTCATAGAGAACACTCTATTTGCTTTTTGTTTGTTTTGATTTCTTCACTTTTTAAAATTCTCTGACAGAAGAACAGAAACTCCAGAAGCTTCAACTAATCTAAGAGACATTTCAAGCATGAGTCTTTTAGCAGACTCTAAAACTCTATGGTCCAAAGACAGTAGGGTAAAGTTTGGAGAGCTTATCACCAAGATAACCACAGAGTGGTGACTATATTTATCCACAAGCATTCTGAAAAACTATCTACCAAATTGTTAAAAGAGTCAACACTGAAAATGGTGGAATGAATACCACATGAATGAAATTCCAGATACTGATAGTATTGAGGTCTTTAGTGTATCATATCATATTTTACCATGTCATACTGTATTGCATTGCTTTGCATTGCAATGAAATAATATGTATTGACGTCACAGTAGAACTTGCTAATTGATTGTTAGTTATTTTTAAAATTAAATTTAAAGTAACATTTTCATTATACTTTTCCTACTATACAGTGTCCCAAAACTCTTAGTGTGATTTTCTGTTATTAAAAGCATAACACTGCACTCACACTCTTAGGACACTTTGTACATATGTATAAATGTTTCAGATATTATTTTACTGATACACACACATATAATATATATGCACATATATAGATAGATAGATAGATGTGTGTGTGTGTGTGTGTGTGTGTATCTTGCCAAGAAAACTGTATGTCATTAAGATAGGGTGATGCCTATTTTTTATTTTTAAACCTAGAGATATACTGGTTACATTAGATAATCTCTAGACATCTTTGCCCTTCAAGCTATTAAATTAGGATAATGCCTTTTCCTTCCTATTCCATTGAGATATTATGAATATTATTTAAAGTCTGTGCTTTTTATTATTATTTATTTAATATCTTAGTTTTCAACATTGATTTCCACGAGATTTTGAGTTACAAATTTTTTTCCCCATTTCTACACTCCACCCCACTCCAAGATGGCATATGTTCTGATTGCCCTGTTCCCCAGTCAGCCATCCCTTCTGTCACCCCACTCCTCCCCCCCGTCCCCTTTCCCCTTACTTTCTTTTATGGCAGGATAGATTTTCATCCCCCATTCCCTATATATCTTATTTCTCAGTTGCATGAAAAATGTTTTCTTTTGAGCATCTAATTTTAAAACTTTGAGTTGCAAATTCTCTCCCCTCTTTCCTTCCCACCCACCTTCCCTAAAAAGGCAAGCAATTCAACATAGACCACATATGTATCATTATGTAAAACACTTCCACAATACTCATGTTGTGAAAGACTAACTATATTTCCCTCTATCCTATCCTGTCCCCCTTTATTCAGTTTTCTCCCTTGACCCTGTCCCTTTTCAAAAGCATTTGCTTTTGATTACCTCCTCCATCATCTGCCCTCCCTTCTATCATCCCCCCTTTTTATCCCCTTCCCCCTACTTTCCTGTGGGGTAATATACACAATTGAATGTGTATGTTATTCCTTCCTCAAATCCAAAGTCAAATTCAATGAGAGCAAGATTCACTCATTCCCCCTCACTTGTCCCTTCTTCCCTTCCAACAGAACTTGCCACTTTTATGTGAGATAATTTACCCCATTCTATCTCTCCCTTTCTCCCTCTCTCAATATATTCCTCTCTCATCCCTTAATTTTAATTTTTTAGATATCATCCCTTCATCTTCAACTCACCCTGTGCCCTCGGTCTCTCTCTCTCTCTCTCTCTCTCTCTCTCTCTCTCTCTCCCTCTCTCTCTCTCTCTCCATATGTGTGTGTGTGTGTATGTATGTATGTATATTCCTTTCAACTACTCTAATACTGAGAAAGGTCTCATGAATCATACACATTATCTTTCCATGTAGGAATGTAAACAAAACAGTTCAACTTTAGTAAGTCCCTTATGATTTCTCTTTCTTGTTTACCTTTTCATGATTCTCTTGATTCTTGTGTTTGAAAGTCAAATTTTCTATTCAGCTTTGGTCTTTTCATTGAGAAAGCTTTAAAGTCCTCTATTTTATTGAAAATCCATATTTTGCCTTGGAGCATGATACTCAATTTTGCTGGGTAAGTGATTCTTGGTTTTAATCCTATCTCTACTGACCTCCAGAACATCATATTCCAAGCCCTGCAATCCCTTAATGTAGAAGCTGCCACATCTCGTGTTATCCTGATTATGTTTCCACAATACTCAAATTATTTCTTTCTGGCTGCTTGCATTATTTTCTCCTTGATCTGGGAACTCTGGAATTTGGAGACAATATTCCTAGGAGTTTTCTTTTTGGGATCTTTTTCAAGATGTGAAGTCTGTGTTTTAAGAGAAACATTCTAGATTACATAGTATATTATTCTTTATTTTGTAATAATAGCTTGTACACTAATAGAAATTTTATTTCTCATGTTACAATTATAATAGGTTTATAATATAATCCATTTAAATATGACTAATGTAGATTTTTATTATAACTAATTCAGTAAGACAATCTGATGATGGAAATCATGCTAATTTGTTATTTAGGACTATTTTCAATACCTAAACACTTTATTTGAGTCAATCAATTTAGTTGAAAAAAGATTAAAACTAAATAATGCCCACTAGAAATAGAATCCAATATGAGGGGTTATATTTAGAAATGAGAATAACCTCATTTTAAAATCTCAAAACAAAAGTTTCATTTATTTTTCTTGCAACTAAACATGTTAAGTTACTGTATGATTCTTTTACACTCTCTCTTTTAATAAATTCATGCCATGATACAGTACAAAAAGTATTTAGGCTAGAAGTATGAAGACATGTCTCTACTATTTTTCTATCTGTGTGATCTCAAACTAATCACTTAAAATCTTGAACTTCAGTTTCATCATCTGAAAATGGCGATAACAAGGCTTATATTACCAAGCCAACCAGCCTGTCACACCTAGCAAGTCAGGTAATTATATGGAGTACTTTGTAACCACAAAGCACCATTTAAATATCAACTGTTACTATTATAAAGACTAAAATGACATTGTAACATGTGAATGCTAACTATTAATAAAAGAACTACAATGACTGTAGCTTTCAATATAGTCAGTTAGCTGTGGCTCTGCTTCTTGGTTATACTTCTCAGTACCAGGTAATGAAACTTGATGCAAAAAATAATGACTACCAATTGGTTCAAAACCAAGTTGTATGAGATGGTGCTGCAACTGAGCACATAGTGACAATCCTACAGAGGGAAGCACGGATGAAAGCTTTTTAGTCTGAATCAAAGAAGGGATTAGGGGAAAACACATATTTCTTTAACCTTCCAACTTTTATTTTCTTATGAATGAATCATAGAATATTAAAGCTGGAAAGAATCTTACAAAATCCATAATGTAACATTTTTACAGATGGGAAAACTGAATCCCAGAACCATTAAGTAACCTGTCCATAGTCATATAGCAAACTAATGGCATAATCAGAACAGAGGACCAGTACTTCTGTCTCCTAATTCAGAATATTTTCTCCCATTATGTCACACTGCGTCCAATGGGAACAAATATGAGTTTTTAATGGAACGTATTTTCTAAATGAGCATTTTAAAATCTTTCTGCTTCCCTGCAAATGTGTCAAAGTCTCAAAAAATGGGAATATCTGTGTCCTCTTAAGCAATAATCTTTCATGATTCTGAAAATCAAAAATCATATAAACCTTTAGAGTTGGAGGACTAGCAAAAATAAGTCATAATCATTGATGAAACTAATATTTTAAGATTTCAATACAATATGAATGTCAGTTAGAGAATGGCCATAACATATTTTAGTTATCAAAGAACTTTTGAAAAATGTAACAACACAGTAGCATATGCTTATCTCTTTCATTTCCTATGCCCAATCTTTAAACAAAAAACACATACCATGTTCTACTTATGATTCTCTGCTTACAATTTATTGAAGTTTCAGGGTGCTATTTTATGGTTGTTTGGAGATGAATATGGGAGAATTATGGTTATTTACTGCTTATTCCTCCATCTTGGCTCCCAGAAGCGCAAACTTCCTACAATTTTTTGAAGAAACTGAACTTCCAAGTAAGAAAGCCTGCATTGCTCCTAGCTGAATCAATACATTTGGTGGGATGCACCGACGTTCATCCTAGCATGTTAATTAACATTAGAGCTTTGTGCTGTATATACATCAATAATGAGTTAGTGATCTGTCATTTCAAGGCAATAATATCATCAGTGATGCATGTTTATCAGAAAGATCTGGCCCAGTTTTATGTGGTTTTGTGTCTGTGCAAATTTATTCCATTAAAAAATAGATCAAATACCTGCTATATGCAAAGAACTGTGTTAAGTACAAGGGATGCCAAGATGACAAAATGCACAGTCTTTGATCGTATGGAGTTTATATTCTACTGGTGATACTAATAAATATAACATAGGTCATAATTTAAGGAGATATTTAGGTATTGCTTCTAGCTTTTGCTAGAACCAGAGGCTTCAGGGAGGAAGTACCATCTAATCTGGGCCTTAAAGGTAGGGAGGATTCCAGCTGGCAGATTTTTTCCAGGCTGAGGAGGTAATCCATTCAGTCATGAAACATAATGTGGGCAAAGGCTAGAAAGGTCAACATTAGATTAGAGAATAATGAGCAGTCCAGATTGACTAGATTGTAGAGTCAGTAAAAGGAAGTAAATGCATGAAATAAGACCAGAAAAGTACTTCAGGTTAGGTTTTAATAAGATTATGAAGAAGAGACCACAAATCAGTAATAAGGAGTTATCAAAAGTTTAACAGTGGGGGAAGTATTTAATTTAGATTAATGCATCGACAATGTTATTTCAGTATTAGTATGGATGGTGGATGGTAGAAGGAAGAGCTAAATATGATGAAGTTATTGGACACATAGAACAATCCAGACAAAAAGGTAAGAAGAGTCTACAATATGGTGGTGGCACTGATTGAGAAGGATGCATGGATATGAGAGACGTTGTAGAGAGCGCATCTATGGGAACTGGCAAATTATTGGATGTGGTACCTAAAGGAGATGAAGTAAGCAGTGATGACTCAAAGGTTTTGAGTATTAGTGACAGAGATTCTGTTAACATAAATAGGGAAATCAGGAGGAAGGATAGGTTCATGGATAAAGATTGTAACTTAAATTTAGGATATATCAAGTTCAATATGCAGATGGAAAATTCACATATAGATGCTGAGACTGTTGAGATTTCAGAAAAGTAAGTCTGAAACATGAGCAATGGTGTTGCATAGATGGCCTTTACTATGGAAGAAAAATAATATAGATATCCAAATATTTGCTTGTGGAAGAAGATAGGAGGGGTGACACTAAATCCCTAGAGAAACCAGCATGTGTAGGATGGGAAAAGGTAGAGTAGCCAAGATAGTAAGAGGAGAGGCCATGGAAAGGTTATGGATAAGTAGTTTTCCAAAGATGAAATCAAAACAATTTATAGTCATATAAAAAGATGCTCTAAATCATTGTTGATTAGAGCAATGCAAATTAAAACACTCTTGAGATACCATTTTACACCTACCAAATTGGCTATCATGACTAAAGAGGAAAGCAACAAATGTTGGAAGAGATGTAGAAAAATTGGGACACTAATTCATTGTTGGTGGAATTGTGAACTGATCAAAACATTTTGGAGAGAATCTGGAATTATGCCCAAAAAGAAGCAGGCATTTTAAGTAGAATATCCAACATGAAGAGTATCGCTCTTCTAGACCTGATACTGATGAAGAAGTGGCTGGTGAAGCAGATACAGAAAGAAGCTTGGGAAGTAGTGGGAAACCATCTAAATGTCCAAATAAATACCTCTTTCTACAAGGCCATTAATATGAATGAATACTTAGATAACATACTTGCCAAATCGGTAGATGACCCAATGTTTGGAGGGCTAACTAATACATTGGAAGGTAGAATTGAGATTCAAAGAGATCTCAACAGACTGAGACAATGGCATGATGCAGATGAGATGAAATGGAATACAGATAAATGTATAGTTCTATAATGACTTAACAAAAAGCAACCACAGAAGTCCAGGCTGTAGAAAATATTTCTGGGAATCAACCATGTGCAGAGACCATAGCCATTCTAATGGGTTTCAAATTCAATCTGAGACAACAGGATGATGTGGAAGCCAAAATATTCAAAGAGATCTTAAGATGTATTAACAGAATGTATCCAAAGTAAAGAGATTGAGCATCCCTCTGTACCATGCCTTAATCATATCTGACCTGAAGTATTATGTGAATACTATATTTTCAAAAAAACATTAAGAAACTGGAGCGATTCCAGAAATTGGCGTCCAGGAATATGAATGGATTAAAAACTAAGCCAAATCAGAACCAATTCATAGAAACAGAAATGCTGTAAAAATTTGTAAAAACAAGGCTTAAGACAGAATAGGGAGTTATAGGAAAATAGATTTTACTTTGAATAGAAATACTTCCTAGCAATTTATGCTGCCCCCTAAAATGGAATGGTCATCCCCAGGTTAGTGAATTTTTCATTGCAATAGGTCTTTAAGTAGAGGTTAGTTCACCATTTATCAGTCATGTTGTAGGCATAGTCATTTTCTGGGTAGGGATTACACTGACATCTGAATCTAAAATTTGATGATTCTGTAAAGTTGAGCAAGTTTATATCTGATGACTTGATATTCTTAGTAAAGTAGAAGACTATTTCATTTGGAGGATGAGGCAGAGAGCCATAAAATTAAAGATTTGAGAAGACTGGAGTAAGTGTGGAACACCCATTGTGAGCAATTTGATAGTAATTCAACTAAAAGTTAATTTTAAAAAAAGAATTTCTGAACATCATTTACGACCCATATGGGAAAGTATTAATCTTTTGTAGTCATTTGACCCAATTTTATGGCATACTCCTGTATCACTTAGCAACTACTTTACTAATATAGTGGTCAAGGGAAAAGGAAACTTCGAAGAGGTACTGTAACAGTTGTCCCTATCAAACAGATAAAGAATAATTCAAAATAATTTTAAACTAAAGGTTCCAAGTTTGCCAAAGGAAATCCATTCTCACAGAACCCCACCTATATACTTCAGTTTCCCTTTAATATCAACAAAATCCAATCTTTAGGGTTTATACATTTATAGCTATATGCATGTATGTATATTGAAAGTGTGTTATTACAAAAATGCTCACATATTCATATATATAATTTGAAATGTAAGTAAAATGATTTCATGTGCATAAATTTATTTACTAAATAAAGTTTTCACCCAGAAAACTGCTCCCCATGAGCATTTTTAGAAATTCTCAGAGTTGCTTTATATCTCTCGAGATGCTATCCAATATGAAAGTTTACTACATTGCATTCCATGGAGTTCCTAAAAGTTCAAATTCACAGAAAACAGACAGCTTCTACATTGGGAAAATTCTGGCATAATAAATATAATTTGATTAAGATAAATTATTTGGAAATCCCCTCTCAACCGCTCCAATCCTTCTGGACACTAGATTTAATTCATTTGCAGAGGAGTCAGTTCAAAAAAGGTTTAACATCTGAGATACTGAGTAACATGGAGTTTTTTAAATTGCTGAAGATTGAATTAGTTAGTCTCTGAGGACCCTTCTAAATTTGAATTTTTCATCTTAATTGTTTTTTAATCACCTCCATAAGAAACTTGCTGAACACTTGAAGCAACTCTAAAATTATCAGTTCAGAATTCTCAAGTATAGGATAGATGACATCCATTTGCTTATCTTTAATGAAAATAAAAATTTGGGGATCCTACCCAATTCTAATATTTACTTTTCTAAAGAGACACATGGAATTAGAAGAGAAATCATAGAGTAGAAAAGAGAATTTGTATATTATTGATAAAATCCTGATATCCAAAATATGTAGGTATTGACATGACTATACACCACCAAGAACCATCTAATAGGTGAGGTTAATAGAAATGAATGAGTAATTTTTAAAGAGAATTACAAATTTAAAATCATCACATAGAAACATGCCCCAAATCACTAATCATTAATTATATACCAATAAAATATGGAGATTTCACACATGTAAATTGGCAAAAATGACGAAAACAGCAATAGTCTGTCTTGGGGAGGATATGGAAAGATAGAGGTATGCTATGATATTTAAAAGCAATAGAACATTATTGTGCACTGAGATAATAATTACAAGAGATTCAGAGAAATATAGGAAGAGATGTATGAACCGATAAGACACAGCAAAATAGGCAAACCAAAATGTATGTATATAATACATATGTATAATGTTATGTTATAACATATTATTTTATATATTATCATAATTATATAGCATTATGATAATATAATATGATATATGTATGTTTATATATTTATCAACAAAGTAAACTAAGGGACATTTATAGTAAGTTGAAAAAGGAGAAACTGAGGCCCACATAAAATACCTAGTAAAACATACCTTCCTTCTACCAAAGGAGAATGTTGTATACAGGGTAAATTTGTTTATTGTGTGAGATGATTTTGCTTGACCAGAAAGGAGGGAAATTATTATTTCTTGTGGTGGGGGGTTGTTTCTTTGTGAAGGGGATATATCTTTTTTCCCCAGAAATCACTGCAATATAATTTTAAATTGGATGTATAAAACATTTTAAAAGAAGACACATGAATCCTCAGTATTGAAGTTATCTGATATTAAAGGATTCTCAGAAACACATTGTTTGACTTTATTTTCCAAGAAACAAAGATGAGTAAACCACTACTCGGAGGTATACTTTCTTTTTCAAAGAATTCCTCTGAGTAATGGTGTATTAATCCTAGCTTCTTGTCAAATGATGTTTTTAATACCATAGTACTTTAATGCATTTATGACCTCATCAATGTGATCTCACCCCTTAATGGTACAGAGAGCTATACATCCACACCTCCTAATACACAGGAGGCTTATCTCTAGGTATTTTAGCGTTCTGTGGAACTAGTACAACATTCAAACTGTTCTCTGTTGCTCTCATTATGTAACGCTTTTTCTCCTATACCTTTCCCGGATGATATTTCTCATGTCACCACTTATAAAGAAATCATCTTTGGTAGTATCTTGCAGCTCGCTTCATCATTTGCCTATCCATTGTCCTTTGGGTCACCAACTATTTTGATCCTTCAGAGAATAGAACCACATTAGAACAATTTTTGTGTTAAATGATGGGATTTTGGGTTGGGAAGAATTTTTTAATTGCTACATAATTTCTCAAATACTAACTAGCTGGCTCTCTTCCTCTTGTGCAATTCTTGGTCCAGTTTATTATGCATCTGAATTGTCTTTCAAATAAGTAATTATTTACTTACTTAGTTGACTGCCTGCCTATTCAACTTCATTTTATTTTCTGGACATCTATCATTCCCCTGCCCCCATTTTGAGTAGTAATGAATTTCATTGCACTGACCATGTAATATTCTTAGATTTGATGCATCAGCTCAATGTCATTGATAAAAAGATAATTTTGAGGCCTTCATTCCTCCTCCATTTGGCTTCTGCAAAGGGCATCCTCTATAAGAGCAGGGCTATCATTGTTAAACACATATCACTGTTTTATGCCTTTCTTGGTATCGATGATCAAATTAAAGAAAATTAGCCCTGCTTTCCTCTAACTGAATTTTGTATAATGTTAACATGTGCATGACTGATAATTTGTCAAGGAAATCTTTTAGGGTGGCTGTGTTCTGCTCTAGTTACTCAAATGTTTCAGAAATAATGAATACAGTGTAATCTGGTATTATTCACCACTTTTGATTCATTGCGGGATCCTGCTGGAATGGATTACTATGTAAAATGTCTGCTAAGCTACAGTCAATTTTATTTTCACAATGTTATTCAAAGTTTACCATGTCCAGAACTTCCAACAATTGTATTCCTGAAGAAAGTGTTCATTATACACAAATTTCCTTGTGATTCTTTCATTTCTGAAACCTGAACTAAATTACCTAATGTGTCTTTTTTTTCTCTCTCTAATCTTTTCCTGGACCCATCTTCACACTGATGTCATTAAGTGGCAAAGTCTATGCTAACTTGGTCTGGTGAATCTTATCAGGTTCTTCAAAGAAATTCTCTACCTTTTCATCCTCTACAACAGATGTTGTCATATAAGAAGTGAATATTTTCATGATGGTAATTTTCCTTATGCTTAACATGAGCACTGAAAGGAGAGGTGAAAAAAAATGTCCTGGGAAATGATGTTTCTAATTGTTTCAGGGGTACGCAGTGAAACTCATGCAACAAACTTCTTGGTTTGCCTTTCCAAGGAGAATTTGTAAGACATCTTCTAATTTAAATTAAACTTACATATAGCTGCTGGTTAATTTAGAGCAGGGATTTTACAGATTTTGTGTGTGTCATGGACCTTGTGGTCATCTTGGGAATCATAATGTTTTTAAATATGAAGATAAATTACATAGGATTACAAAGTTAACTAATCCAATTGAAAGTTACCTACATATTAGAAAAATTTTTGATAACTCTTGATTTATAGCATGAATATTATTATTGATATGGTTAATTTCTTCCGCTTTTCTGTATACTCATCACTGAATGAAGATCTCACAAGCATAAGGCCAATAGTTAAATTGATGTGTGTAGGTAATTCAGAAACACTTTGATATTTAGCATATACTGCCCATTTTCTGCCAATATCATTGAAGAACTATAAAGGTACCCTTTCAGTCTGCCAGACTGACAGTAATTTTGTATATGTCTTTATTTCATGGGTTTCTTTGGCCCATTAATTCGTCATGAGTATCCAAATTGCTGGTGACAACCCTCTTCATTCCTAGCATGGTTAATCTTCACAGAGCATATAGGGTTTAGAGCCTGGACTATACTGAGAGCTATTCAGCATGATAGAAACTATCAGAGCTTGAGCTCTTGTGCCATAGCCTGTAAGAGCAGCATTCTCCTCTACACTAAAATAAATCATTAGGGCAAAACTTTTGTGGAGGAACTAAACCTCTTGAGTCCTAAAATATCCCCTCCTTCCAACTTCCATATTTATATTGAAGTCATTGACATTTTCCTAGTCATTCTGCTTTATAAATTTGGACTTATCTGTGACTCTTCCTTCTTCCTCACTTTCTATAGCCAAACACTCTCCAAGCCTTAACAATTCCATAATATATCTTGTCTTTACACTCTTTTCTGCACTCATATACCTCCCATGGTAGTCCAGGCCTTCTAAATTCTCATTCGGACCATTGTTGTAACCTCTTAATTGGTCTCTCTGCTTCTCTTCTCTAGCATCTCCAATCTGTGTTTTATCCAGGTATCCAAATAAACTTCCTTAATCATACCTAATTCAGGCTACATCATTCTCCTACTTGTTATTGTCTCAGAACTAAAATACAAACTCCTTAGGATTCCTGGACTTCCACAATCTAGATACAACCTATTTACTCAGACTTATTTGATATTATTCCTCCTTTGCATTCCAACTATACTGAACTACCAGCTGTTCTTTAAACTCAACAATCTATCTAACACTTTTCTTCATCTGTATAAGCTGTCCCCTATGTCTGAAATATATTGATTCCTCTTCTCTACCTTTCAAATTCTTATCATTTAAAGCTTTTTAAGGCTTTTTCAAGCTAAGATGCCCCCTTCCTATAAAGTGCTGCCAGATTCCCCAGATTTCCAGGGTTTTCTTACCCTTCAACCTCCCTAGTATAGTTATACCTTAGGATCATAGAACTAAAGCAAAAAAAGACAAAAGAGGCCAACTTGCCTCTCCAATTTTAAAGTTGAGGAAACTGATGCCCAAAGAGGTTAAGTAACCCACTTAAGGGTCATACAGGCCTAAGAGGCAGGTCTTCTGACTCTAGAGTCAATATTTGTTCCACTGTCCTTTGCTGTTTTTTTACATGTTGTCTCCCCACAATAGAATGTAAACTCTTTGGGGGCAGGGACTATTTGATTTTTGTCTTTGTATTTCCAGAATCTAGCAGGGTCTTGTGTACAGTGGAAACTTAATAAATCTTATTAAATGAATTTTAATGTTAAATTATCATTTTTATGCTAGCTAACACTTCTCCATTTATGATATATATTTTATTTTATGATGATTCACATGTCTAACTGGAATAACAGAATGTTGGCATGGAAATTACCTTAAAATTTCTGTTTTTTTTGTCTTAATACAAAAAGTATTAGCAAAATACCCAAAGTCTAAGACTAAGACTTTACTTGATAGTCTTAAACAGTAAGTTTTAAAATTAGTTTCATTATTGGGCAAATTCCTCCAAAAACTTTTATTTACTCTTGGTTTCCTCACCTCTTTCTACGTAAAGTCTGTGGACCAGAGCCGAAGGGCTGATGTAAATAAGAATATCTTCCCTAGTTCCTTGCTCAGGTCCATTAGTATACAGCAGCAGCCTAGTCACTTACCCAGGAATTTTGGGTGCAGAACAAGTGTCATAATGAGCTCATACATTCCTATTTCCTTTCTACTTGGAATGTCTGAGACATCCACTAAGGCAAATGGATATCATAAAGGAAAAGAAATACTTTTAGAAGGCCATATTGAAGCAGTGCCATTAAATCTGAAGGACAATTTGTGATTCCTGGCAAAAGGCATGATATTGAAGGTTTTACTACTGGCCATTGAATTTTCACTGTAAATCAGTGCTAAGTTATTTAAAGTATAGGCAGTTCTATTTACTAGTGTTAGTTTTGGGGGAGCATATTCTCTTATGTACCTGAGAAATGTGGAGATCAGATTTCAAAGGCTCTATAGAAAGTCTAAGTATAGTCGTACAAAATAAAACTATATAAGGGAGGTCATCCGAGAAGGGATGAAAAGCTTTTAAGTAGGACATTTTGAAACAAAAAGAGAAAGCATTTAGATGATGAATGTGGTCCCATATTTTAAAAAGGCCATAAGATTGAGGGTCCATACGGGAAGTAGACAGTATCAGAATGATAAAGGGCCTAAAAATCCTACAATGCTGAAAATGTTTAATTTGGAGAAAACTAGGAAAGAAATTGTAGCTATAGTCATGTATTTGAAGGTATTTGAAGGGTTATCCCATATAAGGGGTATTATCAGACTTGTGTTGCTTGGACCTAGAGGGAAGTACTATGAAACATAGGTAAAAGTTACAGAGAGGCAGGCATTAGCCCTATGTAATGAAAAAAATTACTTAACATTTATTTTAATTGAATTTTATTTTTTTTAATTTTCATTTATTCCCCCTCTTCCTCAAACTTTCCCCTTGCGGGAAGGTGGGGGGAAAGGGGAAGGAAAAGAAAAACCCTTATATAGATAAGTATTATCAAGTAAAACAAATTCCTATATTGGCCGTGTCCAAAAATGTGTGTCTCATTCTGCATATTGGTGCTTTACCTCTCTGTCAGGAGGTAAGTAGTGTACTTCATCATCAGTCATCTGCTTCCTAACGTTTCGCAGATTTACAAAAGTGAAATGGACTGCCTCAGTAAGGGATTTCCACTTTCCAAAAGTCTTGAAACAAAGTCTAATGACTACATTTTGGGCATATTCTAGAGGGTCTTCTTGTTCAATTATAAATGGAATCTGAGGTGCTTTCCAACTCTGACATTGTATGATTTTGTAAACATGGGTGGATATTGAACAAGTCCAATGCATAGGGAACTTAACTACTAAATTCGATTTTAGAAAGACATGTATAAGAAAGGGAAGCAAGATCAGGTAACGAGAAGGAGAACAAAAATTCATGGCATGGTCCTACCTGAAAAGTGTCAGCAGTGCTAAAGATTGGCATAAGCTAAAGACAGCAAAGAATGCTACGGACAACAACAACAACGTCTGGATTTTTGACTGGCTTGTTTGTTTTATCTGTAGTGGGGATAAGAGGAAGATCAGAGGAGGCATAGGGCCACTACTCAGAGTGGATAGGATGATGATAACAAATGATGAGAAAAAAGCAGACCGGATCAAGTCTTACTGTGTTTCTGTTTTCTTCTGTCAAGGAAAATGGACTTAAAACAGGAAAATACAGAACAAAAGAGGCTAATAGGTCCTTGAGCCCAAAATGATGAAGAAGATAGTAAAACAGTATCTAGGTGCTCTTTATGAATTTGTACCAGATCCAGATAAAATACACACCAGCCTACAAGATAAACTGTCAGATGTGATTGCTGATTCAATGTAAGTGATTTTTGAAAGATGCTGGAGAACAGGGGAGGTGATGCACACCAAAGAGAAAATACTAAGTGTGTTTTAAAAGGAAAAGTATATTTTAAAAGGAGGTTGACTTTCAGTCTTTGAAAAACTGTATAATGTATTATTTAAGGATAGTTAACGAATATCTAGGAAAGGAATCAGTGATCACTAAAAGTTAGTTGGGGCAGCTAGATGGCTCAGTGGATAGAGCACTGGGCCTGGAATCAGGAAGACCTGAGTTCAAATGTGACTTAGACACTTACCAACTGTGTAATCCTGGGCACATGACTTAACCTCTTTTTGCCCTAATCCACTGGAGTATGAAATGGCAAAGCATTCTAGTATTCTTGTCAAGAAAGCCCCATGGACCGTAGAGCACATGGGATCACAAAGAGTCAGACACAACTGAACAGCTGAACGAGAACAGACACTGCCAAGGTTTCAGAATGAGAGCAAATACAAAACAAATTAAGTTGTTTCCTGATATAAAAGGGTTTGGGGAAAGTATAGGTAATTAAACTGATTTCTATTTTTGACAAGGTATATTAGGAGATTTTTTCTCAGACCTGTGATTTCTTTTTATTTTCATTCAACAAACATTTTAATAGTAATTTATTTTTTTCCCAATTACATGCAAAAAGTTTTAACATTCATCATTTCAAAATTTTGAGTTCCAAATTATCTTCATCCCTCCCTCCCTTCCTTTGTTCAACAAATGTTTACTAAGAAATTCAGGTCTTGATCCAATGAGATAGTATTTGTAAAGCACTTAGCACAATGCCTAGAACATAATAGGTGCCCCATAAATGCTTGCTATTACTGTAATTATTGTTATTTTTTTCTTTTTTATTTAATTTATTCAATATATTTAGTTTTCAGAATTGATTTTCACAAGAGTTTGAATTACAAATTTTCTCTGCATTTCTACCCTCCCCCCACTCCAAGATGGCATATATTCTGGTTGCTCCCTTCCTCAGTCAGCCCTCCCTTTTGTCACTCCACTCCCCCCACCCATCCCCTTTTACCTTACTTTATTGTAGGGCAAGATAAATTTCTATGCCCCATTGCCTGTGTATCTTATTTCCTAGTTGCATGCAAAAACTTTTTTTTGAACATCTGTTTTTAAAATGTTGAGGTCCAAATTCTCTCCCCTCTTCCCTCCCCACCCACCCTCCCTACAAAGGCAAGCAATTCAACATAGGCCACATGCATATCATTATGTAAAACCCTTCCACAATACTCATACTGTGAAAAACTAACTATATTTTGCTCCTTCCTATCCTATCTCCCTTTATTCAATTTTCTCCCTTGACCCTGTCCCTTTTCAAAAATGTTTGCTTTTGATTACCTCCTCCCCCTATTATCCCTCCCTTCTATCGACCCCCCTTTTTTATCTCGTTCCTCCTTCTTTCCCATGGGTTAAGATACCCAATTGAGTGTGTATGTTTTTCCCTCCTCAGGTCAAATCCAATGAGAGCTAAGATTCACTCATTCCCCCTCACCTGCCTCCTCCTCCCTTCGTACAGAACTGCTTTTTCTTGCCACTTTTATATGAGATAATTTACCCCATTCTATCTGTCCCTTTCTCCCTCTCTCAATATATTGCTATCATCCCTTAATTTGATTTTATTTTTTAGATATAATCCCTTCATATTCAACTCACCCTGTGCCCTCTGTGTGTGTGCTTGTGTGTGTGTATGTGTGTGTGTGTGTGTGTGTGTGTGTGTGTGTGTGTATTCCCATCAGCTACCCTAATATGGAGGTCTCATGAATTATACACATCATCTTTCCATGTAGGAATGTAAACAAAACAGTTCAACTTTAATAAGTCCCTTATGATTTCTCTTTCTTGTTTACCTTTTCATGCTTCTCTAGATTCTTATATTTGAAAGTCAAATTTTCTATTCAGCTCTGGTCTTTTCACTGAGAAAGCTTGAAAGTCTTCTAGTTTATTGAAAATCCATATTTTGCCTTGGAGCATGATACTCAGTTTTGCTGGGTAGGTGACTCTTGGTTTTAATCCTAGCTCCACTGACCTCCAGAATATCATATTCCAAGCCCTTCGATCCCTTAATGTAGAAGCTACTAGATCTTGTATTATTCTGATTATGTTTCCACAATACTCAAATTGTTTCTTTCTGGCTGCTTGCAATATTTTCTCCTCGATCTGGGAGCTCTGGAATTTGGCAACAATATTTCTAGGAGTTTTCTTTTTGGGATCTTTTTCAGGAGGCAATTGGTGAATTCTTTCAATTTCTATTTTACCCTCTGGCTCTAGAATATCAGGGCAGTTCTCCTTGATAATTTCTTGAAAGAAGATATCTAGGCTCTTTTTTGATCATGGCTTTCAGGTAGTCCAATAATTTTTAAATTATTTCTCCTGGATCTATTTTCCAGGTCAGTGGTTTTTCCAATGAGATATTTCACATTGTCTTCCACTTTTTCATTCCTGTGGTTCTGTCTTATAATATCTTGATTTCTCATAAAGTCACTAGCTTCCACTTGCTCCAATCTAATTTTTAAGGTAGTATTTTCTTCAGTGGTCCGTTGGACATCCTTTTCCATTTGGCTAATTCTGCCTTTCAAGGCATTCTTCTCCTCATTGGCTTTTTGAAGCTTTTTTGCCATTTCAGTTGGTCTATTTTTTAAGGTGTTATTTTCTTCAGTATTTTTTTGGTTCTCCTTTAGTCAATCATTGACTTGTTTTTCATGGTTTTCTCACATCATTCTCATTTTTCTTTGCAATTTTTCTTCTACTTCTCTCATTTGCTTTTCCAAATCCTTTTTGAGCTCTTCCATGGCCTGAGACCAGTTCATCTTTTTCTTGGAGGCTTTTGATGTAGGCTCTTTGACTTTGTTGACTTCTTCTGACTATATGTTTTTGTCTTCTTTGTCTCTCAAAGAAAGATTCCAAAGTCTGAGTCTGAATCTGAGTCCGTTTTTGCTGTCTGGCCATGTTCCCAGTCAACTTACTTGACCTTGAGTTTTTTGTTGGGGTATGACTGCTTGTAGAGTAGAGAGGACTTTGTCCCAAGCTTGAGGGTATGTTCTGTTGTTTTCAGAGCTACACAGCAAGCTCTGCCACACTAGTGCTACTCCACCCCCAAGAACCGCCAACCCGGACTGGACTTAGATCTTAAGCAGGTTCCGCACTCCTGCTCAGATCTGCCACTTAATTCCCCCCACCAGATGGACCTGGGGTGGGATGCAACTGCAGCTGTAGCTCTGGAAGCAGCCTCAGAGCTGCATCACCTCTGCTGTCTTCCAGGGTGGTGGCTGAACCTCAAACTCCTTTTACTCTGTCCCAGCAGCTTTTCCCACTAACCTTCTCAGTTGTCTTTGTTAGTGGGTTGAGAAGTCTGGTGACTGCCACAGTTCACTGATTCAGGGCGCTAGGGCCTGTTCTGCCCAGCTCCCAGTCTGGTTGGTCCAGGCGTGGCTCATGCTGGGCTCTGCTCCCCTTTGCTCCCAGTTCCATGCAATAGACCTTACCCTGCAACCATCCAGGCTGTCCTGGGCTGGAGCCCTGCTTCCCTCTGCTATTTTGTGGGTTCTACAGTTCTCGAATTTGTTTGGAGCCATTTTTATAGGTTTTTTTGGAGAGACCTGGGTGGGGGAGCTCACATAAGTCCTTGCTTTCCAGTCACCATCTTGGCTCTTCCCCCATCCTGAACTGTGATTTCATTGGTGTACATGATGACCCAGGTAAGGAATTCTGCCAATGTAGATTGGCATTTTCTCTGCAGCATATAGTGTCCACTATGCTATGCTGCCTTTCTGGGAAATTCTAGCATTGTCAAGAGAATGCTGTAGAGATTATTTACCAGTATTTTAGCAAGGCATCTGACAAAGTCTCTTGTTGACAAGATGGAGACTTGTAACCTATACAATAGTAGCTGATTGGCTTTGGAATTACTTGCTTGGCCACAGCCAAAGAGTAGCGAATTGGATATCAATTTGGAAAGAAGTCTTCACTAAAGCTCCCAGGAATCAGTATTTGGACTCATGCCATCTTAACTTTTTAACCGTCCTAGACTACCTGACTATTTAATCCCAGTTCAATGCCCTTAACACTCTACAATAGTGAGTACATCACATAAACATCATAAATTTATGGAATTAAGAAAACGTAAGTTTAAACCCAGCCTCAGACACTTAGTAGCTCTGTGAGTCTTTGGCAAAGTAACTTTACCTCTGTCTGCTTCAGATTCCTCATGAGTAAAATGCAAATAATAATAGCCCTCACCTCACAGGGTTTATTCTGAGGATAAAATGAGACATTTGTGAAGTCCTTTGAAAATCTCAATGACACATAAATGGTAGATATTATTATTATTCTGTTACCTGCTACCTTAAAATCTTTGGAAAAGTCATTTCATTTATCTGGGCCTCAATCCAAAAGCTAGATTGAATAAATTTGAAATTCCCTTCCGACATTAGGTCCTATGACTGGCTTGAATATTTCAATACTATGTTTGGGTCAACATGGTTATTTTGACTATTGGGTAGTATCTTTTTCTTTTTATCCCTTTTATTCTCAGTCAAATATTTCTGAGACTCTTACTGTCTCTATTTTAATGCTTGAAATTTCCTCTCTAATAAACAAGGAATATCTTCATTTTCTTGCTATCTTTGTAGATGCTACAAATTAGCTAATTCCACACAAATTTTTCCATCTCATGAAGACTACAACAAAGGTTAAAATACAAAGTTAAGAATTAACAAATATACATATTTGTGTCTAATGGTAGTCATCTCTACAGTGGGGTGGGGGGAGAGGAATGGAAGGAATAAAAGAAATGTCCATGATAACTTTATTATGTATTTAAAAGGAATAGCAAGTTGTAGATGACAGATTTACAGTTTCATGTACAGTCATCATTTTTATTACACAATGCTAAAGAAATGCTTGTTTTATTCCATAAATTATTTTTTTTTGAAAAGAATGACTCCTCCTTCTCTCTTGCCCATCAATAAATATGTTTATAGCCAGGGGACTGGTCGATGGGGATACAATCCTTAGACCATGTACTCTGGGTGCTGACAACTCACAGAGGGGCTTGGTGACCTTGCTTCTGGAAATGTGTTCCTGGAGAGGCTCTGCTCCAATTAAGAGTAGACACAGATATCATCTAACTGTTTCTTTTGGCTTATATCATGATGAAGAAAAACTTTTAATTGGCTTCTGAGCCAGAACTAAATGTCAGAGAATGGAGTATGTATAGGATATGTTGTTAAGGTAAAATCAATAGGACTTGGCAACAGCTTGGATAAAGTTGGAGGGGGGTGGTGTTTGAAAGAAAGTGAAAGTTGTAAATGATGCCTAAGTTGTGAGTCTAGATGACTGGGAGGATGGTGATACTCTGGAAAATAACAGGAAGTTAAGAAGAAGTAAATTAGAGAGTTTGTAATTAATGATAATAATTCCATTTCTGGACATGTTAAGTTTAAGAGGTCTACAGGAAGAAGAAAAAAGATGTCTAAAGGATATCTAGTTTAAGGTGTCCAAAAGTCAACTGGATATGCAAGACTGGAGGTTTGCGGAGAGATTAGGGATGGATAAATTTATTTGATAATCATCAGCATCTGGATAATTGAATCCATGGGTACAGACCACAAAGTAAAATTCTATAGAGGGAGAAGACTTGGGCCTTGGTCCTGGGGGAAACTGAGTTGCATACAAAAGATTTGAACGGATGAAAAAAACTCTTCTCTCCCTGGTGGCTTACCAGTTAGAAGAAAGTGGGGTACTTCCTCCCTGACATGCTCATTGTGTGGCAGCAAACACATGGCAATTTTTGTTTTATCCATCTCTTTTCTGTTTCTTTCTTGATCTTGGGCGAATGCGTATCAGTGATAGACCAGACTAGGCTATGACCTTGCAAGCACCTAAAGAGGTCTAGCAACAATCTGTAATTTAGGTTTATAGAGGTTGCTCAAATATCCTTCCCATTAAATTCACTTCTGGCTGAGTTGCTTTTTTTGCTGTTAGGATAAAATGTCTCAATAGTTGGGACAATTCAGCATTGGGTGGGGTCAGGCAGTTCACTCCTCAGAACTGGCTCCCTATTGAAACTACTGAAAGACTATATGCTGTTCCAATTGCTGTCACTGTTGTGTAGTCGTTTTCAGTTGTATCTGATTCTTCATGAAGCCATTTGGGCTTTTTTTGGCAAAGATACTGGAGTGGTCTATCATGTACTTCTCTAGCTCATTTTACAGATGAGGAAACTGAAACAAAGAGGGTTATATGACATGCCCAGGGTCACAGAGCTAAAGCCAGATTTGAACTCAGGAAGATATTTTCTTGACTCCAGGACCAACACTTTATCCACCGTGTCACTTAGCTGCCTGAAAAGGACCTTTATTGTTGTTATTGTTGGATTGTTTTAGTCATGTCTGACTCTTCATGGCACCATTTGGGGTTTTCTTGGCAAAGACAATGGAATGGGATTCCCAGGGGCCAAGATAGCAGAGTAAGTTGTAAATTGCCATAACTTTCTCATATTCACCTCCAAACAACCATAAAATAGCACCCCCAAACAAATCCTGGAAGAGCAGAACTAGCAAAAAGACAGTGAAACAAACTTTTAGCCCAAGAAACTTGGAAGATTGGCAAGAAAGGTCTGTCTCAGGTAAAAGGAGAGTGCAGTCCAGGACAGGAAGCATCCCAGCAAGTCAATAGCAAGCCCCACCTCAGCAAACCAGTGGGAGATCCTGAGCCCTGATGCAGTAAAGCAAGCAAAAGCCAATACCAGGACCCTACCCATCCCACTCACCTCAGTCTCCAACATATGCCTCAGCATAGCCAGGAGAACGGACAGACTGTAGCTCCAGGAACTGCCATGTGCTTCAGCATAGCCCCAGGAAAACAGGCAGCCTCCAGTGACCAAACAGAAATGTGCTTCAGTGTATCCCCAGAGAAATGCAGAAACACCCCACCAGGCCCCAGTACATACAGACACCAGAACTAGGACCCCGATGCAGAGTAAGGTAACCTGATAGAGCCCCTACACCTCCAGTATCATCACCCACCAACCACTCCACCCCTCAGCATTGCACCAGACACAAGGGTCCACCACGGACCTCAGGGCAACATCATTGAAGCACCAAGTAAACAACCAGGGCCTGCAGCCTCTCTGGCACAAGAAGCATGAGACAGTGCCACTTCTAACCCAGAAGCAGAGCTCAAATTTAAAAGAAAGTAAAAAAGACCAAAAAAGATAAGCAAAAAACAAAGAATCTGATCATTGAAAGTTATTACAGTGACAGGGAAGATCAAGACACAAACTCAGAAGAGAACAACAATGTCAAAATACCTATTGACATAACCCCAAAGAAAAATGGGAAATGGCCTCAAGCCCAGAAAGAACTCATGAAAGAACTCAAAAAAGAGCTTAAAATTGAGAGATAGAAGACAAATTGGGACAAAAATGAGAGTGACACAAGAGAATTATGAATTAGAATTGTGACAAAAAAGAGTCAACAGCTTAGAAAAATAAAACAACTGCTTAAAAAGTAGAATTGGCCAAATGGAAAAGCAAGTACAAAAGCTAACTGAGGAAAACAACTCCTTAAAAGTTAGAATTGGGCAAGAGGAAGTTAATGACTCTAGAAGACATCAATCATCAATCAAACAAATTCAAAAGAATGAAAAAAATTTAAAATACCTTATTGGAAAAACAACTGACCTGGAAAATAGATCCAGGAGAGACAATATCAGAATCGCTGGGCTACCTAAAAGCCATAATTAAAAGGAGGATCTGGACAGCATCTTTAAAGAAATTACCAAGGAAAACTGCCCTGATAGCCTGGAAAAAGAGAGCAAAATAGGCATTGAAAGAATTCATCAATCAGATCAGTAAAGAAATCCCAAAATAAAAACTCCAAGGAACATTATAGCCAAATTTCAGAACTACCAGGTGAAGGAAAAAATTCTGCAAATGGCTAGAAATAATTCAAATATTGGGGAGCCACAATTAGGAATACACAGGACTTAGCAGCTGCAACATTAAAGAATCATAGGTCATGGTAAATGATATTTCAGAAGGTAAAGGAGCTAAGATTATAACAAAACAAAACCAACAAAATTAAGCATAACACTTCAAGGGAAAAAATGGTCACTCAATGAAATAGAAGGATTTCAAACTTTCATAAGGAGACCAGAACTAAGCCAAAAATTTGACCTCCAATATCAAGACCCAAAAGATGCAGAAACAGGTAAAAAGTGAAAAGAAAACATAACCCTTCACAGGAAGATTATATTTATAATTCTTAAAAATTGCATCACTAATAGTATAGCTAGAAGGAATATACATAGACAGAGGTATAAGGTGAAGCTGAGGGCGTGACCAAAAAAATTAAGGGATTAGAAAGAGGAGTACAACGGGTATGGAAGGATGGGAGAGGAAGAATGGGGTAAATTATTTCACAAGAAGTGGCGCAAAAAACCTATTACAGTGGAGGGAGAGATGGGAGGGTGGATGATGAGCATCATGTGAAACTTATTCTCATCAGTATTTGCTCAAAAAGGGAATTATATATACAATCAGTTGAATATAGAAATCTGTCTTACCTAATAGGAAGTAGGAGAGGAGGAGATTAAGTAAAGGGAGAAGGTAGAGGGACTGACAGAAGAGAGGGCATATTGGGGGAGGCAGTGGACAGAAGCAAAACACTGATAAGGAAGGAAAGGGCGAAAGGAGTGAGGACAGACAGGAGGAAAAATAGGATGGAGGAAAATATGTAGTAATCATGACTGTGAATGTGAATAGGTGGAACTCTCCCATAAAATGGAACCATATAGCAAAGTGCATCAAGAACCAGAATCCTACAATATGCTGTTTATAAGAAATATATCTGAAGCAAACACACATACATGCAGAGTAAAGGTAAGGGACTGGAGCAGACTACCAGATTTAAAACTATATTATAAAGCAACAATCATCAAAGCTATTTTTTGGTACTAGATCAGTGGAATAGGTTAGGTGCATAAAACACAGTAGTAAATAACCATAGTAACCTAGTGTTTGATACCTACAAAGACCTCAGCATTTGGGATAAGAACTCACTATTTGACAAAAACTGCTGGGAAAACTGGAAAGTAATAGGGCACAAGGGAGGAATAGACCAACATCTCATACCATATACCAAGATGAGGTCAAAATGGGTACATAATTTAGACTTAAAGGGTGACACCATAAGCAAATTAGGAGATCAAGGAATAGTTTACCTGTCAGTTCTATGGAGAAAGGAAGAATTCATGACCCAAAAAAGAGAGAGCTTTACAAAATATAAAATAGATCATTCTGATTATATTAAATTTAAAAGCTTTTGCACAAACACAACCAATGCAACCAAGATTAGAAAGAAAACAGAAAGATGCAAAACAATCTTTACAGCAAGTGTTTCTGATTAAGCCCTCATTTCTCAAATACATATAGAAATTAGTCAAATTTATGAGAATACAAGCCATTGCCAACTTGATAAATGGCCAAAGGATATGAACAGGCAGTTTTCAGATGAAGAAATCAAAGCTATCTATTGGCATATGAAGAAGTGATCTAAATCACTGTTGATTACATAAATGCAAATAAAAACAATTCTGAGGCACCACCTCACATCTTTTAGATGGGCTGATATGATAGGAAAGGAGAATGACACATGTTGGAGAGGATATGGGAAAATTGGTACACTAATACACTGTTGGTGGAGTTGTAAACTGATCCAACCATTCTGGAGAACAATTTGGAACTATACCCAAAGTGAAACCAAACTCTGCATACTCTTTGATCCAGCAATATCACTACCGGGTCTGTATCCCAAAGACGTCATAGAAAAGGAAAAAAGACCTACATGTGCAAAAATATTTATAGCAGCCCTTTCCATGGTGGTAAAATATTGGAAACTGAAGGGATGCCTATCAATTGGGGAATAGCTTAACAAGTTGTGGTACATGAATGAAATGGAATACTCTTAGGCAAATAAGAAATAATGAGCAGGCAGATTTCAGAAAAAACCTGGAAAGACCTCTATGAACTGATGCAAAGTAAAATGAGCAGAACGAAGAAAACATTGTACACAGTATCACCAACATTGTCACATGATCAGCTATGAATGACTCAGCTCTTCTCAGCAACATAATGATCCAAGGCAAAGACAGAGAAAGGACTCAGGAAGGAAAATGTTATCCACATCCAGATAAATAACCAATGGACACTGACTGCAGATAGAAGCATACTTTTATCCTTACTTTATTCTTTTTTGTGTTTTTTTTCTTTTGATCTGTTTCTTCTTTCACAACTGTGATTAATATGAAAATATGTTTTACATGATAGTGCATGTATAACCTACATCAAATTGCCTACCATTTTAGGAAGAGGGGAGGGAAAAGGGAGGGAAATATTTGGAACTCAAAATCTTGTAAAAATAAATGCTAAAATTTGTCCTTACATGTAATTGGGGAAGAAATTTTGTTAGAAAACCAATTCTGGACTAGTTTGCTATTTCCCTCTCGAGCTCATTTTCCAGATGAGGAAACTGAGACAAAGAAGGTTAAGTATCTTTCCCAGGGTCACACAGCTAGTAAATGTCTGAGAGCAGATTTAAACTCAGGTCCTCCTGATTCCAGGGCTATCTATCCCCTATGCCATATGGCTGTCCTAAAAGGGACCTTAGAAGTAATCAAGTACAATGCACTTTTACAGATGAAGAAATTCTCCTCACTATTGCCTTAACAGAAAAGGCCTTCCAAAGGCACTAAAGATAAAGACATAGACATATCATAATCCCTGCTCTCATAAGATGAGAGGCAAGACACAAATACAAATAACTCTGAAGGGAGAAGTAAGAGAAATTCAAAGTCAGATGTTCTGACAAAGTGCTATGAGAAATTTGAGAAGAATCACTTTCAGCTGTCCTAGATGGGATGGATTAGGAGGGAACATGGAAAGCTTCAAATGCCTTTAACATCTTCTTACTTTCTGTACCTAGTTCAACTATCCTTTTCAACCTACATCTGGGCTACTGTAATGGTTACTTCACATTTCTATTACCTACAGGCTCACCTTCCTCTCATCCATTGTATATCATTACACTTCTAGATTAACTTTCTAACCCTTCCCCATAAGATAGAACACTTCATTTTTACTTCCCCATACAAAATCTTCAGTGGTTCCTCTACTGTCTACCAAATAAAGTTCAAACCTTACAATTTCTTTGATGACAGGGACTATATACTAATCTGAATTAACCAAAGTATACAGTGCAGTGGCTTCACTATAAGTGTGCAAAGAATATTCATTGCTTAATTACTCTCAATAAAGAAATCCTTGAGACAAAGGTCCGTCCTGCTACCTCTTCATGACCTAAAAATTTCATTGCCTCTGGTTCTAATCTTTCCAAATCTGGCCTTTCTTCTCTAACAGATTTGCTATGTAGTTCTAAGTTCTGTGCTTCCAGACATTCCCCCAAACCAAAGTAACTTTCAAGTTCAATGTATGCCCTTTTGGCATAATACAGGAAGTGTTCTAGGTCTTGTCATTCCCAAAATCCTCATCCTTTTCTTCTTTAGCATTTTTCTCCTTGCTCTTACCACTATTTTTACTACTCTGATAAAATAAGCAAGAGTATGCAGCTTGGTAGATGGAATGGTACTATGGGGAGGAAGCAGAGAGGTGAGGGAAGAAAATCGAAGTGAATATGGTATTTATTTGTTTGTTTAGTTATTTATTTCAAATTGCTTTATTGTGTTTGTCTATCAATCCAATCAGATTGAAAGTTCCTTGCAGATAGGCAAAAAGTATTATATATATATTTTAATTCACCTAAGTGCCTAGCATGGTGCTGTTGGTACATATACATGTGGTGATTAGTAGAGAGAGAAAAATGAAAAAGAATTTAAGAAAGGAGGGATGAGAGGAATAATGTAAAGATCTGCCAGTATCTTCACATTTAGGTCTAGAATGGATGACCTTTGGGAATGACAAAAAGAAGATTCACAAAAGAAGAGCAAGGAAAGAAGTAAGAAAAGGTAAATATTTGAAGAGAAAACATGGGAATTAGGAAGTCAGTAAGAAAAAAAATTATTTTCTAGCCATACCTCTAATGCTTTTTATTTTAAAATAATACTAGTTCATAATCAAATCTAGGATATCTCTTCGTCTACCTAGTACAACATTCCATATCTCAAAAAAGCTTTTAATTCTGGCCAAATAACACAGATTCGCAGAATTTTAGAGTTGAAAATCACCTCAGTAATTATCAAGCCCAGCCCATACCACCAAAGGAATCCTTACTGTATGATACCTGACACCTGTACTTGAAGATCATCAATAAGGAGAAACCTACCACCTATTGAAGCAATCTTTTCTATTTTTTGACTGCTCTAATTTTTAGAAAGCTCTTTCTAATATCAAGCCTAAATCTGACTTTACAGTTTCTATCCATTGTCTCTGATTCTACCCTCTGGGGCCAAACATAATAAGACTAATTTTTTTTTTCATATGACAACTTCAAATACTTGTGTGTAGCCATCATGCCCTCCAAAACTTCTCTTCTGCACATTGAATATTCCTATTTCCTTCAATCAATCCTATCTCATATCACATGTACTCAACAACTTCAATATTTGCTTAAATTTTTTAAAATATAATTCTCATGAGGAAGAAAGTACTATTTTAGGACTTAGAGAAAGTATCCGCATCTACATTGTTTGTGACCAAATGATTTTTTTGGTATATGGAGATTCCAGTGAGAAATATCCATTTTGATAGGCACTACTCTGCAACTTAGAGACATAGAGATATGAAATTTATAGTCACTAAGAGATTAAGTCACTTGCCCCAAGTCATTCATCCAGTAGGAATCAGAGATAGAACTTTAGATAGATAAGATAAGATAGAGGCAAAGGAAATAAACATTTATTAAGGATTTAGTATGTACCTGATGTTGTGCTAAGGGCTTTATAAATATTATGTCATTTGAACTTCACAACAACCCTGGAGGGTAGGTGCTATTATTGTCTCAGTTGGGGAAACCAGAGCAGACAGAGGTGGAGGGATTTGCTCAGGATGACATAACTAGTAGATGTCTGAGACAGGAGTGAAACTTAGGTCTTCCTGACTCTAGACCCAGTGGTCCATCTATTCTACTACCTAGTGGCCTCAGAAAGAGAATACTACTAGCAGAGATCTTTTATTTGTTTTATTCCTCCCCCTACCCAAGAGGGCCTATTACATAGTAGTCTCTGCACACCACAGATATTCAATAAAAATGGAATACTGTCTAAGAGAAAAATAAATACAACTGTGAATCTGTACTTTGTGGCAACCAAGTTTAATTCAGAATATCTGAATTCCAGCTAATATTGGAGTCCATCATTTTCCAGGAAAGTAAAAAGGTGGGAGGATAGATTTCCTAATTTCCCTTTCCTTAAAAATTATTATGGTTGTCATTAGGTGACACCCTAAAAAAATGCTAACAATAGACAGAAATATGCATCAATTAATTACCAAGTGTTCAACGTCTATGACATGTTCAAAAATATTCCAGGCATTAATCAAAAGAAGTATGAGGTGTGATCACTGCTCTCAAGAAACTTAATGTTTAGTTGCAGAGATAGAAATAACATTCATGAAAAATAACCACTTGCTAACTCAAAGAAGTTTGATAAGAAAAATCAGTGTATAGTAGAATAATTACCAAAAACTTAATGAAGAAAATGGGACTGAGGCAAGCTTGGAAGGGTAGTTAGGTTTTAGATTGGCAGGGGAAAAAAGAAAATGGCTTTCTAAGTGGGGAGAACAGTATGAGTACAACTTCAGAAGCAAATATGTTCATGATCTTCTATAGCTATAGAATTTGAATGATATAAAGAAGATGTATGGGAAATAATGGGACTTTTCCCATTTTTCTGCTTTCCTTCCAATTCCAGCTCCATTGGTTTTGTTTGTGCAAAATCTTTTTAATTTCATGTAACCAAAATTATACATTTTGCCTCCTATTATCCTCTCTATCCCTTGTTTGGTCATAAAATCTTCTCTTATCTATAGACCTGGCAGATAATTTTTTTCTTGTTCTTCTAATTTGCTTATGATATCACCCTTTATATCTAAATCATATATCCATTTTGATCTTATCTTGGTACAGGGTGTGAGATATTGGCCTATGGCAGTTTCTGCTTGGGGTGTATGGGATGTTCAGAGAGAACTAGCATCTCTGGCATGAGGGCTTGCTGAGCCATTTTCAGGGCTGCTCATCTGCTTTTAGTGTCCACCTTCATCAAAGATCACCTGTGGCTCCAAGAAGCTGTAGCATGTACAATAGCCACACCCTGGTACAAATAGGCTGAACCAAGTTGAGGGCAACCAACAGACCTCAAAGCCATCGATGACTTAGAGGGATGTCTACCCCAAGCACATGAAGACATCCCCTAGCAAAATGGGGAGGTGAGAACAATTTGTTCCAATGACCATGAAGGCAGATGAAGCAGGTGCTATGGAGCACTTAGAGCTTGGTCAGACATTGAAGACATCAAGGCCATCCACTGCATCACAAGTCAACCTGATATTTGTCTTGCTGCTGGACTTTGATGACTCTGGAAGAGAGAATGAGGCTGATGACTTTATGCAACTTTGCCTCACTTAAATCCAATTCACCTACAAATCAAGACATCATCCCAGGATGTCATTGATTCTCTTTGAAAACAAAGGACAGACAACAAAAATTTCTGCTTAGTGAATGATTTTTAATTCATTCATTCCTTGCCATAGCAAGAAAATATAAGACAAATAATAGGAAGAATGCCTCCATCAATAATGAAATACAATTAACAACTATATATATGTATATACACATATAATGTATATAAAATATGCATACATTCATGCACACACATATCTATTTCATAGATCCCAGATTGAGCCGTGTGTGTGTGTGTGTGTGTGTGTGTGTGTGTGTGTGTATGTGTGTGTGTGTAGTTTACAGATCCCACCTACTCCAGCCTCCATAATTTTTCAAGTGAGGAAAATGAGATCCTGAGATGTTAAGCAATCTGTCCATTATTTCCTCTACAGTAAGTAGAATAATTGGGATTCAAATCAAAATCTTCTGACTAAATCTAGTGCTGACTAAATCACTCCCTCAAGCTCTATCCTTAACCTGCTGCCTCCACAACTTGATTCACTTGACAAGTCACTTAAATTTTTAAGCCATATTTCAGGCATTAATGTCTATGAAGATGAAGGAACTAACTTCTTTAAAATCCAAGTAAACTAAGTTGAAAAGGCCAATTCATAAGAAAGACTCAGAACTAGACCTACAAATTAGGCAGCAGAATATGGTTTCAGTTCCCATTATCAGACCGTTTGACCACAGTGTTCCTCTTCATGAGTCAAAACATGCCAAAGCTGCCTTTTTTCCAGAAAAATTCCACTTGTCATAGACCTGGGTCCAAGAAGACCTTGAGTGACCTGAGCTCTCAGAATTTTTGCTGATGAACAGATCATGAAATACTTTAAGAGACAGAGGAATAAGTGGGTGAAAAGTTGGATAAGATAGGCTAGGACAACGTAGAGCTAGAGGAGAGCTTGGAGGTCATCTTGTCTAACTCTTTCATTCTACAAATGGGAAAAATGAGGCCTACAGAGAAGAAATGACACATCTAATGTTGCAAAACACAGCAAGTCAGGCCCTCTGGCTCCAGTGTTTTTTCCAGTACATCTCATTACCTACCTTTGTATGTCATTCACCTAAATCAAGTACTTTACTTGTCCGCCTCCATTTAACCTGTCTTTTACAATATCCTCTCTTGAACATAAAAGATTAGATGCCACAAAAATGACATGTTCACACTGGCTATCCCTCAGCTGCTAGGGAATCCCTTCAGTTTTTAAATCTAGCAAAGAAGGGAGGAATTTTGACAGGTGAGTAAGGGAAAGGAGGATTCTGGTAGCTGGAATAAAAAAAAAAACATTAGGTTTAACTACTGAGTTATTTGACTTTTTTCCATTTGTGTCAAAGTCTTGCAATATGTAATTATAAGCTGGATCATATTTAAATATCTCTTTTGTACTTGCTAAGTCCTAAATTGCTGGGGGCTGTAGTAATCAGTTTGGCAGCCTTAAACCCAAAAGACAGGACTGCAATTTTTTCCTCTAACTCATCAACAAACTTTGGTCACCTTTAATCAACTGGCAGTACTCAGGTCAAATGCCACTGTTTCCTATTCAATGTCATCCAAACTAACATTTTACCAGCTGCAGTTTGTCCCAGAAAACTATTGCAACCTCTAGAGAAAAATATGTGTTACAGTTCCACTTGACAGAACGATTAAGGAGTCTTACAGCGTTTCAGCCTGTGGTCAGGGCTCTATTTAGCTTGGCATAGGAAATCTCAGCCTCAGCTGGCATTTCCTAAAGAGGTAGCATATTCCCTACCCACATAAAGACAGTTGGACAAACGACTCCCCCCAGCTAACATGTTCAACACTCCAGCAACCTGCCAAAGCTGAACACCATCACATGGCACTTACCTGAAAGGATGATGTCATTATCATGTGTTAGAAAAGTCCCTAGAAAGGGTCCACAGATTGAAACTGAATTCATTAAGTCTGCCCCAGATTGTACCTCCATTTAATGGAATTCAAGAATCAAAAAGGGTTCAAACACCAGGGAACATCTGGCCAATATTTACATCTTCTGTTTAATTTGGATGCTTAAGTTTAGTTTTCAAGATGGCAGTGTATAGTAACAAATTAAGACCATCACTCTGCTGCAGTTTAGAAAACTACATTTTGTTTATAGTTTCTCATATTAATACCTCATCCACTTGGGCAATGTTCCATGTGAAAAATATACCTAAAACATCACTCTTTTTTAAACTTAGAAATATACTAGACTAACAGAAAGAGTTCTTTTTCAATGTGCGATAAAGATGTTCAGCTGACAGAAATTTAAAATTAACTGGATTGGGGTTTGAATGTTCATTTTTCAGTAATTTCAAAGAGAAAATGAACATTTAAAAGTGATTTTCCTTGGAAAAGATATTTTCTCTAAGATTGGTGTTACCATGGGGGAGAGAGGAGTTTGCGCTGATGAATATATTTTAACCTAAAATATTTAACTCAAAGAGCGCATTAGCAATATAAGCAACCACATACTGCTGAATACAGTTTCATTAAATATTACTTAGGAAGTGAAATTGGCCAGGTGACAGTGTACTAAGTTACTGATAAGCACTTTTGTTTGTATACAGATAGAGAGCTCTCAAAATATTATGGATACTTCCATAGTTTGGTTAGAATTTGACACTAAAGCCATAGAAACACTCTTTACTTTTATACCAACTCAAATTTACCCCATCTATTCAAGGAAAAGTATAGATATAAATCAAATGCCACCATGTCAAAACATATCTTAATCATATGAACAGCATAGTAGCTTTCTGCTTCTGATCTGTTAAAAAATGTCAAAATGATTTGAAATATTCAGTCATATCCTTTGTTTCCCTGAATTTAGCATCTATTGAATTTTACACTAAAATTCAGCTGAAACAATAACATTAGCCATTGGTTTAGAAAAATTATGTAAATTGTTCCCTTTGAGTGTCAAGGATTTTTCCAATCTAGCCCTGGTACAATACCTCCAAGCATCTCCTGACTTTTGTTTTAGCCATCAGGGACTTCTTAAGCCTTCCCTGATGAAAGACCTAGAATAATCTATTCTCCTTACTCCCCTCGATGGACCCCTCTCTTCAACCATCAGTACTGTGCCTAGATTCATTCCTCAATTTTTACAATGATTCTATATCTCAGTGTATCAATGTACAAACCCCAATCTCCATCTCCAACTACTGGCTTCCCTTCTCTAGTTTCTTTCAATCTTACCTCTACAATGTCTACCTAGCCCTCCCACTGTGTCCTCTGGATGCCAATTTCATAATTAGCAAACTTTCTTTCATCTTTAACCTCTTTCTTTCTCACTCCTTCTAGCTTCTGGAACTCACTAAAATCTAACTCCCTCCTAGTAATACTGCTTCCTTTCTCATACTTCCTAGTGTGGAGTATCTGCATAATCTTTTGTCAAGACAGTTTTCCTTACTCCTTACAACCTCTCACCCTATTATGCGCCTTCCTTATAACCTTAACCCCTTCCACCCTTCAGTTCCTTCCCAGGCCATCACCGCTGCACTGGCTATAGTCACCTTTTCTGGATCATTATCCCTTAGTGAACCATTCTAACTCTGTACTATTCTCTAGTCTTGAATTCCTTGTACCTTTCCCAGAATTCCTCTCAATCTATTTCTTTCTCTCACATTTCATGTTGTTTAATGGTGCTAGAGAAATAACAAAACCAGACTGATTGTATCTGAAAGAAATGAATTTTATCTAATGTCAATTGACCCCTCACTAAGGCAAGCCATCATTTTCCTTCTCCCTTTTCAAATGACTCTCCCACTTTCCACAGCTGTTCCAAACCTTTCATCATTTTTCAAGCCTCCCACAGAACCTACTCTCTCATCCGCATATTCTCTGCTAAGGACCTCACCTTTTATTTCACTGAAAACCTGGAGGCCATTTATTGAAAGTTCTCTCTCTTTCCCCTCCTTTCCCCACTATTTCCTCCTTCCTTCTTATGTAGCGCAAATCCCACCTTCTGCAAAGAAGTCTTTCCTGGTTTCTCCAAGTGGACTCCTCTCAGAGATTAACTTCTATCAACTCTGTTTACATTTTGAATGTACCTATTGATTTTTGTGTTTGTCTCCCCCCAGTAGAATGTGAGTTCCTTGAGCGACTGTTTTTGTCTTTCTTTGTATCCCAGTGCTTCGCACAGTGCTTGAAACATAGTAAGAGCCTATTAAATGCTTCTTCATTAACTGATTGGGAAAAAAAGAAAGGTGTCAAAAATATATTGAGAAAGTCCCATTGCTTAAGTCTTCTCTAAAGACATCCTTGGTCAGGCTTTCTTTGTCAATTGAGTTAATGTAAAAGGAAACTTCTTAAATTTAGTCTTAGAGAAATAAAGTCAAGATAAAGGCATGGAGTGTCAGCAGGCCACTTTTAACAAAAGGTGTTAAAATTTGAAATGATGTAGAATTGCTCCTTTTCCCCAAGATGGCAAGATGACTTACCTTAGGACCAGAGTCGTTAAACCTCTTTTAACTGATAAAAAAGTCTACGTGATAGAAAATAGCTTCAATCTGCTATGATAACCACTAAAGGCAAATTTCCCTTGACAATAATTTGGTTCAATTGATTCTGAGAAAGAACATTTACCACTAGGAATAATTTTCAGACTCTAATCCCTCATGCCTGAAAATCTTTTCTGTCACTGACTAGTCCTTGACATTTCCATTCAAAGAAAGTAACTTAATTTAGGAACAAAGCATTATTTTTTTTTCAATATGAAAGAAGGTCTGAGTAGCTTTGGGCTATCACTAAGTTTCATCATATGTACCTTTTCCCAAAGGATATGCCTTAAAACACAATGGATACTGGTCCAAGATTTCGTGTTACTTTTAAAGGAAAAACAAGCAGCTGGACTTTGTCTTTACTACATCTTGCATTTAGATTTTCAAATTTATCTCAATCTTGTAACAAAAAAAAAATTGAAGAGACCAACATGTTCTTTCAGTGATCGTTTCATGTTTTTGGGTGATAGCTACATGGTTTTAAACTAGTAATTACTGAATAGATCCAAATCTAGACCTTCATTTGGATCTAGTTCCCAGACTTTCCCTTCCTCTCCTAACATTTATTATGTTAATGCTTTACAAGCACTGTAGTACTGAGTATGCGACTCAGTGATTTTTTAATGCTTTAAAATGTCAGGGGAGAGTAGAGAATATGAAACATGCATTTATATTAGGGACTGTAATTTTAGTATTATATATTTTGTTATGCCCTGATTCAGTGATGCTGCTGTTGCCAAGATCCTGATTCACTTGATTCAATGAATCCTGACCTTCAAGATAAAAGAGTGTAGTTCTATCTGCCCCAAGTCAGTTTCTTTTGGGGGTTTACATATACTTTCTATAATGATGAACACATAGCAATGTTGCTGCAAATCAACTGGCCTGTGCTATAAGAAATGGTTCCTTTACTTTTACACTTTTAACTGGCTGTCATCCAGCCGGTCAATAGGCATTTATTGTGCACTTGTTATATGGTAGGCCCTGTGCTAAGCTCTGGGATACAAAGTAAGGCAGAAAACAAAAAATCCTTGGACCTTAAATAGTGTACATTCCAATTCAAGAAGTAAATACACAAGTAATTACATTTATAGAAGATATATACAGAGTAGGTGGGAGGTAATCCGAAAGGAGGTCTTTGAAATTGGTCAGGGGGCAGGGAGAGGGGGAAAAACCAGAAAAAGCCTCCTGAAGAAGGTGGGATTTTGAGCCTTGAGGAAAGTCATGGGAACTAAGAGGTAGAGGAGGTGAGAGAGAGCATTCCAGGCGTGGGGGACAGTTAGTGCAAATGCACATAGGAGGATAGAATGTCATGTTGAAAAAACAGCAAGTGGACAATTGTAGCTGAATTCTAATGTGAAAGAAGTAAAACATAAGATAAGCAAAATAGGAAGGACCCAGATTATCAAGAGCCTTAAATATCAAACAGAGAGTTTACATTTTATCCTATAGGTGATAAAGATCAGAACCACTGTAATCCACTGAGCCAAGGAGTATCATGGTCAGACCTATGCTTTAGAAAAAATCACTTCAAAAGCTGATGGAAAATGAATTGGAGTAGAGAGAGACTTGAAGCAGGGAGTGTAATTAGGTAGCTATTGCAGTTGTCTAGATAAGAAGTGAGGAAGAACTGAACTAGGATTACAGCCAAAGGAAAGGAGAAAAAGGGACGTATGAGACATGATATGAAAGTTGGAGTGACAAGATTTGGCACTTGGATTAGATATGGGGTAAATGAGAGTGAAGAGTTACCAAAGCACAGAGATTGTGGGCCTGGATAACTAGGGGAAGGACCTGCCCTCAACAGTAATAGGGAAGTTTGGAAATAGGGAAGATTAGGGAAGAAAGAAAATGAGATTTTTTTTGGACATACTGAGTTTTTGATGCATACAGGATATATAGATAAAGATGTCCAAGATGCATTTGGATATCTGTGACTGTAGTTTAGTACACACTTACACACATAAACACACATAGAGATATAATCTATGTCTATATTTATAGTTATATCTATAGATATAGAGAATGCATATATGCAGATAAACATATATGTACATATAAATATAAATCTTCTGCATACATGTTGATAATTGAACCCCTTGGAACTAATGAGATTATAGGTGAGAGAATACTCAGCAAAAAGAGAATATAGCATCTTACATATGAAAAGAACTTAAACCAGTATTTATTAAATGGACTTCAATTTGTGTAGTTTTCTGATATCCTTTACTCTCTTTTAAGGCTCATTAGAGTCAGAAACTCTTCCATTACATATTTTTGTATGTCCCATAATGCCTTTTTTAAAAAAAATTCTGATTTCTGTGGTTTTATTATATTCACAGAGAACAAAGGCTGGGGTTTTCCCCCAAGTAGCAAACAGAAACTTTTAAGACACTTCACATAAACCCTTACAATTCTTTTATGTGCAACCAGATATATCCAATGTTTCTATTTTTCTGCTGATCAAACTAACAAGATAAAGCTTCAATCTGATGTTTCAAATAATTTCTTTTTTAATAGTAGGCAGTGTAGTTTATTTTTTATTTCATTTTTTAAATGTATTTTATTTTCAATTCACTGTACAAAACAAGCATTTCCATAACACAGTACAATACAAAATGATTGTACACAAAACCTCAAATCTACCATGTACAGCTTGCTATTCCCTCCAAATATATAACAGTTACTGTGTAAATTTTTTATTTTTTTCTTCCCTCTTCCTTATTATAATAATCTATATATCTTCTTCAATCATAATGGAAATGCACTATGTACTCACAGTCACAAAAGATTTCAAGGCCTCAGATCTAAAACAGAATATCTCGGTCTATCCATCCCTTAAGAATACCTTATTTCTTTAGCCCTTGCCACAATATATTTGATTCTGGAGGTGATAGGGAACAACTGGAGTTTATCCAGTCATGGAGTGGTATGGTCAGACCTGCTCTTCAGAAAAATCAGTTTGACAGCTGAGTGGGGGATGGCCTAGAGCAGGAAAAGACTTGTGTTTCTGTGGCAAGCAGACCAGCCAGCAGGTGACGGCAATAGCCCAGGTGTGATAGTTCAGGTATGAGGTGATGAGGGCTTGTACCAGGGTGATGACAGTGTCAGAGGAGAGAAGAGGGATATACAAGAGATATTGTGAAGTTAAAATTAATAGGACTTGGCAGTCGATTAGAAAAAAGGGGGTCATAATGAGTGAGGAGTTGAAAATGATACCTAGACTGTGAGTCTGGGTGACGTGGAGATGGTGGTACTCTCAGTAGTAATAGGAAAGTAAGGAAGAGAGGAGGGTTGGGGGCAGGGGAGAAGATAATGAATTGGTTATTGGACATGTTGAGTTTAAGAAGTCTATGAGCCATTCAGGTCAAGATTTTCAACAGGCAACAGAGGAATGGATAAGTATATTTGAGAATCATCAACATTGATCAACATTGAGATAATAATTGAATCCTTGGGAGCTGATGATCACTTAAGATAACCAAATAAAGCAGTATAGGGGGAGAAGAAAAAAAAAGGGCCCAAAACAGAGAGCTAGCTGATATCCGTGACTAGCAGGCATAATCTGGGCAACTACCTAGCAAAGACTGAGAAGGAGCTCTCAGATAGATATAGAACCAGGAAATATAGTAGTGACATGAAAACCTAGAAAGAAGATAGTATCAAGGAAAAGAGGATGATCATCAATGTCAAAGACTGCAGAGTGGTCAAGGAGAATGAGGACTGAGAAGGGGTTGTTGGATTTGGCATTAGAGACCACTGGTAACTTTGGAGAGAATAGTTTCAGTTGATAAATGAGGTCAGAAGCCAGGCTATAGGAAGTTAAGAAGAGAGTTCAAGGAATGCATGTGTAGACATCCATTGTAGTCAGCCTTCTTAAGGAGTTTAGACACAAAAAGGAGAGATACAGGACTACAGTTAGTGAGAAGGGAAAGACCAAGTGAAGGTCTTTTGAAGATGAGGGAGACATGGGCATTTTCTAGGCAATAGGGAAGCGGCCAGTAGACAAGGAAAGATTGAGGATAAGTGAGAGAACGAGAGTAATAGAGAAAGCAACCTGCTGGAGAAGAAAGGATGGAATGGGATCACTTGCATGTAGAGGGGTTTGCCTTGACAAGGAGAAAGCTCTTTTTTTCCTGGGAAACAGGGGTAAAGGTAGAGATAATGGCAGAAAGCATTTGAGCTGAGTGAGATACAGGATGTAATTTAAGTATATAAAGGTTGTAGTGCATAAATAAGAAGTAGTGTAGCCACTCAGAAAACCCAAGTTCAAGTCTTCTCTTGGACACAGACTGAGTTATGAATGTGGGCAAATTTCATAATTTCTCAGGGTCCAGCCCATCTACATAGGTAAAGGGAGTTTCCTCACTGAAGAGCTCCCCTTCTCTTAAGAAATAATACGTATTGTCTATGCAGAAAAAAAAGGATATCTAAGGTTTTGAACACCAGCAGCCTGCAGCATGTTGATGCCATCGCCAGAGAGTAAAGTTAGAAGGTATAATTGGTATAGACATTGGGGAAGGGGGTCTTGTGAAATCCATTTTTGCCATATTAGGTTTTAGGTAAAGGCAAATGTATTTATTTCCTCTATTCATCCCATTTAACACCCTTTGGACTAGCTTGGTCTCTCTACTTCTGAGATTATCTCAATTTTGACATGCAATTTGAACTAAAAAGTGAACAGAAGATAATCAAGATTGCCTGATGGAGTAAGAACAAACTAAAAACAGTTGTGTTGATCTTTATCTATGAACATAGTAATTTTCTTTAAAGTGTGGGAGGATTTTTTTCCAGAGAGTAATAGTAATAAAATGGTGCAATAATGAGTTACCGCATTTCCAAACCTCTCTCTAAAACCCTTCATCACATGTTAATTGACTTCCATTTGTGATTTACCATGCTACGCCACACCATCCTCCATCAAAGGAGAGGAGGCGAAGACAGAGCATCCGCTGACATGTATAAAGAGCTACCCTCTCACTTGCCAGCCAAAAATAAAGACTTACTTTTCTGGGATGGAAAAGGAATCTGATCCCTGAAAAAGCCTCTTTAGTTAGGTTGCTTGGCTCATCATAAATTCAGGAGCTAAAGATTTCATTTTTTGAAGTAGTTTGGCAAGTAATGACTGAAATTTAGTGTCTTTTCTTATCAGGAAAGAACTCCCCCAGTTCTTTGCAGCTTCTGTCAGTAATGGAAAGGTCAGAGAGTAGCATCAGTCAGACATGTAGCAACTTACACCCATCTCTCATACTATCCTATATCAAAAAACCATCTCCGTATTTCATAGATACTCTCAGATGTGGTATGAAGTCATGTATGCTACTTTGTTGACAAATATCACTGCAATGGGAAATATATAAAATATCTTCTCCGCCTGACCCCAAGACAGAATCCATCTGATTGTGGGCATGTAGGAAATACACATATTTCCTATGTATGTCCAAAAATACATGTAAGACTATAATCAAGTACATTCAGAAAGTGGAATTGGTCCAGATGTAATATTTCCAAAAATAAACTAAAATGATTTTATTCTTGACAAGAAAAACAATAAGGCCCTGGGATCAAATTCTACCCCTGATATTTACTGTGTGACCTTGAGCACATCATTAACTTTTCTCAGCCCCCAAAATAAGGGGATTGAACTAGATCACATCTGAGGTCTCTTCCAGCTCTGAATGATGATCTTATGCTTCTTATTCCATCTCCCCACCCCCCACCAACTCTTCTGAAAAAGAAAAAGACAGATCTGTGAAGAAAACATCCTCTGTTTAAGAATAATCTTCTTGGGGTGTGGTGGGGAGATGCATTCAGGGATTCCTATCCATTAACATAAACACCTAGGGAAGTGGATGAATTTCATTTTTGTGGCACATAACCTATAGCTATGCTACCTAAGTATTATGTATCAAATGTGCAGTTGATGTGAGGAGGAAAATCATTAATGGAAGACCTGCCAGATTATTTGTTTTGGAAACAGAATGACACATAACTAAGTACTCTGGGTAGAAGCTCAGGGAGACACTGGCGCTCTTTATTTACCTGTTGCTCTGACTAACAGGGAGACAAGGTGTTGCACACGTTATGATAAAATGACTAACGAGGCTTCCTGCCTAGACTTGAAAAACCATACCTGTTTTCATTTCTGCACATACTTTATGTGTGTCCCCCCCAACTCCCCAAACCCCCACATTAGGGCATTCTGAGCCATATTCTATGGAAACAGGACGCTCATTGGCCAAGCAAGAGGAAACAAAGCCTCCTCAGAGACGATAGCAGCCTCAGGCCAGTCTAATTACAAGTCCCTGCACCGCTTGAAGTTACTCAGCTGACATGCCTGAACTGTGCAGAGACCTTCAAGTGAACTATTATACAAAGCCCAATGTATCACATGGCTGTGAAGCAGCTGCTAAGTCTCACAGTAAATGAGGCAAGGAGATGATAAGTCCCATACCCTCATATACAACATGTTTAACAAAAAAAAGCCCCCTATAGATTCTAATGCCCGAGGCGAGGATAAAACTTGGGAGGTTAAAGGGACGTAAAGGGAAGGATGTGAAAAGAAGTTTTAATTGAAGATGCTAAAGCCTGGGTTCAGGATTTATTGAGCTTCAGTAGCCTTGGCAAGTGGTTCAGAGCTGGTATTTAAATTTTTCTTCATTAACCAAAGACTACAAATCAGAATCCCCCAAAGTAATTGTTTTTAAACATTCGTTGTTACTCTAGCCAAATTCCCCTCATTTTTTTCTAATCGCTCTTTGCATACATCTAGGTATAAGTTCTTTTACAGGGTAGAGACACAGGTCTGGTTAAATCAAAATTTCTTGTTAAGACTAGAGACCCCAAAGATCACAAATTTATTCCCACTATCCTCACGCCCACCCCCACGTTTTTTCATTTCTGCAGTGCTCCTGTAAGCAAGCTGAGAAAAACTCAAATTTATGTATATGTGTGTGTACATGTGTATACACACATACATTATATATATATATATATATATATATACATACATATATATTTGTTTTTTCAATTCCTCATCCCCTCCATCTCCATCTATAAACTCAAGTATAAAAAAAAAGTATTTTCTGAAATCAGGACCTGAGTTCAAATGGCATATATTGATTTTGAATTGCTGACAAATTAGAAAAAGACTCTTCATTAGGGCACAGTCTTTTGTCAAATGAGAAATGTTAATGACTTATGTGGCTGAATAAATTAAAGATGTTACCTTAAACATTTTCAGAAATCACAAAAGATTTCAACTTTGAGGAGAAAGTCTTATCCTCTACATCTCAGAGTAGATGTTGAGACTAAATTATCATATAAATTAATTCAGATCCCTATAGGACAGATAGTTGGAGGATTTATTTAGTATTATCTCTATTTTATAAATGGGAAAATTGAGGCACAAAGAATTTAAACTATTGATCACTACATTCATATATAGCATGAATACTGCATAAGACACAGGAATAAAGCACCATTCTCATATGCGCAGCACTGCTCTAGGACAGGGATGGGGAACCTGTGGCCTCAAGGCCGCATGTGGCCCTCAGCCCTTTGGCTGAATCCAAACTTCACAGAATAAATGTCCTTAATAAAAGGATTTGTTCTGTAAAACTTGGACTCAGTCAAAAGGACACATGTGAGGACCTATAGGCCACATGTGGCCTTGAAGCCACAGGTTCCCCACCCCTGCTCTAGGAACTTTAAACGATATCATAGAGTTTTCTGACAAGGAAGATATTTCACTAAAAGTCCTCTTGTACAAAGCCAAACTGAAAGAGTCCTAAATTATTACCAAGTGAAATCTGCACAATGGTGTCAGATAGCATGGACAATTAATGCAGATACAAGTAGGCTCCTACTAAAGTTCATGACTTGTGAATGACTTATATGTATGAATAACCTGGGAAGTGCTCATATTACAGTAACCAGAGCTGCTATCTGGCCCCCACAAAGATCCTACCTGCTGCCAGAGTGGCATGATATAGTACGTAGAGCCTTGGACTTGGAATCAAGAACAACTGATTCATCTCCCACCTCAGACACATTAACTGTGTGACCCTGGGCAAGTCATTAAACCCTTTGGGCTCTCTGTTTCCTCATCTGTAAAATGAGAGTGATATAATCAAACACCACTAAGTACCTTTCAGCTCTATATCTATGATCCGACAGACCAGAAAAGTCCTGCTTCTATTCTTTACCCTTACCTTGAAGATTATCCTTTCCCAATCCCCTAATCTAGATGCCCCTGGAAAGGCCAATTCCCTAGAGTTTCGGCATAGTTTGGCCCCAACTCCCAGAGTCCCCAAAGACAGGCTTATAATGTAATGGGTAGGCACGATAGATCCTTCCTTTCTTCTGATGATTTAGCCAAGGGAAAGAAATCAAACATTCATGTAAAGAACCTAAGAAGCACTGCAGGAGGAATCAAAAGAACTAGGCCCTGGTCTTAGTTGTGCCACTCACTAGCTGTGTGAACCAGGTGGTGAGGGCAGTTAGGTGACACAATGGATAGAGTGCCACACCTGAAGTCAGGAAGATTCATCTGGCCTTAGAAAATGACTAGCTGTACAACCCTAGGCAAGTCACTTAACCCTGTTTGCCTCAGTTCCTCCTCTGTAAAATGAGATGGAGAAGGGAATGGAAAAACACTCCAGTATCTCTGCCAAGAAAACCCCAAATGGGGTCACAAAGAGTCAGACACGACTGAACAACAAGCTGTGTGAGGTTCACATCATTCCTCTGAACTTCATTTTCCTCATCTGAAAAATAAGGTTATTTCACGTTTTCAGAACTGGAAGAATATGCAATACAGGTCTTGGAGGTAAAAGGTACACAAATCATTTACTGGGGAGTAAAAAAGAAGGCGAAAAGGTGTGGTCTATCAGGAATAAACTTACAAACCTTACATTTTCAAGGCCCCCCTTTATGAGGTTTTTTATTTTTTAAAAATTATTTTATTGTTTTTTTAAAAAAATTGCTATTGTATACACTGTGTCATGCAAGGTGTTGTACATCACGGTCAGGAAAATTAAAAGTAATGAGTAGGGGAGGAGGTTTTTAGAGACTTCCTAAGGTTTTCCCTCTTGTAAATTTTAAGGAAGCCAGGGAAGATCTGGGTTAAAATCTTACCTCTGATGCAAACTGGCTGTGTGATCCTGAACAAATTACTGACTTCTCAGTGCCTCAGGCAATGCTCTGTGATTAAAAGTTAAAGAAAAGGTATGGACTTGCCCAGGAAGAAGAAGCTTCCTCGCTAAGAACTCCTTCCACCAATGAAATCTCAGGTTCAGGTTTTTTTTAAGGGAAAAATAAGTTTTAAGGAGAATTATGACATCCCGATTTGAATTGGTCAGTATTAGTCTTAGAGCTGGAAAGGTCAGCATATCTACCACACTGTCAGACACAGTCCCAGTGGCTGCATTAACCAACATTGCTACCAATCCTCACACTTCATCTGGCTCAAGCACCCTCCATGTCACCTAAAATGTATCTTTCCCATGGAGGAAGCCAATGGAGTCTTTAATCATCTCGCTCTTTGGGGAGGGTTTCATTTCAGCACACAGCTTTATCTTTATGAAGTCCTTATTTAGAAAAGAATTTTCTAGCAACATATGGAAGCAGCTGTTTTTGTTTGGATAGAGTTTTGAGCTTGAAGTGAGTTACATCTTCCTTTAAAAGGGACAACTTTCTACTCTTCTGCTAAAGTACAAGTCAGCTAAGTACAAATTGATAATAAACATGTCTGGAATTTTCTCTCCAACTTAAACTAAGAATTACTGTCCATGAACTCTGTCTCTTGATCTTTTTCTTTTCTTTCTTTTTTCCTTTCTTTTTTTAGAGAGAACAAACATTCTTATGTTCCATAGTATGGTTTTAATGCACAAATATATTTTAGGTTTCAATGCCCATTTGAATTTGACACATAATAATAATAATTATTATAATTATAATAAGAAGCTGCTATCCAGCCCCCATCAAGATACTACCAGACTAGGACAGCATAGTAATAGTATAGTGCATAGAGCCCTGGACTTGGGAAATTAAATACATCTGAGTTTATATCCCAACTCAGACATTTATTATATAGCATTTTAAGATTTGCAAAGCACTTTACAAATATCTTATTTTATCCTCAACACAACCCTGAAGGATAGTTGTTATTATTTACAGATAAGAAAACTGAGATAACTAAAGATTACATGACTTGTCAGAGTCACACAGTTAGTAAGTGTCTGAGGCCAAATTCCTGACTCCAAGATTCAGCATTCCCTCGACACCATCTTGCTACCTCAAACCCAGGCACAAAAACATTGCAACAGCTTTTTCTACTGCAGACCACAAAAGAGGGAAACACTGACATATTGCCAGTTGAGTGCATACAACCCGGCTAAGGATAAAAAATTCCATGATTCATGTCTACGAATACTGGAGTGTTGTAGAAACAGGTGGTTGTTTGACATCTTCAGAGCCGGCAGGATATGCATCATATCCCCATTTAACATATGATACCTAGAAAAATGAAAGGGATCAGATTTTGAGTGAGACAAAACCAAGAACACCAGAAAGAAAAGGAAAAGAAAGGAGGGAGGATTATGTCAGCAAATATTTATGGAGCAGACAATAATAGAGAGACAGCAAAAGTCAGAAAATTAAGGAGAAAAGAGAATTTACTTTAGGCAGGGTGGGCCTGAGGTGGCTTTAAGGAAGAAGTGAATAGAGAGGAAGAGGAGGAAAAGGAAGAGGAAGATAAGTGACATGTATATAGGTCTTTAAAAATGTTTATAAATCATTTTATATACATTATCTCATTTTAGTGTCACAACAACCCTACAAGGAGTATTACTACCTGCATTTTAGAAATGAAAAAACCTGAGCCTCAGAGCAGCATAGTGCTCTGGTGCACGGAAAGGAACTATTAAGGGTACTTTTCTGGGAGAGTGAATAAGCTAGAAGGGCTAAAGTAGGTGTCAAGAATAGAATACAAATGGAAAGGCAGACTGAGGCCAGGTCATGAAGGGAATTGAATGCCCTGCTAAGGTGTTTGGACTTTATCTCACAAGTAATGGAGAGCCATTGAAAAATATATATGTAACCTAACACTGGCTACTTGCTTTATGCCAAATATGTTTATATTGCTCTTAACATATAAGAAGGGACTAAATTCCTGATTGCTTACTTTCTCATACTTAAATAAGTGAAATTTTTAATAAAAAGCCTATTCTTAAGTGGACCTACAGTCTTTCTTACTTTTCTACCTCATTTTTCTTTTGATCTATCCTTTACTCACTCAATATTCCTATATCCCATTTCTTCATTTGTAGAAATTTATCATGCTTTTTTTTTTACCACACTCACCTATGAATGCTCCAATAATGGAATTTTCTCCTCTCATTAACTCAGGTAAATAAGACAAAAAGAACTCCAACTACTTTGGATAGGATTGTTCAAGCTAAAAACCAAAACGACAAATTGTATTGTCATAAAGTACCAAGATAATCACAATAATGAGGTTAGTCTAGCCACTGTGTGACCATCTACAGAGGATTTAATCTCTCCTTATTCCAGGCCCTCTCTTTAAGATGAGTATAATGTAAAGACAAAATATGACTAGAATAGAAGTGGTGTAAGGATTAATGTGCTAAGCCACTAACCTTTACAAAGATCTTGGAAATTGTCAGACAAAAGGGATCCCTGAACTACTGGGAGGTATTTTTATAGCTCAAGACATATAAGTTATATATATTTTTAATATAAAATTTGCTTACGCAATTTATTGAACGGTAAAACAAATGTCCATGAAAGGTAATTGGTCTGTAACTTTAATTGGCACAGTGGATATGAGACTGGGCCTGGAGTCAGGAAAACCTGAGTTCAAATCCAACCTCAGACAAACTATGTAACCCTGGACAAGTCAGTTAACTATTGTTTGCCTCCATTTCCTCGACTGTAAAAATGAGAATAATAACAACGCCTACCTTGCAGGGTAGGTTGTGAAGATCAGATGAGACAGTGACTGGAATAGTATATGCCATATAAACTCTTATTTCCTTCCCCAAAATGTTAAATGGCTATCAAAGCACACACACACACACACACACACACACACACACACACACACACTCACACACAACTTTTTTTAAGTAGAAACTAACCAAATTTCCTTTTAAGCTCTTGAATCTGCCACTTCCATTAAAGCAGTGCAAGAGCAAGAGCAAGCTCCACCTCAACAGCTGCCTTCCTTCAGCAGCAACAGCAGCAGGGTTAATTCTAGGCTCTAATTCAGGACTAAGAAAACTTTTTTTTTACCAGTGGGGTGGATTTAATACTTCTATGAGCCACATTTCCATCCCTCCTCCAAATCTCTCACCTTTTTTGTAGAAAATGAAAGAAAATATACTGTCTGTAGCTGGGTGCTGATGATGTGAGGAAGCGTTCAGGAATGTAGACACCTGTAACAGCAGGACTACAAAATAGCAATCACCTGTCTAACCTTATCCACCCAGGTGGAAAGGGTGTGTTTGGTCATGATTCTGAGCTTGGCTTTAGCTTCTGGAACAAAGAAGGAGGGGGAGCTGGCACCTGCGGGTATGGAATGCAGCCGTTGTAGTCTGCAGTCAGCCCTGCTGCACCTTCCTTCATCTGCCCAGCTCTTCTGTCTCTCTCCTCAAGAAGGCTAGCCAGTGGTGTAAGCAAATTGCATCGAAAAAACACGCACAGACCTCCACTGTAGTGAACCTTAACTTGGGGTCCATGGATTTCAGGGGTCTGTGAACTTAGATGGGAAAAATTGGTTTTTCTTCCATTACATATGGAGACAACAAACCAGCATAGAATTAGAAGTACTTGTCACAGAAATTTTGGCAGCACATTAAAGTTGTTGCAAATATCTTTAAATATTATGCCCATTACTATTTGGAAATTACTATAGTCATTAGAACTTCTGCTAGATTGTTAGGCCACAGATGTGGGGTTTTTTAAATATGTTGGTAAATGTATTTCAATATATCTGGTTTTCTTGGTAAATCTAGGTATTTTATTCTACACATCTAAAAACATTCTTCTGAGAAGCGGACAATAAGCTTCACCAGATCCCTAAAGGGATCCATGACACAAAAAGTTAAGAATCTGTGTACTGGGGAAAGGATGATACTCACACCTCTCTTTCCAAATGAATGAAGGAAAGAATGAATCTTCACTGTGCATACCAACACCTGAGCAAAAGTGTCAGGCACTCCCCAAACCAAATTCTCTCCTCAGAAATAAGGGAAACGGAAAGGCCTCAGCTGAGGTATCAGATGATGACATCTGCTCACTAGGAGTAAGGTGAAACGAGAGCAAGCCTTGCATTCATGGCTTCTTCCTGTGAGCATGGCCTAACTTGAATGGTATTCTCCATGGTGACTCTTGCCTAACAGAGAGAGATGTGTATTTCAGATGAGGAGAAAAAACAATGAGTTGTTCCTTGCTCAGCCAGCTTACTTCTATCTAATAACATGCCAGGGCTAGGTCTCCTAATGACCTCATGTAGTGGTTGGGGAACACTACATCACCCTCATGATAGTATACCCTCTGATGAGAGAGACTAGACGAATTTAACAAAGTTTTGGGTCAGGGCAGGGGGCGTCTACTGTATTTCTTTCCGAGTTTTCTATATTATCAATGTAACCTCTCCCTGAACTTCATCTTTGCCTTCCTTTCTCAATTTTTTTCCTCTCTCTCTCAGTTACTTCTTGAATAAACCGTTATGTTGGGGAAATGTCAAATGGTATTTTCCTTGGCAAACATAAAGCCATTGGGGGAAAAAAGTAACATTTCTACCACCCTGTTTAAACATTGAAAGGGATAATTGGAAGGTTAGAGAAGACAATAAAAAGTATCATTTCTAATTGTTGGCCTGGACATACGGGAGCCAAATTTCAGCCAAGAGTATGGACCCTTTTCCATCACTCTGAGGACAAGAAGACAGCAGAGACTCTGTTGTGTGTTTTTTTTAATCTGCCCAGTATTTCAACATGATTCCCCCAAGGAACTGTTTACCCATTGCAAATTATTATACCTTTTCCTTGGCCCTTCATGCTTTCTTAATATTATTATTTCATCTTTGGGCAAATTTGAAAATCATGGAATGAAAGAGAAACTTCAGCCCTGTTCTGAGGCAATAGCCCTGGAAACCTCAGGTATTTGTTTCATGCCCTCTGGCAGCCTAGGACTTTTTTTCTGGGAATGCACATGTTTATAAAAGAAATCAGTGCATCTTCTAAGAGCTCAGTACTACAAGGCTATAAGCCATGGACTCTTTCTTCATTTTAACGTTGTTCTTCCCTTGGCCCACTATGTTTTTGCTTTTGTTTTTATTTTTGCAGAAATTTTAGTCATTTGTTTTTAATTCAAAATGATCATTTATACATAGAATCATGCAATTTGGGAACCAGAAGGGGTTTCAATGGCCATCTACTTCCCTTCCATGCCCTCTCCTCACCTCCACCAAAATCTGCACTATATCTGACAAGTGGTTATCAGCCCTTAGCACCTTCAAATTGTACGGCATTTGAAAGAAAAAGCTATAATTTTATCAATGAAAATGGCATTAAAGAATATTTAGTACCATATACTTTCCTGCTTCACCTAAAGGACAACTGGTCCTTTCCATCTCACATGCAAATAAACTTCCTATATGTGTTGTCTCTTCCTATTCCCTTCCTGAAAATAGGAAATGCCTTGCCTTTTCGTTTGGATCTGCAATACTTAAGTAGTGCTTTGTACACAACAGGTATTTAATAAATGATTTTTTCATTCATTGATTCATTTATTTAAAACCTCTGAGAAAAAATCCAACACCTCTGAAGGCAGCACCTTCCACCTCAGGAATTGTTAGGAAGCTTTTCCAGACACCAAGCATGAATTGGTCTGTTCCCAACTTCTACCCACTGCTTCTGATTCTGTCCTTTGGGGGCTAAATAAAACAGGCCTAATTCTGCCTCCACATGACAGTCCTTCAGATATTCAAATACTTGAAAAAAATATAACAATGCCCCTCCTCCCAGACTATTCAACTCTCTGAACTAAATATTCCTGGTTTCTTCAACCTATCCTCGTGATATAGCCTCAATATACTTCACCATGTAGTTGCTTTCCTCTGGATGCTTCCTAGCTCATCAATGTCCATCTTAAACTGTGGCAACCAGAACTGAAGACAATACTTCAAATGTAGTCTTCTGAGGATATAGAAGGAAGGAACTATTACTCATCCGGAAGGTCCTGAAGTCCCCTATTTCATTGAATGCCCATCTCCTTGCCTGAAAGATTCCGATCAATTTTGCTGGGTAGTTGATCCTTGATTATAATCTAACCTGTAGAAGTTGCAGGGTCTTGCAGAATCCTGAATGTGCTTCCATGATATTTGAATTGTTTCTTTCTGGCTGCTTGCAGTATTTTCTCCTTGACCTGATAATTCTGGAATTTGTCTGTAATAGTCCTTGGCATTTTCAATTTGGGATCTCTTTCAGAGGGTGATGGCTGGGTTCTTTAGATGACTATTTTACCCTCTGGATCTGGGACCTTAGGGTAGTTTTCCTTGATGATTTATTGGAAGATGCTGTCCAGCCTCTTTTTTCATCTTGGCTTTCAGGTAGACCAATATTAAATTATCTCTCCTGCATCTGTTTTCCAGGTCAGTTGTTTTTCCAATGAGGTACTTTACATTTTCTTCTATTTTTTCGCTATTTTGATTTTGTTTGACTAATTCTTGATGTCTCATAGAGTCATTGTCTTCCACTTTAACATTTCCACTTCCAATTTAACAAATTGTTTTCATCAGTTAGCTTTTGTCCCTCCTTTTCCATTTAGCCAATTCTACTTTTTAAGCTTTCTTCAGTGATTTTTTTCCCATTTTGTCAATTGTATTTTTAAAGGACTTGTTCAATTTTTCTTCTACCTCTCTAATTTGACTTTTTAAATCCTTTTTGAGCTCTTCCAAGGAGGCTTTTTGGGAGTGAGATCAATTCATATTGCCCTTTGACGTCTCAGATGTGGGTATAGTGACAATGCTGTCCTCTTCTGAATTTGTATTTTGATTTCCCCTGTCCCCACAGTAAGAATCTATGGTCTTTGTTTTTTATGTTGCTTTTTGCTCATCGTGTTTGCCTTTTTCCTGGCTTTTAAAGCAGATCTCTGCTTCTGGGGCACAGTGCCACACTTCTTGTCCTGGGGGCTAGGGGCCTGATTACTGGCTTTATGGGCTGGGGCCTCAGATTCTGGCAGCTGGAGGCATATAGGCTGTAGTTTACCTGGTGCTGAGCTGGAGCTGTTGTTGGTGGCTAGTGTGTGCTGAGGCCAGGTGGGGTTTTTCTGCCTTTCCCTGGGCTACACTGAAGCTTGCAGGGTGAGGTATGGGGGTGGGGTGGTCTGGCTGTTGGAGGTCGCCTCCTCCCTAGGGGCTGTGCTAGAGCATGGATAGGCTTAGCTGCTGGTGGACACCTGTCTTCAGAGCAAGTGGTGGTTCTTCACGCTGGGATCTGCCAGTTCCCCTGGCTGTGTGAAGGCTTGTGGGAGTTCTGATCTTGATGCTTACCCACTCTACCACCCTGGGGCTCAGGATCTCCTGCTGGTTTGCTGAGGTAGGGCTTACCACTGGCTTGCCTGGACACCTCCCATCTTGTACTGGTCCCCTTCAGCCTCAGCAAGAGGGAACTTTCCTGTCAATCCTCCTAGCCTCATGAGCTAAAAAACTGCTGTACCCTCTGTTTCTGCTGGCTCCACTGTTCCAGGATTTTTCCTGGGGTGGTATTTTCTGGGTTTTTTGAGGTCTATAAGGGAGAGTAAGAGAGACTTACTGCTTACTCCTCCATCTTGGTTCCTGGAAGTCCCTAGAACTGATTTTTTAAAATAAAAATAAGGTTTATTTGGTTTTAGAATATACATTCTACTTAACTGTAATTGAAGAAAACAAAGATTTTGGTCAATGAAAGGTTAGGGAGAGGTACCTCCTTCCCACAGGGTATAGGATATATGAATTTAAATACAAAAAGACAAAAAAAGAAAAAGGAAGGGGGAGAGAGAGAGAGAGAGAGGAGAGAGAGAGAGGAGAGAGAGAGAGAGAGAGAAAGGAACATTTCCATGTATACAGCGCAACATAAAGGGAAGATTCAATATAAAACCATGAATCTCCATTTCAGACTGTTTATTTTAAAAAATTCACATTGTTTTCAAAGCTACCCTAGTTTTCTATGCTTCCTTCTAAGTTTTGTTCTGTTCTGTCCAGTTTTTATTTACTGAAGGGCATCTATCCTTTTAGCCTATCTGATAGGTGTAAGATGCTATCTCAAAGTTTTAATTTGCATTTCTTTAATCCACAGTGATTTAGAGCATTTTTTCATATGACTATATATAGTTTTGATTTCTTCATTGAAAAACTACCTTTTCATATCCTTTGACCATTTGTCAATTGGAGAATGAATTGAATTCTTATAAATTTGATGAACTTCTTTATGTATTTGAGAAATGAGACCTTTATCCAATAGACTGTCCATAACTTTTCCCCCAATTTTGTACGTTTCTTCTAATCTTGGCTATGTTGGTTTTATTTGTACAAAACCTTTTTAATTTAATGTAATCAAATTTATCCCCACAATGCTGTCCCTTGTATATCTATCAATCGTTTTCCTATTTATAAGTCTGATGGGGAGTATGTTCCATGTTCTTCTAATTTTCTTGTAATATCTTCCTATAGATGTAGGTCAGGTATCCGTTTTGACCTTGTCTTGGTAAATGGTGTAAATATTGGTCTATGCCCAATTTCTGCCAGACTGCTTTGCACCTTTCCCAACAATTTTTACCAAAGAATGAATTCTTATCCCAAAACCTTAAATCTTTACATTTTTCAAACACAAGATTACTATAATCATTTACTACTGTATATTTTAAGTCTACTATGTTCCACTGATCTATCTTTCTATTTCTTAGTCAGTATCAGATAGTTTTGATAAATACTGCCTTATAATATAGTTTAAGATCTGGTACTACTAAATCTCCTTCCTTTACATTTTTTCATTTGTTTCTTTGAAATTCTTGACCTTTTGTTCTTCCAGATGAATTCTGTTACTATTTTTTTTCTAACTCAGTAAAATAATTTTTGTTAATTTAATTGGGATAGAATTGAATAAATAAATTAATTGGGTAAAATTGTCATTTTTATTATATTGGCCTTGCCTGCCCATGAACAATGATATTTCTAAATCTGACTTTATTAGTGTAAAGAGTATTTTATGATTATATTCATGTAGTTCTTGGGTCTGTTTTGGCAGGTATACTCCTAGGTATTTTATACTGTCTACAGTTATTTTAAATGGGGAATTTCTTACTACCTCTTTTTATAGGGTTTTATTGGTGATATATAAAAATGTTGATGATTTATGTGGGTTTGTTTTATATCTTACTACTTTGCTAAAATTATTAATTGTTTGGACTAACTTTTTAGTTGAATCTTCAGGATTTTCCAAATATATCATAATATTTTATGCTGAAAGAGATAGTTTGTTACCTCATTTTCTATTCTGTTCCTTCCATTTATTTTTCTTCCTATTGCAGGTTTTCTAAGTATTTCTAAACAATATTGAATAATACTGGTGACATATAATGTAGTTTCTTTGTTTATCTCTTTTAATTAACTTTCTTGGCTTTAACTTTGTCTGACATCATGAATGCTACCCTTGCTTTTTCTTTACATCAGCTGAAGTATAATAAATTCTACTCCAGTCCTTTAACTCTGTATGTATCATTCATTTTTAATTTTCTTGTAAACAACATATTGTTAGATTCTAATTTTTAATCCATTCTGCAGTTTCTGTTTTATGGGTGAGTTCATTTCATTCACATTTAAGATTATAATTACTAGTTGTGAATTTCTCTTCATCCTATTTTTCATTATTTATCCTTCTCACCATATACCACCTCATGTGCCTTGCCCTCCTATTCCTTAATCTATTTACTCCTCTAAGAGTTCCTTTTATCCCCCCTCCCACTGTATCAGTAAGGCAATAATAACAATGTAGATGATAATTGTCAAATACCTATGTAGTTCTGTATCACAAAGTATACGAGACTCTCCACATACAAGGTAGAAGAAGTAAACCATTTATTCATACACCAGAGGACCATATCCCATGTACCCAATCCATCAGAGCAGTAAAGCATTCAATACATAATATCACAACATAGAGCCTCTCCATCCTAAAACCTCTCTGACCCCTTGCTGGGATCTTCCCAAGAACAAACTCACAGTATGGCTCAGTCAGCTCTATCACGACAGCCATTAGCAGCCATAACAGCTCTCTCTCTCTCTCCTCTCTCTCTCTCTCTCCTCTCTCTCCTCTCTCTCTCTCTCTTTCCGATTGGTTGACTTCCTTTTATAATTTTCTTGGATTGCTCCAAGTTTTTTCCTCAGCCTTTCTCATTTGATTTTTAAAGTTCTTTTAAGCTCTTCCAAGAACTCTTTCTGGGCTTGTGACCATTTGACATTTTTCTTTGAAGTAGGCATGTTTCTATTTTAGCTTCACCATCCTTTTCTGAGTATGAACCCAGATCATCTCTGTCTCTATAGTAGCTATCTATGGTCTGGTTCTTTCTCTTGTTTACTCACTGTTATTATTTTTTTTAGTGGTTTATTATTATAATCAGACTCTAGTCCCAAGTTTTGGGGATGATGCCTCAGGTTTCAGGTTTTACATACTTTAAGGTCTATCTGGGAACCCAATCTCTGGCACTCCCATTTGCTTCTGAGCCATTGCTAGGGCCCCCAGACACACAGTCATTGCAAACACTCTCACTCCCTGTGGTCCCTCTTGTGGCTACAAGGCTCAGCTTACCCAGCTGTCCTAGAACAGAAACCAAACCAGGGACTCTACTTTTCTGCAGGCACCCACAGCCAGGAGTGTACTCAAGGACTGTGTGCTCACTCCTCCTCACCCACTACCACATCTGGGACTGGTCTGGTCAGCACAAATGGGCCTGGCCTCCTGAAACAGTAGAGGGTCCATCAATTTTCCCCTACTCAGTTCCTGAATCTGAGGCTGCCAACTGTCCCTAGGGCTTGTTGTTTGTTGATTTAGTGGAGTCTGCCTGGAGGTGTTTGCGCTTCAAACCAGGGCCAAACCTCTACTCCTGGCAGTTGAGTTTTTCCTGAAGTCCTCCCAAGTTATCTAGAAAGACAACTGATTTGCTCTGACTTTTAATTATTTCTGCCACTCACAATTCCCTTTGAGGCAATATTTTTATCACTTTGTGAGAGAATTTTGGAGAGGTTGGTATGTCCCATCTTACTTTGCTATCTTCCCAGAAACCCCTCACTCCAGTTATTTTTTAAAGTACGTAGTTATTAGCCCAAAAATGTAAGTGTCATATAGTAGACTTATCCATCATAATAATGTAGTATATGTAGCAGTTTATACGTATGAATTACTCTACATGCAATATTCTGTTTGCTCTTCACAGGGCAACTTAAATATTATTATCCTCTGAGCTTACACATGAGGAAATTAAAGCTCAGAGACATGGACAAGCTTACACAGCTACTAAGTACTGGAATCAAACCTTCTGACTCAAAATCAAATATTCCTTCTACTAGAGCACACGGACTCTCTGGTGTGATAATCCAAGTATTTCCTGGACCAACTTTTTTTTCCCCTTCTACCCACAACATGGGGGAGACTTTACCCGAAATAAGACAAAGCTGCCCCTAAGACCTGATTGACCTAGATAGTTGGCTCTGGCTTCCCTGATACGGATTTCCTCCATGGTCCCTCCTGCCTCTTAACATATGGGAGACCTAGAAAGAAATTGTCCCTGGGACTTGATTTGTACCAGATTCTCTATTGCAGCTTCCTAGTCAACTAAGAGCATAAAAATTCCCAGCTCCATGGAAGCTAGGTTCCTTGGAACAAGTTACCTTACCCCACCCTACTAACCAGAAATGCTTTCATTGAAGACACCTATCTAAGGAAAATAATGGCCACTCTATGTATCCTTGTTGCATATCCTTGCTGTTTTAGGGCAAAGTAAATCTTGTGCTTATTTTGGTTGCTAGACAACTTAGTGGACAGAGTGCTGAGCCTGGGGTCAGGATGATCTGAGTTCAAATTTTACCTCAGACACATACTAACTGTGTGACCCTGGTGTAACAGCAATGTTTCTAGCAGCTGCTGTGGGGGTGTAAGACCAATAACACCAGCACACAGGAGGGCTGCTAGCACAGGTTCTTTCATCGGCTTTTCTAAGGAAAGTGACTTTAAGGGGTTAACAATCTTACTTTAATTAAACATACATATATCATTCACTTAGTTCAGGGGGAAAAGTCAGCACCCTGAACTTCAGAGAAAATACAAACAGAAATTACAAGCAGAAATTATATAAATAGAGCAAGTAACACAAATCAACAGACAGGCTGTCTAGCTGTCTGACCAAGTTAATACATATATAGTTACCAGATAGAGAAGCACCAACATCTGGGTTTTCAAAGCTGTGGGGGTGGGCTCCTTAATGGCTACCCAGAGTTTCATTTGGCCAAATCACATGAATACTCTTCCCATGAGTAAGCCCCCAAAGCAAACTGCTAACTTCAGAGCATATATACCCTGTTTAGGGTCCTGGGACTTAGTGCCTACTTAGTCAAAAGGGTATATGCCTAAGGCTTAGCATCTACTTAACAAAAGGGTATGGGAAAGATCTCTAATCATGACTAGTACCACATCATATATATTGTTTCCAATAAATGACTCTTGATTCAAACAAAGGCAAGACTCAAAGGCATTTGATTGCCTTAGTGCTGAGAAGCATTCCAAAACAAAAGGCAACAAAAAGTCCCACTTTGCTTGCCATTACACCTGGGTAAGTCACTTAGCATCTGTTTGCCTTTATCCATTATCCATTCTTTGCCAAGAAAACTCCAGGAACAATATTGGCATGCTATGTGGTCCATGAAGTCATGAAGAGTTGGACATGACTGAACAACAACAAACCTTGTGTTAAATGTTCAATGACTTGTGAGTGCCTCATTTGTGTCCCAAAATTGCATTAAAGTAAGAGGGTGCTGGTGTTAGAGCTGTGTCTCTGAAATCCAAGTATTTCTCCATTTTGGACTATAACTCGATTCCCCTTAATTAATGGCAGTGCTATAAGCCCTATTCAGTATTCATTTTTATACTTCTAGGGTCATCACAGGACAATTTTTATTTGGAAGGGGTCTATAGGTCATCTAGTCTAACCCCCTCATTTTACAGATAAGGAAACTGAGGCCAGAGAAGTTAAGGGCTTACCCGAGTTCACAGAAGTATTAAGTGGCAGAGTCAAGATATAAACTCAGATGCACTGACCCCAAATCCAGAACTTTTCCAAGTACCATACTACTTCAAATTAAAATAGTTGAAACTGATGTACTTTATATAATTTCATCAGGTCCCACTCCATTACTTTTAGCCCTTTCTTGCAACACATTTGTAGGCATTTGTGAATGCTTAAGAGAAAATGCTTCCTGGCTAGTGCTTGGATTGCTCTGTGCAGCTAGGCAATACCCATCTATAAACTTGGCCAAAGGACTCTGAAGACACCAAAGCCTGGCATGAGGCAAGGGATGAATGGAAGCCAGCTTAATTGCTCAAGGGAGAGTTTTCCATAAGATATCTTCATTGAGTTTTTCCCCCCTCGGGGAGATAAGATGGATCCACTTAAAAATGTGGTATAGCTTTCCACCTCCCTATCACCCCTGACACAATTAGCTCTTAATCAAAGCTTGGCTTCAGATTCTGACTAGTTATTGCCTGCTTTTTCTCCCATTTTCCTAATTCCTGAGCTGGCCCTTTCAGATATCCAGCTTCTTACTAGATGGGGGAAGGGATAACACAAAGACAAGAAACCATTGAACCATTGTCACTATTCCTTCTTTGGGTGTTAATATGTGCAACTTTCCCTCTGGCTCTTTGTCACTGTGACAAAACACTGAAAAGGAAAAGAGCAGATGAAGTTGGGAAGAGAAGTAGAAGGTGCTGGAATCTGACTCTGCAGGAAGAGGAAAAGGTGAATGAGATGTTCAACTGGCCTAGAGAATCAATGGAAATACAAGGCACTGTGTTATTACCGAAACCCTAGAACAAAATACCATAAAAATACCAGAACACTTCTCTTTAGAGCCTTCTTCAAGGATTGTATTTCATGATTTCCTTCATTGTTACTGCTCTCATTCTCTTCAAATTATCTTCTATTTACTTTTCTCTTACCTGTTGGAAACCCTTATAGAAAATAAGTTCCTTAAGGACAGGGATAGTTTTGCATTTATGTTTTTTAACTTCTGTCATTATATCTGCAATTAGCTTTCCTTGCAGTGCACATTGTAGTGCCTCATTGAATTAAATCAAATGGTCTAAAAATTTAATATGCACAATTTTATGGGACCCATAGGATCATAGATTTAAAGCAGGCAAGAAAGCTAGAGGCCATTTAATCCACATTCTTCATTTTACAGATGAGGAAACTGAGGCCCAAAGAAGTTAAGGCAGTCAACCAACAAGTGTCTATTAAGCATTTAATGTATGCCAGACATGCTAATATGCTCTAGGGATACAAATATAAGCAAAAATAAATAGTCTCTACCCTCATGAAGTTTATATTTTGAGGGTGGAAGATGACAGGTAAAGGCTGGGTGTATGGTGGTAAAGCCCAGAAAAATGAAGGGTGGTTGCTCTGGGCCCTCCCCCAAAATAAAAGTCACAGGAAGAGCTCACCAATGGAAAGGGGGACCCACACAATGTGCGTCAAAAGGCCGCTGAGGCATGGTGGCTAAGTCTATAGAATCAGAGATAGCTGATCTGAGGCATATAGATGCTGAATGATTTGCCCAGAGTCACACCACTAATAAGAATCCAAGGCAAGAATTGAACCCAGGTTTTCCTGATTCCTCGGACAATGCTCTATTCACACTACCCATTAATAATAAAAGTATCTTTGTATGATAAGAAGCAGATACTGAAATTCTCCTAGGAATTATTGTAATCCTCAAGACTACCAAGAGGAAAAGAAAATGCATTCATATATGTGTTCACACATTTGCTATTTTCATATAATGATCAAGGTAAATCCATTTCCTTGTGTTGTTTTTCCCTTTTTAATAACTTTGACTAATACCCTTTTCCAATATTTAAATGAATGCCCTCTTCCAGTATCTAAATTATTACTCAATATTTATGTAACATCATCAGTATCCACAACATTACACAATAGGAATGATGTGCTAAACAAAGAACAAAAGCATGGCCCTAGGGGCGATCCAGGTGAGGGTACAGAATAGGTACAGAACAGGGATGGAGCAAGCTGTGCATATGGCTATGTTAGCAAGTAAGCTTTGTGGAACAAGCAGCCATTCAGGCACTGGCATAGAAAACGAGAAGGCTATGGCATATGACATAGGAGGCTATTTCTGATTCAAAGGGAAAGAAAGTCACCAAGGAAGCAACAGTCAGGGGAAACCTTCCTATGGGTTGTGGAGGCTGGTAGGAATTCATATGAAGAGTTAAATGTAGACAATTGGATGAAGCTAGAATTATCATCTAACACAACTATTGGCTCTAAAACACCACAAAATCACCCTGCGGGAGGGAGGCAATTGAAAGAATTAAACTTTTCTGAGCTGGAAATCCCCCGCTAGAAGTCGGGAACTATTCTCTGGCAATAGGTGTCATTCCTAAGTTCTTCCCATTCAGACAATGTGTCTCTGTTGAAAAGGTCCCAAATGTCGTTCCCCTGTTAGATTTAAAGCAAAGAAAAATACTGTTTGTCTTCATTATTGTTCTGAGACAAAATATCAGTAAGTACCAGGGCAGTGAGTCTACAATAGTCAGTCAGAGGTAATGTTCATTTAGTTGCTACTATAATTTGTCGTCATTTACCAAGTTTCCCTTCAAAACCTGAAAGCTTTTAAACTAATGATTAGTCTTCAAAAAAGAACTCTGCTAAGACAAATTGGGACCGATATACTCACACAGAATTAGTAAAACCTTTAATATGAATATATTAATGATGAATATTTTAAAGATTATTAGAAAATAGCTGACAAATATTTAGAGATTTGTTAGCATTGTTATCACAAATACACTGGGAGTTAGGTGCCATCATTATATGCATTTTATTGGTGAGGATCTTGAACCTGAGGGAGAAGTTAAGAAACTTGCTCAGGCACTATCTAAGAACAAGAAAGTGTTTGATATGGGATTCAAACTCAAATCATCCTGACTCCATGTTCAGTACTCTATCCATTATGGCAAGATACATCTAGATCGGAGTTCTTCTTCGTCTTTTTGTGGCATTGCTTCCTCGAGCAGTCTGTGAGGCCTGTGGACCCCTTCTCAGGATAATCTTTTTAAATGCATTCAATAAAATACTAAAGAAAACTACCACAGAGGATAGAGTACCTGCTATAGAGTCTGTGGAGTTAAGAGGACCTGAATTCAAGTTCCACCTCAGACACTTATTAGCTTTGTGACCTTGAGCAAGTCACTTAACCTCTGTATGCCTCAGTTTCCTCATCTGTAAAATGAGCATAGTAATGACACCTACGTCACAGGATTGTTGTGAAGCTCAAACCAGATAATAACTGTAAAGCATTTAGCACAGGGCCTGGCACATATTTTTGTTTAGTCACATCTAGCACTTTGTGACCCCATGGACCGTAGCACATCAATATGATGCACAGCCTTTTCTTGGCAAGGATACTGGAGCGATTTGCCATTTCCTTCTCCAGTGGAGTAAGGCAAACAGAGGTTTAGTGGCTTACTCAGACGTAAGTCTGAGTAAGTGTCTGAGGCCACATTTGAACTCAGGTCTTCCTGACTCCAGGCTCAGCCCTCTATCCACTAAGCCACTTAGCTGCCTGGTACTTAGTAAGTTCCATATTAATGTTAGCTATTATTATACTAAAATATAGATGGCAAAATAACTGGAGACATGCTGTGGAAGATCATACCAGGGTCCTGCTGATCTGAATTGTCCTGCTAATCTGAATTGTATTCTATTTGGGAGATGAGACTCAGGGATCACTGTAACACAAAGTGAAGAATATCTCAATCAATCAATAAACATTTACTAGGTGCTACTGTATGACAGACACTGTGGTAAATTCTGAGAATACAAGAAGCTTGTTGTGTTTGTCCTTTTTTTTCAGAGGATCAGGACATCAGAGAAAGGATGGCATGACTTGCAGTTGAATTGGATTTGAGTGAGGGTGGGCTGGGCAAGGTCCCAGCATCATTTTCTCCTCCAGAGCCATCTGGGTCCAGTAGCCTGATACTCATCAGGAGGGCTGGAGATGGCCCAGGATGCATTGGGAGACCCTGGACCTTTCAGTCTAAGGCCTTTTCAGGTTCTCATTTTGAATGAAGTAACCACCCATTCAGTGAATAAGCCTCTTTAAGAAGTGAGTCAAGGGATGGGCTCTTTAATTAGAAAAAAGAGAAAAAAATCAAACTGGGAGGGGAAGACCCTCAGGGTTGCTGGTCAAAAGAGAAACAGCTACCATTGACATTCACTCTGAGCCAGCAGGGCACAAAATATAGCCATTAAGTGGAGCTTGAGCAGGGACCAATTGTGATCCAATCTATGAGCTTCAGAGTGAAATGGGTCAAAGAGAGAGAGAGAGAGAGAGAGAGAGAGAGAGAGAGAGAGAGAGAGAGACAGACAGAGAGAGTCAGAGAGAGACAGAGACAGAGAGAGATAGAGGGAGGGAGGGATGAAGGAAAGAAGGAAGGAAAGAGGGAAGGAAGGAAGGAAGGAAGGAAGGAAGGAACGAAGGGAGGAAGGAAGGAAAGAAGGAAGGAAAGAGGGAAGGAAGGAAGAAAGGGAGGAAGGAAGGAAGGAAAGAAGGAGGGGAGAAAGGAAGGAAGGAAGGAAAGAAGAAGAAAAGGACAGGAAGGCAGGAATCTAGCCAGCAAACCCCAAGTTAACTGGGGAGCTTCCAGATACAAGAAAATAAAAAAGACAAATGATAGTCCTTGCCCTCAAGGATCTTGCAATCTAAAGAAGGAGACAAATTTGCAAACAAATATATACAAACAAGATATATTCGGGATAATAGGAAATAATTAATGGAGGGAAGGCAGTAGAATGAAGAGGGGTTGAAGAAGGTCTCCGGGAGAAGGTGAGATTTTAGTTGGGACTAAAAGAAAGGCAGGAATGTCAACAGGCAAAACTGAGGACGTAATGTCCCGTTTATGTAACATTCAGGAAGCCAGTGAAACAGGATCAAAAATATGTAGTGTTTTTAAGCTGTAAGAAGACTACCATGGGCTACCATGTATACTATTGCTTCACTTTATAGTCATCATTATTTAAAAAAAACCAGCTAATAACAGTTGCGGGTCAAAACCCAAGGGGAATGACAAAATGGAAAGGAAACACCCAGCCAACGTCCATTAATTCAAGTTACAACTCCAACCTGCAGATGACATTGATGAGTCACTGTCAGTGATTAATGAAGAAGAATGAAGAAGAAATTAGTTGCCACAGTCCTGGGCACAGATACACGTAGTCTCAATGTGAAAAAGGGTAAAACAAGTAGCTGATGAGCTTGACTTCCATTTCTGGCCAAATTCTGTAAAGCATTGAATCAAGATGATTGATGAGCATCTGGAAAAGAAAGTGGTAATCATTATGAAGCAGCGTGAGTTTATCAAGAAGAAATCTAGTCAGACTAACTTTATGTCCATTTTTAACGGGAAGGAATAGAATAAGCATTTATTAAGTGCCTACTATGAGCCAGGCACTGTGCTAAGTAAGTGCTTTACAAATACTACGTCATTTTATCATTACAATAACCCTGGGAAGTAAGTGCTATTATTATCCTCATTTTACATTTGAGGAAACTAAGGCAGATAGAGGTTGAGTAACTGACCCAGGGTCACACAGCTAGCGAGTGTCTTGGGGAGAATTTTAAACTCAGTTCTTTCAGTCTTCAGGCCCAATGCTCTGCCTCTGTTAACAGAGTTTTAGACTTACAGAAAAAAAGACTCCCATAGATTTCAGTAAGATACTTTAATGTACTTAGGAAATATTTTATTCTATAGATTTGAAATTTGTTTCCCTGTAACATCTCTCTCTAACTTGTAGCTCTGTCTTCTGGGGGAAAATAGAATAAATCTAATTTCTCTTCAGAAGAATGCTGGTAAATTTCAACAACTATCTCTCTGGGGGAAAATAAACGTTTCTTCAATACACTGATGAGTTTAATCTGAATTATTTTTTGAGGGGGGAAGGCAGGGCAATTGGAGTTAAGTGACTTGCCCAAGGTTACACAGCTAGTAAGTGTGTCAAGCGTCTAAGGTCGGATTTGAACTCATGTCTTCCTGACTCCCTAGCCAGCGCTCTACTCACTGCAGCCACCTAGCTGTCCCAATCTGAATTATTAACACTTTCTCCATCACTTTCTTAAATCTAGACAGTCAACAAAAAAATAAAGCCCTTATTTGTAAAATTTGCTGATTTCTGAAGTGTAAACAATCATATTGAAAATTTAACAATCAGCTCTCGTGAGACAGTATGAGTTGACTCCATGATCTCCCTGTTCCTTTTCCAAACGCCACCCTTTAAGATTGGAAAATAGTGACCATATGTTCCATTAGTCCTTCTTTTCTTCAAGCTAAGCATGCCCATTTTCTTCAAATAGTCTTCATATGTTCTAAATTTGAGTCCTTTTGAAACCATGTGTTCAAAACTCAACTGTAGTTGGAATTCTTCATTATCATGTAAATTCATTAAGTAGACCTTCAAAATTTTGTGGACCCTTTTGAGTTAGATAAGGGCAGGGAGAGAGGAAACAGTGAACTATAAACATTAAATTTGGCATCAGCTATCAGAGTAGGAAGAACTTTTAGAATGTTAGTGTCTTCATTAATTTAAATAAGATTCTACCCTAGATACAGATTTACACTAAAAGATAATTTAACACCTCTCCCTTCCCCCATGAATTTTGACTGTGGGAGATCTAACAACTTTAAGGAATTAAAACCAATTTTATATGAAGAAACCCATCTGGGTCTTTCACCACTCAAGAAGAAAGAAAAACAACAATTTCCAGTGTCAACAAAGAATCCATATTCATTTTAATTAGCTCCTATTAGTTTATCTTATCTTTTAACTAACCCAATTAAATGATATCAGATTAGTCAATACCCTTTTGAGTTGTGCAATAATAATTCAAGGTGAAAGTGTTGTACATGCATGTCTATTTTATAAGTAAATATTAATTTAAAGGAGAATTAGGCCAAATAAGCTTAGATCAGTTACCCTCAAGTCCTAACCTTAGAGAGAATATACTCTGATGTATTAGGAAACCTACATTAAGTAGGGTTTTTCTTATCTTACAAAGGTTTGTATAGTAAAACTAACTAAGTCCTTATTATTAATACCCCTGAGATATAAAGCCTTAAATCTATCTATATGCTTACCAATGACCTACTACTGTTATTGAAGTTTGGGTTGAAAAATGAAATAACACTAGGTGGTCTTAGAAACTGTTGGATATCTCCCTCATGTAGCGGATTTGAACACAACAGCAATAGGAACAAACTGTCAAAAATATAGCATATTAGTGTTCACAAGTATTAAATACGATGTGTTCTTTTGAATGTATCAGCCATAAGCTCTCAGTTCAGTTTAATTACTATCTCCTTGCAAGCACTGAAGAATGTGGTCAAACTATTCATTTTTCAAGTCCATTGACATGAAGAATTTGGAATAGTACCATTATATTGGAAAGGTCTTACCTAATCAGGTGAAAGTAAGTATGTTGAATGGACTGGCATGCGAGTTTTAAGTATAATAAGGCACTTTTCACATTAGCAAGATTGTTTTTCAGGTCCAACAGCTGAAGTGACTGGTATTGCAAAGTCATGTAGGAACACGGGTGTCAAATTGAATAACCCTAGGGAAATAAATATGTTAGTAGAATGAGCCTCTGACTTAAATCATCCAATTCTAGCTCTGCTCTGAACTTGTTGAGAGACCTAGGGCAACAGACTTCATCACCCAGTCTGGTTTATAACTAGACATTAGACTGCTTTTTATATTACCAGTAATTCTCATGGAATCAAGTTTGCCATAATGCTCATCAGTGCAATTTGCTACTTATTCTGGGTCAATTGTAGCTTTCCTATTACATTTGAAAGTCAATAATAGTAGCTGTCAGATAAAACAAAAAGATAATAAAAGGATTTTCAGCAAAGCAACTATGAAAAGCAATTTCCTGAAATAAGTACATTTGAATTCTGCATCACAAAGAAGGTGGGAACTGCTCTAAACATTCTATCAGTTGTGATTGACTAATGCACACATCTTAGTCTTGGCTATGATGCAAGAAGAAAAAGAATCAAGTTATTATGTTTTTGGTGACTGATTTTGTTAAGGGAATAATCTATGTGGTCTCTTTCCACTTAGTTTATGACTGTCCATCAGAACTAGTTATATCACATATGCTGACACCCAGTCTTACATACACACACACATACACACAGACACACACTCTTTGAATCACTGTAAAATTCTTTAGCCTCAAGAAAGGTAATCACAAAAAGTCAAATCTGGAGGGGATCTTAAAAATCATGTCACCTTCATTTTGCAAGTTAAGAAAATGAGGCCCTGAGAAATTAAGCAGTGTTCCTCATAGACATTTTTAATATTTTAAAAATATTTTCTCTAGTATGACATTAATTACTTAAGCTATGCAAGGAATATAATTTTAGGTGGAAGTGGAGGGTGAATAATCTAATTGTTAGGGTTTTAATGGGCAGTTAGGTGGCACAATGGGTAGAACACCAGGCCTGGAGTTAGGAAGACCTAAATTCAAATCTGGCCTCAGATGTGTGACCCTGGACAAGTCATTTCACCCTGTCTGCCTCAGTTTCCTCATCTGTAAAATGAGCTGGAGAAGGAAATAGCAAACCACTGCAGTATCTTTGCCAAGAGAACCCCAAATGGGGTCACAAAGAGTCTGACACAACTCAACAACAACAAAAGGTTTTTAATGCAAGAAAAACATTTTAAGTTTTCAGATATTTGGGAGTTTTTTTTCTGCCCTCACCTGTGAGTATGAATAAGACTCAGCTTTTTGAGGTAGATGAATAGTTTACAGACAAAGTAATCTCTATATATACTTCATACCTTATAGAATGATGTGATTGAGTTCAACTAGAGGTAAGATAGTAATTTCCTAGTTCCAAACAGTAGAAATTGGGATGCTGAATTTAGGATGGACTAGGAAAACAAGGGGCAGGAGGCCAGACCTGAGATAATTCCCTAAAGGACATCTTGAGGAGTGGTGGGAGCAGGGGTGGTAGGGGCCGGCAGAGATGGATGAAATCTTTGTCCTTAAGAAATAGTGCCTTGGTCAGCTTTCACTAACTGCTTTACATGCCATTGTATCATGCTCCACCTACAGGTTTGCAAAATTATTGGGTGAGTTGGTGCAATTGGTATAAAATGTATATATATGTTTACCTTATCCTAGTTTATTGGATAATTATTATTTTCAGAAAGTATACACTTGCATAGGACATGCCAATACAAGGAATATGCTGAATGTAGAAAAAGAAGCAGAAAATACAGTCAACTAGCAGTGGCCTGAATAAGTCAAGGAAATGAACAGTTTGATCTAAAATTTAGGGCTAAAAGAAACAGGACAGAGTTAATAAGCAATAGCAAACCTACCTCAGAAAGATACTACTAAGCCTACTTGTCTGACCCAGGATAAAGTTTAGACTATTATAAAATCACAGAGCTTGGCCCTCCAGAGGCTCCCTTCCTTTTTTTTCCATTTCACAGGAGCTACAGTGGTCCTCGCTTTATCTATGCCTAATCTAGACTGTCGTAAACAATTCCCCAGTTTTTTCATGTCTGTAAATTTTGTCTTCCCAACGAAATTTGAATTCCTTCAAAGCAAGGAAGGGCCATGTCACGTATTTATTACATTTTGTGTTTGGCTGTTTTTTCCCCATTCAGTTGTCCATAGAAATGTTTTTAGTTGTTTGTTTTCCTTTGTTTCTTTCTTATGACATTGAAGGCCTATCTTGCAGTTGTATTTGTCTATTATTGTATCTCCTCTCCCATCTCACTTTCCCTGCCAGATTATAGGCTTTTTGTGGGCAGGAACTTTGTTTTACTATTCTAGATAGCTCTTGTAGCATTAGCTCTTGTGAATAGTAGGTACTCGATAAAAATTAGTTTAACTAAATTCTTTATGTCCATTGCCTCTAGCACAGTGATAGGCACATAATAGGGTTTAAGTATTTTAAAGTTATTTAAACTTATTTGAAATAAAAACAGGGAAAGTTTTCCCCTGCTATTACTTTAAAGGGCATGTTATCCCCTCCAGAAAGAGAGAAAGATAAATTACATAATACTGTAAAACTTTGCAAACCTATGAGAAAGGTCTAATGAAATTACCATTTTTTAAAAACAGATTCATGAATGAAGAATGAGGAACTCACTTCAGGAACTATAATTGGAGATCCACTATGAGAATCTGAAATACTTTGACCCCAGTCTTCTTTGTTTAGTTCTTCAAAGAAAAGGGTCCCATCCAGCTAATGTGGAATATTCTTAGGGAAAAGAATTTATTTAGAATATCAGATAAATATCCATCATTGTTCTTCAACCTTAATAACCATGTTTATGTGGTCAGGACCTACTTTCTACAATAATCTCAATACCACGACCTCATCCAGAAACCAAAATTTGAAGAACAAAACCATTTACTAAATTTTTAGAAGTATGGATGCTACAACACTCACCAATTCAATCTAGGACATGTTTCTTGTCCCATCTGCAACAAGACTTATCATGCCTGCCTGCTGGACATCACGCACTTTTGATTTGCGTAACTTTTGATTAGAACAAATGTCTATTCTTTCCTTTTGTCTCTTGTGGCACAGATAGCTATCATTTCTTGGCATATTGTATTACTTAGAACTAAATAAGGAATCAAATTGTTTTATTAGTCGGCATCAAAATGTTATAATCTCTTTTAATAGTTTCTAAATCAGAAAATGTGGTGGTCTGGAAAATGAATCTCTTTATATACAAGAACACTTCACCCTTCCCCAATATACTGCTTATGTTTAGCTAATTTTGTGGATAGCATGCCTTCCCTCTTCTGATAGCCTTAGAACCTCAGAATATGTGAAAACAACAATCCAAGTTTGGTCCCCAAATTTTTACCACATTTTCTAAAGTCAATAGGTTCCTAAAATCATATTGTCTATGAAATCTAAAATCATAGGTGCTAATAACCAAAAAGTATGGATTTTTTGCCTTACAAAATAGACTGCAAGGCCTGCAGTCTATTGCTGACAGGATTTTGTTCTACCCCTGTATATCAGTGCTACGTTGCATGGCAAGTATGGGCTACGTTATCCTGAAAGAGAAACTGAGTTTGGAGGGGGTGAGTGGAAAGTCAGGTAGAAACATGAAACTAAATGATCTAGATAATATTTTGAATCCTTCACTTTTTTCTACATGAATAAGCGTCCCAAAATAAGCAATCAAAAACATAAAAATAGGTGCTTCTCTTTGGACAACTTCACAAAGTGGTTCTTCTAAATCAAAGAAAACATATAGCTGGTATTTAAGTGAGGAAAGGAGAAGAGAGACAGGGTTTTAGTTCTCTGAATTTCAATTCCCTCAACCTTAAAATAACAATGAAATAATGTAGTCAAGAAACTTACAAAGGTTATTGAGTTTACCACCATTGCCCAGTGTCCCACTTGTAAATAATCCTGTACCTACATAGCTTGAGGCAGAAATGTATAAATCTTAAGGAGAGAAGGGGGGAGAGAGAGGGAGGAAGAGAGAGAGAGAGAGAGAGAGAGAGAGAGAGAGAGAGAGAGAGAGAGAGAGAGAGATTTCACAACCTTCCTTGGCAAGCTGTAACAATATTCAACAATAGTTAGAACCAGTAAATTCTCCTTACTGTCTAACTTAAATCCTTCCTACTGTCATGAAAGCCCACTTGCTATTATATTATACTTAGAAGAGATGAAAAATAATCAAAATATCTCTGATGACATCCTTTTATACAGTTAGAAATTAATTTATCTTGATTCTTCAGGTATACAAAGAAATGCTAAGGTACCCAGGTAAAGCTCATTTTCACAGTTGGCAGAGTTGTCGAAAAATTTAGGAATTTAACAACACATACCATGCTGGTTATGAGGGGAATCCCAGAGACAAATGTAACTCACTATATACGATGGAATTTTGTTCCCAAATACAATGGCAAGATAGGGCAGAGCCAGGCCTTAAAGCAAGGTGGCCTAAGGTCACAGCCCACATACCTAGGAATACCTCCCTGCCTTAATCCTAGGTATATTTCAACTTCCATAATAAGAAAATACTGCAGACTCTGAGCCAGCCCACACTAAAACACAAATACAGTATCCAAACTGCCGGCATGTTACAACAATACACGCACTTTGGGGGAGAAGAAGGTAGGAGGGAGTTTCAAGGTGGAATGTCAGGTGCGGCTCACCTTACAGCCAGAAAGCCAACAGTACTAACCCCTCTGCTCCTCAAAGCAAAACCCAAAAAACACTCACAGCAACCTCCTATTCCCTCTTATTACCCTGAAATTCATCACTCCTTCCTCCCGGCCCTCCATATACCAGGTATGGATATTTGTTCTCCTTTCCATTTCCCTGCTCTCCTCCTTGCCTTCCACCTGAATACAGGCCCACTACCTTGGAAAAGAAGAATCATCATACCAAAAGCTAACATAGAGATAATTTAGAGTTTCTTAATCTGGGATCCATGGACTTTTAAAAAAAATTCCAATAACTATATATCAATAAAATTGTTTTCTTTTTAATCCTATGTATTTTTTAATGTATGTAAACATATTTATTCTGAGGAGGCTATAGACTTCATCAGACTGCAAAAGGGATCCGTGACACACCACACCACAAATACACACACACACATTCTCTCTCTCTCTCTCTCTCTCTCTCTCTCTCTCTCTCTCTCTCTCTCTCTCGCACACACACACACACACACACACACACACACACACACACACACACAGAGTAAGAATCCCTGGACTAAACCAGAGTCCACTTCTGCTTATAGTTCTCTCAAGGATGAAATAATCACTTTCAAACCTTAAAGGATTATTAATGCCCAAACGACTCAGCCCACTTACAGCCAAAATCATAGAATCTAGAGTTGGGAAGGTCCTCCAAGGCCATCTAGTTCTACCCAATACCTGAAAGAAATCCTCTCTACTACTTATTCAACAAGGGGTTATACAGCCTCTGCTTGAAGACCTCCAGGGGTAGCCCATTACTCTTTGGAATTGTTCTAGTCATTAAGAAGTTGTCTTCTCCCCCGAACCCAAATATCTATCTTAAATATGCTTCTTTGCAATTTACAGCCATTGTTTTTGGTTCTGCCCTTTGGGGACAAACAGAACAAGTTGAATCCTGCTATCACTTAACAGCCAAATACTTCAAGGTAACTATCATGTCCTTCTTTGAGTCTTTTCTTCTCTAAGCTAAATATCTCATTTCTTCAGTCTATCTTCCTATAATATGGACTCAAGAACTTCACCATCCTGTTATCCTGCTGGCCAGTTTTCTAAAGTTATTCTTAATTTGGACATGCAGAACTGAATGTTCCAGATGAGGTTTGACCAGGGCAGAGGATAGTGAAACCTACTTTTTTGTTGTTGTTTTTGAAACGATATCTCTCTTATTGCAAGCCAAGTTTGCATCAGATCTTTTGGCTACTGTGTTAAAGCTCACATTGAGCTTGAAGTCCACTCAAAACCACTGATATTTTACAAACTTCACTCTTACATCCTGTCCCTTTCATATGTTTCTAATATTTTTTAATCCAAGTATAAGAATGTGTATACGGCACCTAGCAGGTGATTAACATTCATTCATCGATGTATCTCTGTTGAATTTCAATTTGTTAAATTCAGACAAATGTTCTACACTTTGTAGATTCTATCTTATACTTTGAGTTGTCCCTCCCAGCTTTGAGAAGCATGTCACTTATACTTTTATCAAAGTCAGACGTACAAAGTTTTCAAAGTAGAGAATCAAGCAAAGATTCTTATGGTATTCCATCGAAGGCCTTCTATCAAGTTATCGTTGAACCACTAATGACTGCTCTTTGAGTTTAGTCATTCAGTCCTTTCCCAATACAATTAATTATATTATGAAATAGTTTACACCTGTCTTTTCCACAAGAATAGTATGAGATACTTTATCATTTTACTCTAGTCTAATTAGACTTTATCTATAGCATTCCCTGATTTACTGGTTTTGTTGTGTATCAAACTATCACGCAATCAAGGCCTTGGCAAGTTACTATGTAACAGAAAAAACCTGAAATGCTAAACAGTAGATTTCAGAGAGGTTATTCCATCTAATTAACAAAGGTAAAGGTAAAATATTACTGGATGGGATTTGTCATTTAATCAATCATATTTTAAAGGTCAGTAATAAGGTACAGATTAATGCCAAAAAGTGGGAAAAAGGGGTAGCCTTGATAATTTCTGCTTCTTTAAAGGCCCATCTCTTGTGAAAACATTTTTGCATATGACACAGACATAAATCTGAAGTTGCTTGTAACATTCTCTAAATCACTATTAATTAGAGAAATGCAAATTAAAACAACTCTGAGGTACCACCTCACACCCGCCAGTTTGGTTAATATGACACAAAAGGAAAATGATACATGTTGGAGAAGATGTGAGAAAATTGGAACACTAATTGTTGGTGGAGTTGTGAACTGATCCAACCCGTTCTTTTTTTTTTTTATTTTATTGATCCAACCATTCTGGAGAGTAATTTGGAATTATGCCTAAAGGACTATAAAACTGCATGTAATCTTTGATCCAGCAATGCTGCTACCAGGTCTGTATCCCAAAGAGATCATAAAAAGCTATCTTCACCTGTAATTGAAAAAAATAAAATACTATTAAGTAGAAAAGAAATGTGACCCATGGTCCAGGGCCCCTTAAGAATCTGGCTTAAATAGACTAGATTTGATTTTGTATGTTGATCTAAAGTGTGCATATGGAGGGTGTTTGTTTCTCTCTTTGGCTCATGAGAAATTTGAATATAGTCTAAATGTGACTCATATTTTGCTTTCCCCAAACATGGCTAGAAAGTTCCCATTCCCACATAAGTACTCAGTGTATGAGTTGAATATCAGATATGGGACAGCCTTTTTTAACCTTCTAGAGAAAAGGAATAACATGCAAAAAAGTCACTGGAGCCTATTAACAAATACAGAAACATCAAACTCCCAAATATCCCATTAAATTCATAAGATCCTCCCCGGAAGGTAAAGACACTTTGTCAGGACAGCTAGACCAATATTTGGCATTCACCTCAGACAGGCAAAATACAAGCACTCATAGGAATGTTCTAGAGGACTGGCAAGGGATTATCTCCTGGCCATTCACAGCATACATGAATCTAGTTTTTCTGTTAAGGGAAATCTTCTATAAATGACTCTCTTCTTTTCTTAGAAACACAGTATGAAGGAAATCTTCCCCTTCTGGGACACTGATCTCAGCTCTCCAACTCCAGCTACCCATCTTGTGGCAGAGCTTTCTGAGCTTGTATTGGTCTGGTCAGCCACAGTCAGACACATTGTACCTTGGCTCCAACATAGTGATATCATTTTGGTCCTCAACAACCAACCAATGAAACTAAAATCAGGATTATCTGCAGGTAACTCACAAGGCTAGAAGTCTTCCTATTCAGGATTTCTAATCTCTGACCTTTGCTCAGAAAAGTAAGGATAAAGGAATGTAAAGGTATCCAAGAACTGGAAGTCCAGGAACTAAAGGAGCACAATAATAGAGAGATTCATTGTATGTAAGTGAACTAACAGCACTAAATTCCTTGTAAAAAGTAAAGTAATAACTATTATTCCAATCAAAGAAATATATAACTAAAAAAGGAAATCAGATGATCATAAATCGAGAGTGAGGACAAAGAGATGAGACACTCATGCGCTGCACTGACCCCTCTGCGATATCAAGAGATCTAAAAAATAGGATCTAGCATGCTAGGTAAACTGTAGTGATTCAGGGCTGAGTCTCTCAAGAGGTGTGGATGAGTTGAACCATTGGAGAAAAATACTCAGATTAATGGAATGTCAGACCCATTAAAATACTGAAATATCCGGAGCATTGCCAGACTTACTGAAGGACATCCAAAATCAGTCAATGCAGATTTGTCTATCTACAAAGAGAAAAAACAAAGGAATGAAGACTGACCATTGATAATTGATTGTTATGTTTTCCAGTTTCTCAATTCTACAAACTTTTAGTAGATGTCTACTGTGTGAAATCTACTATGTGTGGTACTCAACTGCATACTGGGAGAGAAGGACAAAAAAAGAACATTATCCCTGCCTTCCAGAAGCCCTAATCCCTGGCAAATAAATGATCTTATAAGCTCCTTTCTTTCAATGTATAATTACATTGAGTTTCACTTCTCTTTCCATTTAGCAGCATTATCCACAGTAACTCAAACGGAGCATTTTTGTGTGTTTGTGTGTTTTTATTTTTATCTAAATTTATTGACTACATAAACAGTAAAAATTCATAAATTAAATGGTGATTTTTCTACAAGACAGCAAAACCTATGGCCCATTCAGTGTTAGCCTCCTTTTTGTTTCATTCTGGGACCAGAAAAGGCCAACAGCTCTGAATTCCTGATGTCTCTAAGGTGTTGACAGGATGGAGCTTTGTAAAATGAAGTGTGTTTGCTTTTGAAGAAGAAAATCTGTATGACTGGCCAGGAGAGAGGGAAGAAACATTTCCCAAAGCCACATCCTGTCACCCTTATGGAGCCATAGAGAATCGAAAGCAGAGGAGCCACATTCCAAGAGATGGGCTCGAAAGCCAAGGGAAGAAAAGTTAGAGGAACTTTACACTGGCTGGCAACAGATGGGGTATGAGAAGGAACTTGTAGATAGAAGAAAGGAGGTTAAAAGGCTTTCTTAGTGTCAAGGGTATTCTACTAAAAGGTATAGTGGAAGGAAAAGAAGGAGGGGAAAACAATCATAACTAAAGAGTATTTAAAATAAGACTTCTGCTCTCCACTGAGGCAGGGTCAGCAAGGACAAGAGGTCTTAGATGGTCTAGCTAAAGTGAGGTTTTACTGGAGCCACAAAAAGGAGCTCCATTCAGGGAGAAAGCAATGAGAGTTAAGGCAAAATTCACCAACAAGGGAAATCCTGAAAGCAGCACTGGGAAACTGGAGGCAAGGGATGGGAAACAGATTAACTACATAGGACATAAGATGACTCGTCACAGATGATCACATGAATTGAGTGCTCAGGGCCCTTTGGGATATAGGCTGTTATAATGGGCAGAAGCAATCCAAACCCATTTATTTCTTTAGGGGATGCCAACCCTATTGTCTTGTCCGCCTAGTCAAATATTAGCTTGAAACATTTTTAAAAGGATGTTTCTTTGGTTCTTAAATGGGTGGTTATTGAGAAGCAGCATAGAGACAAAGGACCGTGCTTGAAGTCAGGAAGACATGAGCTTAAATCTTGCTTCTGACACATGCCGGCTATCTGTTTCAACAATCCGGCTAGCAGCAGCTGTGGAGGCGTAAAACCAACAACAACCAGCTCACAGAACACTGCAAGCCCAGGTTCTTTTGATCGGCTTTACTAAGGAAAGCAACGTTAAGGGGTTAGCAATCCCAATTTAATACAGCATACAAATATCATTCACTTGGTTCAGGGCAAAAAGCCAGAACCCCAAACTTCAGAGCAAATACAATCAAATTACAAACAGACCAGTACAATTCATAGTTACCAAGAAAACCATCAACCTCTGAGTTCAGCCAGAAGGCCCTTAGAGCGGCTGCCCAGAGTCCTGTGCCTCCACGAGTAAGATCCTTAAGCAAATAACTCTGTTGTCTCTTTTTATACAGTTTCAGATGTCATCAAACATCATCTGAGCCACCAGGACTTAGGCTCTTACTGTTGGCTTTGGAGTTAGCACCTCCCTTCATTGGTCCCACCTGGAGCCCCACCTTAGTTACCAATTCACACCCACATAGGCTTAGCACCTAATAGATAGGAGTTTGAGGCCTGGGGTTTAGCACCTAGTAAGGTTCAATCAAAGACACCCAATTTAATCAATATTACTCTATGTGACCATGTATAAATGGCATAACCTTTCAGTGTTCTAGGCAACCATCTAGGGCTCTGAGATGCTGATCTACATATGGGGGAGGAGCTCTCATCTGGAAATTCCCTATAGCAAAGAAATCTTAGCCCCGTTCCCTATTATTTTATAATAATGTTATATTTTGTTACAGTATTATATTATGCATAGCATGGTATGCTGTATCATATCATGTCATATCATATCTAATCAATTGCCAAATCTTTCCACTTCTACTCTCCATATCTCTCCTCTCTAGTGCCTTCTCTCTACTCATGCCACTACCATCTTGTGGAATTATATACTATGGTGGTCAAGGAGGTATGTGGTCATCACTTCTCACCTAGATTATTTCTAAGGCTCCTAATAGACCTTCCTACCTCAAGTCTTTTCCCACATTAGCCCATCGTCTACACTGCTGCCAAAGTGATTTTCTTTAAGCTTAGTCCTGACCATCCACTTCCCTTCTCAGTAAACCCTATGTGATGTTCTACTGTCTTTAGTATCATACTGGTACTCATCCCTTTAACTTTTAAGTCTCTGGATAGCCTCTCCTCAACCTAGCTTTCCAGGCTCATTGTGAAGTACTCTCCCTCTCACACTGTGCTATGCCCTAAATAGGTCTCTCTCTTCTTCACATGGGATACTTCGTCTTCCCTATCTGTGCCTTTTCATTGTTTGTTGCATACATGCATACATACACACACACATATGCACATGGGTGACATGTATGTACATATATGTGTGCATGTATGTGTATATATGAATGCGCATGTATATGCTTATCACATATACACATATAGCACATGCCACATACACGCACACATATATACATGTGTACATATGCATTTGCAGACAAACATGTATGTGGCATATAACATATATAACTTTTGCTATATATGTTTTCTATCATAATCACACATACAGACATATATGCATATATAAACACATAGTAAGGCCATACATGTATGTTGTGTGGGTACATGCCAATGTATGAGTGTGCGCGCACACACATGTATAACCTATATGTCATGTAACATATGTGTACACACATGTATATATATACAGATATATGTATGTATATGTGTGTTTACATATGAGCATATAAATATATGAGTTTATATGCATTTGCACATAAATATGTGTATGTGTTTGTATATGTATACATGTGTATATATGCATACACATATACATAGAGACACATATATGTATATGTATATGTTTATATATGTATACATTTATATCCTTGACCTCCACCTCAAAGAATATCTATCTTCCTTCCTTCAAGATGCAGTTCATGCATTACCTTCCACCTGAAGCTTTTCTTAACTAAAACTTCTAGTACTCTTCCTCTCAAATAACTTGTATTTAATTTTAAAAAAATAATTTTGTTCTTTTTATATTTATGCTACATGCACTTAATTTATATGTTATCTCCCTTTTTAAACTTCATTAGGATTAATTCTTTCATTTATTTCTATCTCTAGCACCTAGCACATAGTAGGCACTTAATAATACATGATTGTTGGTGGATTGATTATATTATAACTTATTGTGTTATCTTATGTTTTTCATTTTTATTTCTTTTAACACTTACCTCCTTGCACACAGTCATACATGTCCGTTGAGTGAATGGATAAATAATATTGATATATTTTAGTCTTCAAATCACAAATAAATGTTTAATTAAGAGAATAAAGTAAAATAATTGATCACCATGGACCTCTTATTGTCCTTCAACCAGGTACATTTGGTCTATGTCAACTTGAAGCTAACAGAATTTCTGAAAGGTGTATATGTACGTGTGTATATGCATTACACATGTATATGTGTACTGTGTATGTGCATATGTGTGGGGTATATATGTGTGGTACATACATGCGTGCATGCACACACACAAACACATACACCATAAGTTTGGTTTGAGGGATTTACCTGACATGAAATGACTAGTTGGACTGATATTTTCTCACCTAATTAGTCAGTCATTAGATTGAATTTACTAAATCAAGCAATTGGTTGACTGAATTTAAGAGATAAACAGATACATGTGGACATTGTAATAAAATAGACAAAATCTGTATGTTGAATGTCTCTCTATTTCTCATTTAATGATAACTGAAGAAAAATATAAACACATATATGTATTATGTATATGTATATACAAATATATATATGTATACGTATATATACTTACACATACATACATAGTCCAAATATATCTATCTATTTATAGAATAATATGTTTTATAGTACTTTCAGGATTGTTTTACCTTCTAGTTAAAATGTCATAATTTGCTGAAAACAAATTAAGCACGACAATTAACTTTTGCTCCCAATTTTTAATGCCATGCCATTTCAATTATTATTCAAAATTTTTGACCATTACCCGGTTCTTTGTTTTTAAATAGAATAAAGCTGATAAGCTTTTAAGATTTAATATATTAATTTTCCATTCAATTTCTATAAGGCACCAGAAATCTAATTAGTTTATTAATTTTAGCTTCTTCTAGGTCAAAGTTTGATATTTTTATTATTTTAAAATAATTGTGCATAATTTCTCAGGGTGAAATGTTTCCAGTATGGACGCAATAAGTCATTGATTTTATATCAATTAATGGTTTTTTTTTCCTATTATGAAATGTAAGTATAGGGTTTGTTTCAAGAACCATAGGAATAAAATAGGCAAAATTAGGTGCAGCTTTCTAATGAATGGCTCATGGACCACTGGCTTATTCATACATCACATTCAGATAAATGAAGTGGTATAGGAGTGCTTCCAGTTATGCTAATTAGGAGAATTTATACACTGTTCTCCTTGAGTAAAGAGACTCAAGTAGTCATGACACTTGCTTCAGCTACAACCCCTGCCAAGCATAACCTGACATTTCATGAGAAGAAGTATCATCTACTACCAAACAATTAAGAGTGTTTGAGACTTTTTAAAATACTGTTTCATTATGGAAGTCGTACAGCTTAGTGTTGCCTATTTGCCTTATAATTATTGTTTTCTTCTGCTCAACCTTTTTCTTCTCATTTCTGAATCATTAAGAAAAATTCAAGCTAATTCAGCTGTTCAAGTTGGTGCCAAGATGGCGGAGTAGTCAGTAAATCACTATAACTCTCCTGAATTCACCTCCAAACAACCAAAGAATAACACCCCAACAAGACTTAGAACAGCAGAATCAGCAAAAAGATGATATTAAACAATCTTTTAGCCCAAGAAACTTGGAAGACTGGCAGGAAGGGTCTGTCTCACTTGGATAAAAGGGTAGCTCATTCCAGGATAGAAAGCATCCCCGCAAAACAGCATCAAACCCCACCTCAGCAAACCAGCAGGCAATCCTGAACCCCAGTATGGTGGAGCAGGCAAACACCAACACCAGGACTCCCCACATGCTTTAGCATATCCAGGGGAATGGGCAGGTTCCAACTCTGAGAACCATCACATGCTTCAGCAGAGCCCTGGGCAAACAAGCATCCTTCAGGAGCCAGACCTCCACTTACTTCAGTGTAGTCCCAGGGAAACACAAAAACATCCCATCAGGCCTCAGCACATCCCAGACAGAACCACTAAGACTCCAGCTCAGCATCAGGTAACCTACCAGACCACCATGGCCTCCAGCAGCACCAGCCACCCCCATCATACACCCTTAGCATAGCACCAGACAAAAGGGTCCCCTGGGGGCCTGAGGGCAATATCAATGCAACACCAGGTAAACAGCTGGGGTCTGCAGCCCCTGATACCAAATGCCTGAGATAGTGACCCTTCAATCCCAAGAACAGAGCTTAAATTTAAAAGAAAAGAAATACAACCCCTCCCCCCCAAAAAAATATAAAAGATGAACAAAAAACAACAACAACAAAAGAATCTGACCATAGAAAGTTATTATGGTGACAGGGAAGACCAAGACACAAACTCAGAAGAGGACAACAATGTCAAAACACTTATGGGTAAAACCCCAGAGAAAACTGGGAAGTGGCCTCAAGCCCAGAAAGAAGAACTCAGAAAGGAGCTTCAAAAATCATATAAAAGAGACAGAAGAAAAAATGGGAAAAGAAATGAGAGTGTTGTAAGAGAATTATGAAAAAAGAATCAACATCTTGGAACTGTTTAAAAGTAGAATTGGCCAAATGGAAAAGGAGATACAAAAATCCACTGAAGAAAACATCTCCTTAATGACTACAATTGGCCAAATGGAAAAGAAAGTACCAAAGCTGATTGAGGAAAACAATAACTTAAAAGTTGGAATTGGCCAAGTGGAAGCTAATGATTCTATGAGATACCAAGAATCAATTAAACAAATTCAAAAGAAAGAAAAAGTGGAAGAAAATGTGAAATAACTCATGAAAAACAACTGACCTGCAAAATAGATCCAGGAGAGACAATATCAGAATCACTGGACTACCTGAAAGCCATAATCAAAAGAAAGACTTAGCAGCATCTTTTAAGAAATTATCAAGGAAAACTGTCCTGATGTTCTGGAACCAGAGGGCAAAATAGGCAATGAAAGAATGCACTCATCACCTCAGGAAAGAGATCTCAAAGTAAAAGCTCCAAGGAACATTATAACCAAACTTCAGAACTATTAAGTCAAAGGAAAAAATGCTACAAATGGCCAGAAAGCAACAATTCAAATATTGAGGAGTCGCTAGCAGGATTACACAGGACTTGGTAATTGCAACATTAAAGTATAAGAGGTCATGGAATATGATATTCTGGAAGGTAAAGGAGTTAGGAATACAACCAAGAATCACTTACCTGGCAAAACTAAGCATAATACATCAAGAGAAAAAATGATCATTCAATGAAATGGAAAGAATACCAGAACTAAACCAAAATTTTGACCTCCAATATCAAGACCCAAGAAAAGCATAAACAGGTAAAAAGGGAAAAGAAAACATAACGGATTCAATATAGCTAAGCTATTTACATCCCTACACAGGAAGATGATACATTTAAGTCTTAAAAATTTTATCACTAATAGTATAGTTAGAAGAAATATATATATATATATATATATATAGAGAGAGAGAGAGAGAGACAGACAGACAGAGAGAGAGACAGAGAGAGAGAGAGAGACAGAGAGAGAGACAGAGAGAGAGAGAGACAGAGAGAGAGAGAGACAGAGAGAGAGTACAGGTATAAGGTGAATTTGAAGGAATGACAAAAAAAATTAAGGGATGAAGGGATTAAGTACAATGGGTACAGAAGGAAGGGAGATGTAGAATGCGGTAGAATGGGGACATGAAAGACCTATTCCAATGGAGGAGAAAATGGGAGGGGAGTCAATAAACCTTGTATAAACCTTACTCTTATCAATATTGGCTTAAAGAGGGAATCATATACATAATTAGTTGAATATAGAAATCTATCTTACCTTACTAAGAAGTAGGAGGAGAGGATATCAAGTAAAGGAAGTTGGGGTAGGGACTGACAGAATGAAGGGCAGATCAGAGGAGGTGGTAGACAGAAGCAAAATACTGGTGAGGAGGGAAAGCATAAAAGGAGAGAGAGAGAATGGACAGGAGGAAGAACAGGATGGAGAGAAATACACAGGTAGTAACCATAACTGTAATGTGAATGGAATTAACTCTCCCATAAAATGGAAGCAGATAACAGAGTAGATCAAAAACCAGTATCCTACAATATTTTGTTTAGAAGAAACACACTTGAAGAAGTGAGACATGCACAGAGTAAAGGTAAAGGGCTGGAGCAGAATCAATTATATTTCAGCTGAAGTAAAAAAAATGCAGGGGTAGCAATCCTGATTTCAGACAAAGCAAAAGCAAAAATAGGCCTAATTACAGGAGATAAAGAAAGAAACTACATATTGTTTAAAGGTACCATAGACAATGAAGCAATACCAATAGTAAACATATGTACCAAGTGGTATAGCATCCAAATTCCTAAAGGAGAAATTAAGTGAGTTACAGGAAGAAATAGACAGCAAAACTACATTAGTGGGGGACCTCAACTATTCCCTCTCAGAACTTGATAAATAAACAAGAAAGAAACTAAGGAGATAAGTAGAATTTCAGAAAAGTTAGATATGACAGATATTTGGCAAGATTTGTATATAAAGGGTGGCACCATAAATAAAATAGAAGAGCAAAGAATGGTCTACCTGCCAGATTTATGGGGAGGGGTATAATCCATGACCAAATAAGAGATAGATAGCGTTACAAAATGTAAAATACATAATTTTGGTTGTATTAAATTAAAAAGCTTTCGTGCAAACAAAATCAATACAACCAAGATTAGAAGGAAAGTAGAAAGCTGGGAAACAATCTTTATAGCAGGTGTCTCTGATAAAGGACTCATTTCTCAAATATATAGAGAACTGAGTCAAATTTACAAGAATACAAGCCACTCCCCACTTGATAAATAACCAAAGGATATGAACTGGGAGTTTTCAGATGAAGAAATCATATCTATCTATAAGTATATGAAGAAGTGCTCTAAATCACTTTTGATTAGGGAAATGCAAATCAAAACAACTCTGAGGCACCACTTCACACCTATCAGATTGGCTAATATGACAGAAAAGGCAAATGACATATGCTGGAGAGGATATAATAAAATTCATATGTTAATACACTATTGGTGGAATTGTGAACTGATCCAACAATTCTGGAGAGCAATTTGGAATTATGCCCAAAGGGCAGCCAAACTATGTACACCCTTTGATGCAGAAATATCACTACTAGGTCTGTATCTCAAAGAGATCATAAAAAGGGGAAAGGATCTACATGTGCAAAAATATTTATAGCAGCCCTTTTTGTAGTGGCACAATACTGGAAATTGAGGGGATGCCCATCAATTGCAGAATGGCTGAACAAGCTCCGGTATATGAACATAATGGAAAACCATAGTGCAATAAAAATGATGAATAGGCAGATTTCAGAAGAACCTGGAAAGGCTTGTATGAATTGATGCAAAGTCAAATGAGCAGAACCAGAAAACATGCAGAGTATCAACAACATTGTCTACCAATCAACTATGAGTGGCTCACATGTTCTCAGCAGCACAGTAATCCAAGACAAGTACAAAGGACTTGTGAAGGAAAATGCTATCCACATCCAGGGAAAGAACTGATGGACTTTGAATGCAGATGGAACTATATTTTTCCCTTACTTTATTCTTTCCCATGATTTTTTTTATTTATTTCTTGTTTTACAACTGTGAGTAATATGGAAATATTTTATATGGTAACACATGAAAAGTTATATCAAACTGCCTACCATTTTCGGAAGAGAGGAGGGAAAAAAATTTGGAACTCAAAATCTTATAAATATGAATGCTAAAAATTTTCTTGACAAGTAACTGGGGGAAAAATAATATTTTTTAAAAAATCTACTAAACAAAACATTTATTTGTAGATTCTTTGTACTTACTCTTTTGAACAATCCTAAGAAATTTGCGTGAAGTAGTGGATATACTACTACTCAATACATTTGTGACCTAGGGTAAAGCAACTTTCTTTGAGGCTCAGTTTCTACATTTGTTAAATGACAGGTTTAGTTTTCTCCCTAAGAATATTACAACTTTAAAATTCTGTGATACCCCATAAATATAGCTATATAAACTATAGAGGCAGTCCCATGGTACAGTGAATAGAGTGCTAAGCCTGAAGTCAGGAAGACTGATCTTCCTGAATTCAAATCTGGCCTGACATACTTACTAGCTGTGTGACCCTGGTCAAGTCATTTAACCTTGTTTGCCTCAGCTCCTAATCAGTAAAATTATCTAGAGAAGGAAATGGCAAACAACTCCAGTATCTTTGCCAAGAAAAACCCAAACGGGGTCAGGAGAATCAAACATGACTAAAAATTACTGAAAGGCAACACCCACACCTCTAATCCCTTGGGAGAACAGGAGGAAGTGAGCAAAAGCAGGGTCTGTCTTTTCCTCATCTCCACGTAAACTGCAGGGATTAATAATTGTTGGAAATAGTACATTGTACAAAAGGGTTTGTTTCTTAAACCTTTATTCTATCATCTTTTTAAGATATAATTGACTGGTAATAATAGAGAAGGGTGATAATTAATGATGAAAAAGAGCAGTGCTTTCTGTTGTGTTCAAGTCCTGCCTCTGTCATTTATCTACTGCCCATGTGACTTTTGGCAAGGCACTTAACCTTTCTGGGCCTCAGTTTCCTCAACTGTACAATGAGAGGATTAGATGAGATATCTCCCTAGGTCCCCTCTACAACTATTAACTTAAAATTTGTACATCTTCATGCTTGATCTTTTCATTAAAGAGTTATGTTAGATATTATAGTTATATATTTAATATATATTTAATAAAGTTATATATATGTATAGCCTTTTTCAAAGAAAATTTCTCTCCCAAATAACTATGCCTAGGAGAAACTTAGCTACATAAAACAAAAGGCCCTAACTAGGGAACCACTATTCTGTAGTTAACTATGCATCTCAATGGCAAGCAGACTATCTAGGAAGAAATAAAGAGCCTCATGTGCTGTCCTCACCATATCAAAGGAAAGAAGACTCTATAACTTTTTTCTTTAACATTAAACACCATTTACTGGATTTTAGTCTCTAGTCTGTAAACAAGGTTTGGTAATCAGTGAAGCTTCTAGGGTGGAGCATTACCCTAGATTTGATGAGCCTCCCGATTTGTCTCACTAAGGGGAGTGACATGGGCCCTGGAAAGATGGAATCCCATTAAATGTACTCATGCATATGAAGGTGCACTGATTCCTATACAAAACAACTCAAGCAAATGCAACTCCCTCCTTTTAAAAAAAAGTGTAGTTCATTTAAAGTTGTTCTGGAGAATTTGGCATAGACTTCTTTCCTTTGAAAGACATGTATTGATAGTGACACCCTTTTAACGTGAACATGCTTATGAATTTCCCCTGGCCCTGCTCCCAAACTGTTCACTTAAAGGACCCCAGGGGAAGAGGAGTCTTCCCTATCACTCTTTGGTACCTCAGGGAGCATTGTGCGGCCACTAGGCTTTGCTGCTGTCGTGTTTTTGTTCTTTCTAGAGCCAGAATGAATGCTATATGAAATAGAAGGAACAGGAGGCTCTTTTAAAAGACAGATAATTTCAAACACACAGGAAGTAGTCTCATTTTGATTTTGCAATGCAGCCTGGATTGTTTTCTTTATATCTCTGACGGTTTTATTCCCTTTGGAGTTAGTCATTCATGCTGCAGAGTTTAAATTATATGAATTAAGAATTATTTGGCTGCTTTCCATTTCTTGAAACTTTGTGGCGGGGCATCATTTAAAAAGCATACATTAGGACCAGTGCCATGCTATGTAGACACGCCTGACAGTTCAGGTCAAGCTTTTTCATGTTGCGGCTTATAGTTTAATTACTTTGAGGAGTGCAGCACATGGGAGGAAATGCCAGATAGACTGTATCATGTAAACCAGGAGACTGACTATTCCTAATCAGCAACATTTTTGGAGGAAACTGTAAATTCATCTGGAGAATATTCAGGCTAAGGAAGACTGGAGAATTAGGACTATGGGACAAATTGGATAATCACCACTACAAACAGCCTAGATTATATAAAGGTTACATTCTGCCTGTTTTTGCAACATTAACCTTAAGCAGTGTTTCCTTTCAGGTTTCTTTCCGGAACAGCTGCACTCCAATAATCAATTGGTTAACACATGGCAAGGAATTCACTTGAAGTCCAGAAATCTGAAATCTATCACTAGAGAATCTGACATTTCTTAAACCAGTACAGTTTCAGGAACACTGTGTGAAGTGAACACCTGTTTCTTGTAGCTGGAAACGACTTTGGAGAAGACTGCTAACTGTATATGATTGACAAAATAGCTAAGCCAGCTCATGAAATCCAAGTCCATATCTGAAAACTCTGAGTCTCTCTATTCAGACCAATGGGTCTGATTTGCACATGTGCAATGAATGAATAACAACGTACTTTTCACTCACTTAGGAAGGATATCAATGGATTATACCGTCATTATTCTTTCCATAGAAAGTTTTGCCATTTTCAAGCTACTTTCCCACTGAGAACAGCATTCGACCCTTAACAGTGCTATTCCATCTCCAGCTCAAATTTGACTAGATAATCTGCCCATGGGGGCAGACACTTAGCAGATATGTGACCCTGGGCAAGTCACTTAACCCTGTGTACTTCAGTGCCTGATCTGTGAAATGAGCTGGGGAAGGAAACGTCAAACCACTCCAGTATCTTTACCAAGAAAACTCCATATGGGGTCATGAAGAGTCAGACATGAGTGAAACTACTTAACAACAATGACAAAAATCTGCCCATACCTGGAGGAGGTCTGTGGCTTAAACCTGAATCCATTCTGGTAGGGTTCTGCTCAGAATGAGGGGATTTAACTGCACATGAAGTAGGCTAATTATGAGGACCCCCAACTTTGATCCAACATATCAAATCCAGTACCGTTCACTCAGTTTTCACTGCAGTCCATAAAAATCTAGAGTCCCAGCTCTAGTTGCTGAATGTGTTGGAATAGTTTGCATGTATCTTTCTCAAGTTAGCAATTCAATTTCTTCAGGACAGTCAACAAAAATTAGATAATGCTGGACCTGTTGCTTTTTTATCCTCCTTATCAACTTCCTCCAGCTTCCTCCAGCTCCCTCCAGCATCCAATGAACTGATCACTATGCCTCAGTGGAAAATGTTCAGGTCGATCAGTCAATAAACATTTATTAAATGCTGACTAGGTGCCCAGGGAAGTGATGTGGTAGTGTACTAAGGCTGAAGAGATCTTATAAGATGATGCTGTTATCCGAATAATAAACTTCCCCTGGAAGGGTGGAAAAGTCAGTCAGAGGGGACTCTCCGCACAACACTGAAGGATCATTGCCAGAGAGTGCCACAGTGCCTCATATGGCCACCACATTACCCCATTTTCTGCATTTGCATTACTGTTCCCCTACTTCAAACACAAAATAGTAATGAGGACAACCTATTCCAACTACTAACTACACAAATTATAGTGGGACCCTGGTAGTTTTTGGACAATACTGCAATAAGATGAGAAATTTTTTTTAAAAAAGGAAGCTTACTTATCCACAGCATAAATGGGTACTCACCAAGAACACTGCACTCAGCTATTGTCTATTCCACCTGACCTCTGCATGGAAACCATTTCATTAGGTGAGTGAGATAACTTTTAGGCAATCTTGGAATATTAGAAAACTCTAAGGGACCAAATTCCATGTGAGTGAATTTTTTTTGGCCCTTAGGTGAACAGGGAGTCATGCCAATATGCCATGAAGTCTTCAGGAAGCTTTATCAAAAACTAGGTGGCTTGATCCTTAGTCCCTTACGTCAATCCAGTCTTGGAGACAGCTTCTCTGGCTTTGAGGAAAAGAATTAGCCTAATTTACATAGGGAGGGGGAGAAAGGAACTCTGGCCTACCACCATTTTCTCTTTCCTTTTCACTTCAACACTATCCCATCCCTGTAATGTCCTGCTTTAAATCTGCTTGCCCACTCCACTATGCCCTCTGAAATAGTCATACAAACTTTCTCACCCCTTTATTGCTATGTTTATCTCCTGGCATTTAACAGACTTAGTTCTCCCTGACTCTGCATCCTTTCTAGTATGGCAGCACCTTCACTTATACTCCCTGACATCTCTCCTTCTCATTTCAAATCCTTTTGAAATCATTCTCCATTATCTCCTCTTTATCCTCCCCATTATCTTTATCTCTGATGATGAAGAGACTGTTCACCTTAAAAAAGATCAACATTTCTAAAAGAACATTTGATATCACATCATTCTGTCTTCCCTATAAGATTCATTCTGCCATTGTCCCTGTTTCTTCTCCAATTTCTATTTTCTTATTCCTTTCCTGCTGCCTGCAAACACATACATAACTGCTCCTTCCCGATCCCTTTAAAATCATTATTATGTCCTACCAAGCATACCAATTATAGTCCTGTTTCTCCTACCTTTCTTATCTCCACTCCTTGAAAAATCCATGTACATTAGATACCTCCTTTTCTCCTCTCCTCTCTGAGTTTTCTAAAACTTCTACAATCTTGCTCCAAACCCCATATTTCAATGGAAATTGCTCCCATCAAAATAATCAAGGGTATTTCAAATGTTCCTTTCTTAATCCTCATCCTTCCAAATCACTTTGCAACTTTTGATACTATTGACTCCCGTGTCCATCCACATACTTTCTCCTCCCTGAGTTTTTATTATTCTGTTTTCTCTTAGTTCTCTCCTACCTACCTAATCTAACCTACCTAAAAACAAATCCATTTGTTTTTGCTCAATCTTCTTCCATACCATGCCAACTAACTATATGTGTCTCCCAAGGTTCTGACCTAGGCCCTCTTCTCTTTGCCCGCTATACTCTCTCACTTGGTGATCTCATCAGCTCCCTTGGATTCAATCATTTTTCAGATCTTTTTATCCAAACCTAATCACTCTCCTGAGTTCCAATCCTGCGTTGCCAATTTCCTGTTGAGCATTTCAAGCCAGTTGTCTTATAAACATTTTGAACTTGACATCTTCCAAACAGAACTCATTATCTTTTCCCCAAAATACACCCCCTCTGGTGGTAATAGCTATTACCACCAGGGAGACCATCATCCTTCTGATCACTTGGGTTCACAACTTTGATGTTAGCCTGTACTCTTCTCTCTCACTCACCTCCAAATCAGTTGCAAAACCTTGTAATTGATTTCTATAAAACTTCTCTGGCAGAAGCCCTATTTTTTCCACTCATATCTGTAGTTCAGGCTATCATCACCTCTTGCCTGGACTATAACAGTTGTCTTTTAATTAGTCTCTCTGCCTCAAGTTTCTTTCCACTAAAATCCATCTTCCACACAGCTGCCAAACTTATTTCCTATAATGTGCATCTGACTGTGTCAGCCCCCTACTCAATAAATTCCACTGACTGCCTATGACCTCTAGGATCAAATATAAACTATTTTTAGACTTAAAGCTCTTCACAACCTGGATAATTTCTATCTTAACCATTTCTCCCCTCCATGTAATCTGCAATCTAGTTATACTGGTCTATTTGTTTTTCCTTACAAATGGTATTCCACATTTTACACTGAATGTCTCCCACATCTGGAATGTTCTTCTTCCAAATGTCCCCTTCAAAGAATCTCTGACTTTTTAAAGATGATTCGTCACCTTCCACAAGAGGCTTTTCCTGATTCCTTCAGATACTCTATATTTATCTTGCATGTATAGATTTATGAATTTTTTACATTAGAACATAAAGTCCTTGAGGGCAGGAACATTTTTGCATTTTTTGTATAACCAGAGTTTAGCACATATGCCTAGCACATAGCAAGTATATAATAAATGCTTATTTATTGACTGAGTTAGCAACTTTGAGAATTAGTTTGAGAAAGATAGCTAATATACCATATGGAATCCTGTAATTCAAAGTATTGAATTTGAAATTTAGCGTTTAGGACAATAACTAAATAAAACAATGGGAAATGTAGCAGGAAGAAATATAAAATTATTTAGGAATAAAAGTCAACTACACAAATGTAGAATGAAAAGAGATTTTGCTACATAGCAGTTCATATTAGTTAATTTCAAGCTCAGTATGAGTCAACAGTTTTGTGCAATCTTAGCCTACTAATAAATGCCTGCTAATTATACCCCTATGTCTCTCCTAACTTTCTTAGTTCCACTTTTTGAAAAAGCTACATACGTTAGGTGTCTCCATTTTTCTCTCCTCTCTGGGTTTTCTAAAACCTCTGCAATCTAACTTCCAATACCATATTTTGGTGGAAACTGTTCTGATCAAAGTGAAAGACAAAAGTGGGCAGACAACAAAAATATGGTGCTGTGTCTGGAGTATTATGCTCAGATTTAGATATCACATTGAAATGGAATATTGACAAGCTGGAATGCATCTCTAGAAAGGTGATTACGATGGTAAACGGAAGTAAAACCTTATTGTTTGAGAACTGGTTGAAATAACTGGGGATGTTTTTGGTCAAATTACTGATTTCCAGTGTGTAAATTCCTTTAGGCATTTTGATATATACCCTAGGTCTCCATGGAAAAGACGCTATGGGTAGGCATTCTTCGTCACCAACAAATCAGCCCTATTATGACCTTTGTGTACTTTTAGCACATCACTGCTTCTTGCCTTTTCCATTAGGATAACTGGGTGTCCTAACACTCTGCTTTCACTTAGTATTACGTTATATCCAAAACAACAGATTACTCTTGTTTGATCCCTTGGAGTTGGTGTTTTTGGTATTTAGCACCTATAGGAATTCTTTCCCTGCTCTTTTCCCTGGAGCATCAGTGCTAGTTGTTAACCTTTCATCTCTTGTTGAGGTAGTGGATCTTAACAGCTTAGACTGAAAAGAAGGAAAGATTTATGGGAAACACAATCGCCATCTTCAAATGTTTGAAAAACTGTCATCTGGAAGATAGATTAGATTTTTATTGAGTGGTTCTGGAAAGCAGAACTAGTATGCTGAGTAGAAGCTGTTGGGAGGTAGATTTGGATTCAAAATAAGAAAAAAACACTTTTTAATCATTTGTGGGTAATCACTCAGTCATGTCCAACTCTTTGTGACTCCATGAACCACAATACAATAGACCCTTCTATCTTCCACTATCTCTTATAGTCTATCCAAGTTCATATTCATTGTGTCCATGACATTGTCCACCTCATACTCTGCAGTCCCGTTCTCTTCTTGCCTTTAATCTTTCCCAACATCGGTGTCTTTTCCATGAGTCCCATTGTCTCATCATGTGCCCAAAGTAGTTAAGCTTCAACTTCACTATTTGACTTTCTAGTGACCTTCTAGTCTGAATTCATTTCTTGAAGTATCGACTGATTTGATCTCCTTGCTGTGCAAGGGACTCTCAAAGTCCTCTCCAGCACCAAAATTCAAAAGCTTCGATTCTGTGGTGCTCAGCTTTCTTTATAGTCCAGCTCCCACAACTATGCCTTGCTACTGGACAAACCAGAGCTTTGACCATATGGACTTTTATCTTAATAACTAGAGCTGTCCATCAATGGAATGTACTAGCTTATGAGGTAGTTGGCTCCCCTTGATTAGAGGAAGTAAAACAGAAATTGGACAACAGATAATCAAGGCTATTATGAAGAGAATTGATGTTTCTGGTAAGCATTGAGCTAGAGGGCTATCACTCAAGTAGTGGCGTTGAAAGCAAGTCTTGTCTATATCAACTCCAAGTTTCAATGATGATGGTGGGGGTGGGGGTGATAAAATTAAAAACGGAAGTTATAAATGGTTATGAACATTTTATTATGCTACACCCAGTAATCACTTCATTGATCAACCTTCCTTTATCCCCATTATCTTTCCAAAATATTTACTTCTTCCATTATTCTTGTACCTACTAAATTACTCACCCTCTCCCTCCCAATCCAATAATCATTTCATTTTTGCCTATGAAGCCATTATTTTCCAAGTATCCGGACACACTTTTATCACCAACTCATTTGTTCTTTTGCTTTTTCTTTCTATGTGAATTACTCTTTCCTTTCCTTTCTCATAAGCTTCACATAGAATTTCTGGCTTCCCTCAAGATAGATCAGATGTCTCTTTTTGCAGGAGGTCTTTCTTGGTCCTCAAAGCTTCTAATGCCTTTCCCCTAAGATGACTTTCCATCTGTTCTGTATTTGCATATACCTATTTATGTACCTGCTATCTCCCCCATCAAAATGTAAGCTCCTTGAGGGCAGGGAGTGTTTTTTTTTAATGTTTTTAAATCCTCATAATTTAGGACAGTACCTGGCATATATTATAAAATTATTAAAAATTATATACTAGAAATAAATGTTTATTGATTAATTGATTCACTTTTCTCACCAAGTAAAGAGCTCTATAACAGAAAAAAGCACTGGTTTAGGAGTCGAATGATTTATGTTCTAGGCCCAACTCTACCATTTACTGTGTGGCTTAGAGTAATCACCTTATTCCTTAAAGCTCAGTTTCTATGGCTCTAAAATGGGATTAATAATTTCTGCTCTACCTATCTCATGACATTATTGTGATGATTATTTTCTTAAAAGATACATGAACTTAAGAAATACCTGTCAAATTACATACAAAGAACCCTATTCCATGCATTATTTTAGTCTGTGGACCTCCTTTTTTCTTTCAAGTTTTAGGAAGTGTGAACAGATCAGCTTTAAAAATGCCTGCATTCTGTTGGCAGCAATCTGCCAGCCCCTTGGATTTTTTCATGCTACATAACTATGGTCAGCTTAAATACTGAGGCTTGTGCCTTGCTATGTATGATAGCATTGCATTCATGCCACCTGAGTAAAAGATTATGTCAGACATTCCATGATAAAATACTCTACTTAAGGGGCTAGTGGAGATGGTTTATTACATGTCAAACACAATTCGTCTAATGTGAAAATGTGGTCATTTTACTTAATACTGACTATCTGCACACACTAAAATAAGGTAAAATCTTGTTTTAAAAGAAATACCATTAAATCTTCTGCAAGAAAAAACAGGGATTTTTTTTTCTCAAAAGGAATAAGGTTTGGGTTATATTCTTTCACCACTATTTTCAGTAGTCCCAAAGGGGTCAGGAAGTAAAGTTGCAATAACTTTTTCGTTTAATTGCTCATATTTTTTTTAAAAAAAGAAAGCATCATAAAGGGACTGTAAAAGGAGGTAAGGAAAGGTGAGTTATTAATAGAGCAACCAGAATGATGCTATTTCATTTTAGCATAGTGAGATTCAGCCAAGAAAAATGCTGCCCATTTCTTGCCTGGTAAACTAACTGATTCAAAGCAAGCACTTTTCTCAATCCCAGAGGGAATTCTGCCTGTACAAATCCCACCCACATTGAGAGACAGCATTCCTGAGAGTGCACAAGATGCATTTTTTCAATGCCTATCATTTTTTATGTCTCCATGTGCAAATATAAGCAACTTCCTGGATTCTACCATTGCCCAGTCATTCTGTCTCTTCTGCCAGGGCAGTGTGAAGTGAAATACAGCAAGGACATACTCACCATTAATGCCCTGAGAGTTACTGTTGAAAGTATCCCAAAAAACTTCTCTTATTTGGGGGGAGGTGTAGGAAGGTGGTCTTCAACCAAAGTAAAGTCCTCAAAGGTCACACATAGTATTTCAATTCTAACCAAAAAAGCTAAGTATTCTCAAACCTCTTGCATGACACTCTTCTACCAAGACCTCTACATCAGTTTGACAACTGTAACATTAGTTTCTGCTGCCTGGTGAGACCTAGATTAAAAACACTGATCACTGCCTTTAACTTGGTAACTAGGCACAAAGCAAATAGGGTATTTGGTTTGGGTTTTTAATGCCTATTTTAAAAGCTGTTTCATTTTATGTGACACATTCTTGGCTCCAAAAGGAAAGTGCAGGAGAGCCCATGTTCCAAGGTTGGAATACATACTATGGAGGCTTCTGGAGGGTGCTGCAATGAGGGAACAAGTTCCAACAGCCATCCTCCCCAATGAGAGCTGTTCAAACCAGCTTCTAATTTTACCTTGCTGGAACAATACAGCTCAGATCTTTATTTTTATCCCATTTTTCTCCAGGGACGAGGTATTAGCTCAGTCAAAGGACAGTCTCTGAAGCCTGCAAACCACAGAATAACCTCGATACAATTGTTCTTTGTCTGTCTCTTCACAGACTCACTCTCCTCTTCAATTAACACAAGATGTGTCATTAGGAACACATAACATAATAGGATCAAAGACTTAAAGCTGGAAGGGACCTTTGAGGCCATCAAGAATAGCCCCCTTTTTTTACAGATGAAGAAATTGAGTCCCAACTAGGTGATGGAGTGGAATAGAGCACTAAACCTGAAGATTTAGAAGATCTGGGTTCAAAATACAGCCTCAGATAGTTATTAGCTTTATGACCCTGAGTAAGTCACTTTATCTCTGTATACCACATTTTTCTCAAATGAAAAATGAGATTACAATAAGACAGTGTTTGGCCCAGTGTCTGGCACATAGTAAGCACTGGTTAAATGTTAGTTATCATAATTGATGCTCAAGGTCACATAGATATTAAGTGTCTGAGGCAAGATTTGAACTCTGATCTTTACGATTATGTTTAGTCACCTATCCATCAAGTCATGGACAGTATTAGGGCCTGGTGAAACAAAGGACTGAGCTAGCTTCTTGAAGCTAATGAGAAAACTGTTGGAAGCAGCAAGATGGGACTCTGAAAAGGCAGTGGAAATGTGGAAATTTTATCTAATATAAACATTTCGAAGCCATCTATACTCCAGCCTCCTGTGTAAAAATGACTTTGGCTTTGGGGAACAGTTCCTCTCCTTCAGCACCACAATATTTTCCCATTTCCCATACAATTTGTCATCTTGCCCTCCTCCCTCTGTTTCTCCTTGCATAAGTTTTTTTCTCCCCATCAAATCTACCTGTTTTCCCTTTCGTCTGATCTTTTCTCCATTGCATGAAATTAGAATATACATATAAGAGAAAAAACTATAAGATAAGATTACATGACCAACAAGATGGAGGACCAGACCTTTTTTCAGTACCTATTAATTCTTAAAAGATTCCTAAAAATGAATTATGTACCAGAGATAGAGCGATTGCATATGAATCCACAGAATAAGAAATCTAAAATCCCAATGAAGTATGACCCTTAAGAATGAATTTGGGAGAACACATCCTTACTTCACTGACTCAGCCCTCCTCCCCTACAAAACTCGGAACACCTACAAGGCACACAAACCAACCTGTGGGCTTGTCCTTTGCATACCACAAGGGGTTTTCCTTCATTCTGCAAACACTCTGCTGGCGTGCACATATATCCTAATGTCCCACTTGTCAACCATCCTATTGCATTAAGTAGGAGATCTTAACATGTGAGGAAAAAGGAAGAAGGGACTGAGTTGGGAAAACTGACTTCTTTCTACCAGGGGTTGTTTCTAGGTTGTAAAACCCCAAAGCTGTAGGAATTCTAGTGTCACTGGTCTCCTTCTGTTCCTTGCATACTATATTCCATCTTCAGTGCCTGGAACATAGTAGGTGTTTAATAAATGTTTCTTGATTGATGGCTCTAACCATGCAAAAAGCAGTTACTGATTCAGCCCAGTCAAAGAAGAAAAGAACAGGAGCCAGGAACAGACCCCAGAAAGTAGATTAGCCTTGATAGTTATACTGATCCTAAAGGAAGGGGACCTAAAATCCCCTAAGGCCACTACCATCCCCCCAGAAACTGCTGAGAGAAAACAAGGTTGATAAATTTCCCATTTGGGGAGAAGTAGAAGATAATGCTGCAGTCTAGTCCTGGGGATGTATCTACCACCAAAGAAGGAGATTTCAGAAAGTGAATGACAGAAAAATTTAAGGAGGGAACTAAAACCACCAGGTATCTCAAGAAGAATAAAATCCAAAGGAAAATCTAGAGAATAAGCAGATATATCAAGAGAGGAAATATTAAAATTAGGAGGAAAGGTAATTACTAAAACCTCAAAAAGATTACAAAATTCTCTAAATAAATATTATCAGACAAAGGATACTGAACTAATGCTGTATAAAACATGGAACCCTTTAAAATGTTGCACAATCATCCAAAAGATTAGCAAAATCATAAGATAAAAATAAAAGGGAAAAATGTCAGAATGTTTACCCTGCATAACTGAAATAATTTAGAAATTTAGAAACAATTAGAGAAACTTCAATTTATGGTGATGTCTCTTCAAAGAAGTGAAAGATAGAACAGTAGATTAGAAACACAAATGCACTGAAATGAAGGACAATCTTGAAAAAGAAGCAAAAGTCAGTAATGCTAAAAAAGCACATTATTTCTACATAGGAGATAGTTGAGAGAAATTAATATTATACTATAAATTAATAACTAATTATTAATTTGTGATCCACTCTTCTTTCTATTCCTGTTGTGACCCAACTCCTGAAAGGGTCAGTCAGCCTTTGAAGGGCATGGATAACTGGTGAAATTTTTCCTAGCCCTCAAGGCAGCATGTGCTCTTTAAATGAGCAGAACCCCACCCAACTGGGAAACCTCATTTCTGTTCAGAGTATAAACAGAGACTAGTATGGGCCAGCCTTTGCTTGGAAGAAGAACCCCCTGTCCTTGGTGCCTTCCCAGTTCATGAAAAAGAAAACTAGCCATAGAGGTCCAGATGGAAATGGCTTCCCCTGCCCAGAGGTCTTGAAGCTTCTGAGACTCATCATCAAGCCACTTTCTCGACAAGAAGAACTGAAGACTTTTAGCCCACCTCATCTTTAAATATCCACCAGTCAAGGCTGAGTTCACTTATAAGGGGAATTCCCTTTCAGAAAGGATTTAAGGCATTTCATTGTCTCCCTTAGGGTATTTGGTTACCAACAGGAACTACTGACCATCAATTTATTGATTGCTGGCTGGCCTAGTTAATAAATTGATTATTAATTACCCAGAAACTCTGTGTCTTGGGGTTTTCATTCATTACATCGTTTAAGGATCACAAGTGTCTTAGAAGAAAACAATTTTTAGAAAAAATCTGAACATTATTAAGGAGAAGATACTACAGTAAAACTGCCCATAACATTATGTATGCACACGCACACAAATACATACACATATGTATATATAAACAACCATATATATTTTTGTGTGTGTATATATGCATGTGTATATATGTATATGTGTATATGTATATATCTGTATATATGTGTATACGTATATGTGTGTGTGTATGTATACACAAAGCTAAAAAGAATTCACATATCATCTAAAACAAACCGCACTTTAAACTTGAAGACATATTGTGGTTAAATTTAACAATTCCAATGACCAAAAGAATATATATTTTGCATGTGGTTAGGAGAAAGATCTTCAAATATAAAAGTCAGGAAATGTAAATAAGACAAGTTTATTCTTTTCTAATTTGAAACTGAAGAAAGGAATGGAAAAATATATTCTGAAAAACGAAGGAGGTAAAGATGCAACCCCAAAATGCCATGGCCTACAAACCTGAGCCTAATTTTCAATTAAAAAAGATGAATGTTCAATAAAAGAGAGGTGTTTGAGTTATTACTATAAAATAAATAGAAACAAATAGGAAAGGTATATTTTACTTGCAGACACCATAAATAAAAGAAACACGGGAAAAGTAAATAAATATAACTATAAAAAAGAATAAGTAATGAAATAAATTATTGTATCTTTAGAGATGATTTTTTAAAAAAAAAGACAAAGAGACCAATGCTATAAACCACTTCCAAACTAGTCATTACCATATAGTCACGTCTCATAGATATAAATTATATATATGATAATTTACACATAGTAATTTAACATTTTTAAATATCATTTTACTATTAGGCTAAGAGAAAGTATCTGGTCTTGTGATTTCATTGGTATATAGAACTCCCATATGAGGAAACCCCCTATATCAAGGCAGATTGGCACTTTTTCTGCAAGTTTTGGCTTTAAAGAATTGTGCAGAGCACTGAAAATTTAAGTCACTTAACCAGGGCCCCACACCCAGTATGTGTTGGAGTTGAGCCCAGGTTTTCCTAAGTTCAAGAGTAACTCTCTATCCTCTATATTTTGTTTCTTTACCTTTCACTATCAAATTAAATTTTCCTAGATCTTCTGAAAATCAGTTCCATTACAATATAAGCTTCTTTAAAGTAGAGACTTTTTTCATGTTTGCCTTTTTTTTCTAATAGCTTAGCATAGTGCCTTGCATACAGTAATTGCTTAATTAATGTTGCCTGAATTGAGCAGAATTAAATCTCAGGCACTTGAGAATGCTGAATGCCCAGAAGCCATTGTAGGATAATGGCCATCCATCCAGACCATGATTAATCTGTGCTGCACACCCATTGTCTGCACACTGCTTTCCCAGCTCAATCAACCCCCACTTCCACATCCAGTAGGAGGCAGAGCCATTACATGAACTTAGCTAAAAAGCAAGATATTTTATTTGATTATTTTTTCGAGTAGGTAAAAGAGGCCATTCTTTGCCTCATTTCTTACCTAGCCTTAATCACTGAATGGGCATTGCCTCAGACAAACAGAGATGTGGGAAAGACCTTAACCTAAAAAGGCCAAGGTCTCCTACTGCATTAGAGCCCATTTCCAGTTGTCCTGATCTATATCATGCCACTGGACGCAGATGGCTCTGGAGGAGGGAGTGAGGCAGATGACTTTACACACCCCTGCCTCACTTAAATCCAATTCACTTACAAGTTATGATATCACCTTCCTGATGTCATGGTCCTCTATGAGAAGAAAGGACAAACAATGACAAGGTATCCTGAGTAAGATTGTAGAGGGAAACCATTCAGTTCAGAAGATGATCCTTGGAGCTATCAATGATTTAGCACAAAGGAATCTGTAAGAGTAGAATTTTAGCCATTTTAGTAAGATGAGAAAAATATCATGGGGTAGGGCCTTAATAACACTCAACACAGGCAGTTACTTAATCATAACTATACAAGGAGCCAACACTAGACATAAATATTAATAAAGAAATGAAATAAAGAAATAAAAATAAAGAAAATGATAATGATGGGATGTTCCTTATAATTTTGAGATTTTGAGAATTTTGAGATTACCCTGGATTTATGTCATCTTATTTATGTGGATTTATCTTTTTTACTTTTTTTACTTTAAATTTACTTTCACATTTTACTTTAATTTGTACTTTACTTCCATTACTTTAGCTGGTAATTCATTCAAAAGTATACTAACTCAATTTTTTTTTTCCTTTTTGGTGACAATTAATAATAAAGGTATCCCCATAAAACAAATCTCTACTTTCTCCTGCTGGGCTATTCCCTCCTATGTGGACCAGAACTCTCTACACTGTACTGAAGATCTAGACTTTCATACCAGAATCCTTCAGCATCTTTGCCCCCACCACAGTTAATCCATTCATCTTTGGAACTCCAACTCTGTTGGTGAATCCAGACAAATGTGCAAATTGGCCCATTTAGCCCACTAATATCCACTGGTTGGCTTTACGCACCAAACCATGCTTCAGATTCAGCTTCAGATTCCATCCAGCTATTTATTCTAAAATCAAAGTAAGTCATGTCTCTATCTGCCTCACCATTTTGTAGTCCCCAGAACAAAACTGTCTCCTCTAATCCCTTATATACAGTTTTCTCATATTAGAATATAAATATCTTGTGTGTCTTTTAAACTTATTTATTTTATTATAAATTAGATCAGTGAGTGACACATAGTAAGAACTTAATAATTTTTATTCATTCATTCATATGTCTTCAAATAATTACCTAAAGTTAAATACAAGGGTTTCCTATCAGGATATTATAATAAATACAATAATCAAAGTATCTAATGGAGGAAATCCAAATGATTATCTCCTGCTTTCTCTGAATAAAACTACATTTACATTGGGGGAGGAGATCTTATTTTGTTTTCTCTTTGGCACTGATTTTCTATTTAGAGGTACATATTTTCATTTGCTAGTTTCTTTGGCAATGCTTTTAATTAGGAATAGTCTCTTATACCAGAGAATATAATTTATATGAAGTGGCAAGAAATAAACTAGACTTAATGTAAAGTTAAAATATTTGGTTGTAAAACACGATTGAAGTTAACATGACCATTAAAAACTTCATTAGTCAAGGAAAGCGGCTCATGCATTTTTTTAGTTGTTCAATGAATCAAGGTTCTCAGTAAATATTTGTTAAATGGATAGAATTAAATAAAAGACCAATGAATGTCCATAACAGATTAAATATGCCACTTTGGCCTACTTATTTTCATTGGCATCATATTACTCCAGGGAGCTGGTTCTATCTAGTATAATCATAGTGTTGCTAATTCATTTAACTGTGTAATGGTTGTACTACTCAACTCCAGAATAATTTTTTTTGGTTTAATGTAGGGGCATCTCTAGCCCCTGATAGCAGACTAGACAGGAAATATGAATCAAACAGCAAAATTTTTAATCAGGAAAAATAACATAGTAAACATTGATGCGGGGGTGGGGAGGGCAATTGGCTTATTTTCGGTCAACCCAAGGAAGTTAGTATAAACTATCATACATATGGGATGATGGAGAAAGGACACATTCCCAGAAAATGTATACTCCAAAGTTAGAAAGGGCCATATGTTGCAGCTGGGAAGCTCCTGCCTTATTTCATCAACTTCACCTCCTATATGGCTTTGGTATAGTCCAGGTACTTAGCCGCTTCTCAACTCTGCCTAGCATCTACTTCTTTGAAAATGGAAACTTACTGTTCTGCTGGAGCCTAACCCTCTGTTGTGCTTTGCAACCTTCCCCTAGAGATGAGTCTTTTTAGCTATCAACTTCTTAATGCTGTCGCCCATCATCACTCCCAACACAATTGCTGTCTTCAACACTATGTTGGGGAAGTGCTGTCATTCTTTCAGAGTGAGAGCTCAGGCCATATGACTTGGGCTTCTAAATCAATTAAGCTTTACCCAGTCCTATGGTTTCTGCCCTGCTTACCCACAAGACTTCACTTAATCACAACCAACTCTAGTTTTACGTGAACTAGAGTGAGTGAATTCCTTTTTGCCTTTTCCATATTTCAGGCTGAAATTATGTTTCGCACCCCTCCAAAATGGTCAGCATCTCCTTTTTATGAGGCTAGAGATAAACCAATACATCTCCTTCCATTGGCTCTTTTGGCTATTGTGTTGGTAAGCAAAATGGGCTCCTTAGCACTTAGTTCAACCAAGTGCCCTTGAATAGTTTGGCTTTTGTTCCCTTTGAGTAATTCAGTGTATTTCATTGAGCCTTACTAGGTGCTAAGCCCCAGGCCCAAACCCCTATTAGGTGTAAAACCTTAGTGGGTGTGGCTTGGCAACTAAGGTGAGGCTAACTCCAGGGAGGGCCTAGTTTACATGTCTGGGACAGCAGAGGCTTTTAGACCACAGTGGGTTTAAGTCGCCTCTTTGTGGATTCTAGGTCATATGGGTGTGTCGCATGTGTGACTCATCCCTGACCCTGAAAAAGATATAAAACCAGGGGTTAGCTGTCTCTTCTTTGGAGCTCTTTCCCGCAGCAGTGGTGGCATGTGTGACTCTGGGCCAGCCCTTGTTCTGAGCTCCCAGGCTGAACCTAGATGTTGGTAACTATGGATTGTATTGGGTCTGTCTGTTGATGTTTATAATTTGTTTGTATGCTGCTCTGAAGTTCAGTGTGCTGGTCTCTTTCCCTGAACTAAGTGAATGATATTTGTATGCTGAATTAAAGTAAGCTTGTCAACCCCTTGACCTTGCTTTCCTTAGTTAAGCAGATCAAAAGAACCTGTGCTTTGGCAGCTTTCTGGGTGCTGGCTGTTGGTGGATCTTACACCCCCACAACAGCTGCTAGCCAGATTGTTGAAACAGCTATCTTCATGTCTTCCTTTCCCTACTGGATTAATTAATAATAATTAATAATAGAGCATTTTTAATGTGACCATTGATATCTTTGATTTCTTTGTCTAACTGCCTTTTCATATCCTTTGACCATTTATCGAGTGAGGAATGGCTCTTATTTTTATATATCTGGCTCAGTTTCCTGTCTATTTGAGAAATAAGGCCTTTATCAGAGAAATTTGCTATAAATTTTTCCCCAGTTCTTGCTTTCCTTCCTATTGGCTGAAGTGGTTTAGTGCAAAATCTTTTTAAATTTCATGTAATCAAAATTATCATTCTCTATCTCTTGTTCAGCCATAAACTCCTCTCATAAACTTGCCCATAGATCTGATAGGTATATTTTTCCATGCTCCCCTAATTTACTTATGATATCACTCTTTATGTCTAAATCATTTATCAGTTTGACCTTATCTTGGTATGTGGAGGGAAATGTTGGTATATGCCTAATTTCTGCCAAACTACTTTCCAGTTTTCCCAGCAATTTTTGTCAAGTGTTGAGTTCTTACCCTCAAAATGTGGATCTTCTGGTTTGTCAAACCAAAACTAGATTACTATGGTCATTTATTACTGTGTATTGTGTGCCTAATCTATTCCACTGATCCACCATTTCTTAGCTAATACCAGAATGTTTTCATGATTATTGATTTGTAATATAGCTTGAAATTTGGTACTGTTCAGTTACCTTCCTTCACATTTTTTCATTGATTCCCTTGATATTCTTGATTTTTTTCTTTTTCCAGATAATTTTTTTCCTAGCTCTATAAAATAATTCTTTGGTTGTTTAATTGTCATGGCATTGAATAAGTAAATTAACTTTGGTAGAAATGCCATTTTATTATATTGGCTCAGTCTACCCATGAGCAATTAATATTTCTTCAATTGTTTAGATCAGTCTTACTGTGAAGATTGCTTTATAATTGGGTTCATAGAATCCCCGAGTTTGTCTTGGCAGGAAGACTCCCAAGTATTTTAAATTGTCTGAAGTTATTTAAAATGGAATTTTTCTTTATATCCCTTCCTGTTGGGTTTTGTTGGTGTATATAAAAAATGTAAATGACTTATGTGGCTTGATTTTATATCTTTCAAATTTGCTGAAGTTATTGTTTCAACTAGTTTTTTAATTGATTCTCTATGGTACTCTAAGTATATCATCACATCATATGCAAAGAGTGATAGTTTGTTTCTTCATTGTTTATTTTTATTGCTCCAATTTCTTTCTCTTGTCTAATTCTCATAGCTAGGATTTCTAATACAATATTGAATAACAGTGGTGATAATGGACACCTTTTCTTCACCCTAGATCTTATTGGGAAGGCTTCAAGTTTATCCCCGTTATAGATAAGGCATGCTCTTTGTTTTAGATAGATACTATTTTTCATTTTAAGAAAAGCTCCATTTATTCCTATGCTTTCTACTATTTTAATAGGAATGGGTGTTGCATTTTGTCAAAGCTTTTTCTTTATCAATGGAGATAATCATATGATTTTTTATTGTTTTTCTTATTGATATGGTCAATTACGCTTATAGTTTTCATAATGCTGAGCCAGCTCTACATTCCTGGTATAAATCCTTCCTGGTCATAGTGTATGATCTTTGTGATATATTGCTGTAACCTCCTTGCTAGGATTTTATACAAAATTTTTCATCAGTATTCATTTAGGAAATTGGTTTATAGTTTGCTTTCTCTGATTTTTGCTCTCTGGTTTAGGTATCAAAACTATATTTCTGTCATAAAAGGAATTTGGCAGGACTTCTTTACCTACTTTTTCTAATTCTTTATATATTATTGGGATTACTTTTTCCTTAAATGTTTGGTAGAATTCACCCGTAAATCCCTCTGGTCATGAGACTCTTTTCTTAGGGAGGTCATTTATGACTTCAATTTCTTTCTCAAAGACAGGATAATTTAAGTAAACGTTGTTTCTTGATATCTCATGGAGTCGTTAGTTTCCACTTGCCCATTTCTAATTTTTAAGGAATTATTTTCTTCAGTAAGCTTTTGTTCCTCTTTTCCTATTTGGCCAATAATACTTTTTAAGGTATTACCTTCAGTATTTTTTTGCCTCTTTTACCAAGCTGTTAATTGTCTTTTCAGAATTTCTTGCTTTGCTCTCATTTATCTTCTTTTCTTCTATCTTATTTTTAAAATCTTTTTTTTTAGCTCAGCTATGAATTCTTGTTAGGCTTGTGGCAAATTCACAACTTTTCTTTGAAGATTTGCTCATAGCTGGTTTGACAATGTAGTCTTCTGAATTTGTGTCTTACTCTTCCCTGTCACTATAGTAGATTTTTACGATCAGGTTATCTTTTAGTTGTTTGCCCAGTTCTTGATTTTGAACTTTATCTTAAAGTCCAGCACTGTTCTCAGGGTGAGATAAAGGCACTATCCCAAGCTTAAGCCTTTTTCACACTACTATTTTCAGAGCTAATTTTGGGGGTGCTTCCAAGAAGTATGATCCAGGGAGAAGTGTGGTTACTGCTATCCTAATCTATGCTCTGGTCCTTTCCCCAAAAGGTCCTCTGATCCTTTGCAGTCACAAGCTCCATTTCTCTTTAGGATCCCTGCTTCCTTTGGACTGCAAGAGACATTGCTCATTAGGTACTCTGATCCCTTGGGCCTGAAGTTGCTCTTCTCTGCCCTAGAACTGTGACCCAGAGGTGGTTATGGGTAATGGAGTTTCCAAATAATGCCTTGTCCTGCACCCAGTGCCAGCACAGGGTTCCATATGATCTCTTTCTGATCATTTGCTTAATGCCCTTACTGTCTCTGGCTTGAGAGCTCTCAAAACTGTTGCTGCTGCTGTCCCTGCCACCAAGTCCCTCAGCTTGTGTTGCCACCATGTGGGCTTCAGACTAGCCCTCACCTATGTGTCATAGACCTTTCTTTCCAATCTTCTAAGTTGTTTTGGGCTGAAAAAAATGCCTCACTCTGACCTTTTTTGGCTCTGGCACTCCAGGATTTGATCCGAAGTGTTACTTTAAGTTTATTTGGAGGGTAATGTTGAGAGAGCTTGGCTGTTGTGCTTCCTCTACTCCATCATCTTGGCTCTGCCCCAGCACTTAAATTCTGATAAAGTTCAAGAAAGTACTAAAAATATTGATGAGGGAGAGAGAAAGGAAACAGTAAACTTGTCATCTCTGTCTGTTCTTACAACTGTTCTGGACTGAAGAAAGCTTATAACTCTTTGGGAATAACAATCGATAGATAAAATTCCTGAGGAAAATATGGCCCCAGTAAGAGGCACTTTGAATACTCTTTTGGTACTCCACATCCTGTTTTTGCTGTCTTGCTTTGACTGATTGTCTTAACAAAAGAAATAGAATTCTTGTTTTGAATTCCATGTTGATTCCTAAGGAAGAAATGAAAACTTTTAAGCTAAACAATACCAATGTAAAGAAAAGTTTGAAGGAGATGTAAAACACCCAGGGAGAAAGATAAAGGGATGTAGAAGCAATTATTTCTTACTTCCACTCTTTCATTGAGTAAGACAAATACACCCACAATAAATATTTATTTATTCTCTCATTATAAGTCACATAGGACAGCAAAACAAAGATGTAAAAGATGTGGAGAGAATAATATAGTGTGCATGACTGTACATGCCAAACATTCTTTCACAAATCCAGATTTCCAAAGAAACTAAAGGAAAGGGAAATAATAAAGCAAAAGCCAAGGTATATGAAATTTCTTTTAGGTGTACTGCCTGAGCCTCATTTTTCCTATTTGGGGGGGCTTTCAGATCCTTGGTACCAGTGATTTTCCTGGCGTGATGATTTTATGTACATTGAGGAACAATTTATAGCATGTCTTCCCTATGGCTAAACTCTGCTGTAGGTGAACCAGTACTGGATAACCCATCTCCTCTTTACCATCCCCAGTCTATTGACATTAACTCTTTCCCTGCCTATTTGATGATACAAACCAAATAGAAGAGGACATTAAGATCATGGCAGCAATGGTTTAAAGTTTCTGTGTTTCAGTTCCTTCCCTTACCAATCCATATTTTCCACTGCTGTCATGTAGAGTTCCTAAATCACCACTCCACTCATATTACTCCTTTCAACAAAAGGCTTCAGTAACTCTCCATAGCCAAGGGAAGGAATGATCAAAATAAAAGATAAACTCCTCATTTTAGGATTTAAGGCCCTCTTCAGTGTGGTTCCATCCTACCTCTCCAAGCTTATCTCATGAAACTATTGTTCACATACTCTACAGCTATCATGGGCAACACATCATTCATTGTTCTTTCCTTGCCCCCTCTCATGTTCTTCTTTTTATCACGTTATCCTGAGGCACATAAGAGTTCCTCTATCCCTGGCACTTTTTTACTGAATGAAATCCCTTATTTCAAGGTCAAACTCTTTCTTTATGACTTACATCACTTCAATCAGAAGTGATATCTACCTCCTGAAATTTCACAGAATTCTTTTGGAATTAAATTGAGAGGGAAAGCATTTCTTATGCACATACTGTGTGCCAAGCATTATCCTAAGAAATGGGAAAACAAATGGAATAGTAATGTAGTCCTTGCTCTCATGTTGTAGCTGGGGGGGGGACAACACCTACAAAAAGATTCAGCTGCAGAGCAGATGGCAAGGTCCCATGGTCTACCATCTTATCAGTGGGACTTATCTTTGTCTGCTCATCCTTTACAATGATCTCATTTGGCCATCTATTGCTGTTTTTTTTCTGTGCATATTGTATCTTCAGTTTTGATCCTAAGCTCCTGTAGAGCAAGGATTGTGAATTATTTTATCTTTGTGCAAACCACAGTACTTTGTATATAATACCCATTTAATAAATGCTTATTGAATTTAATTGATTTCAATCAGTTATTCCACTTTCCCCCAGTCCCCATAAACAGGATCACTAAGTAATTATTCTAAGTTATGTGAGTCACTTAGGTTATATGGTTAAACTTTGCCACATAAAGGATACTATCAGTACTAACTGCAATTTAATGACAATTCCTTTTGGAAAAGAGAGCGCTTATAATGTACAGATAATTGAAGTCTACCAATCCTACTATATCATGCCTCCATGGCAGGCTTTTGATCTGTCTCCTGAACTCTTCATCAATTTATCCCATGTACTCCAGGAGGCTTAATATTTTAATGACAATTTGAGGATTCTGTTTGGACCCCTATTAATAGTTACATTAATTCCTTCCATCATGTGTCCTCCTGTGCATTCATCCAAAAGTTCAACATTATGGATGCAGAAGGTAAATTATAGGAAGAGATCTATGTGTGAAGACCAGCAGAACAGGTTAAGGACCTAACAAGAGCTGGGGTGGAGAACAATGTGTAGCTGGAGTAGTTAACTACAGGGCCAAGATGTTAAGAAAATTGATGATGGAATAGGAGGATAGGGATGAAGAATAGGTTTAGGAGGAATAAGATAGGAGGTAGAGATGGAAGGATAAGTAGTGATGATCAGAGAGGGGAAATTCAGAGTTGAAAGTTGAAAAGAGTTGAAAAAGGCTTGCCTTTGCATTCCTGGACATTTTTTATTGCTAATCTTCTCTGTAGCTATGGACAATTTTCTCCATCCCCCTTCATTTCCAGTTTAAAACCCTTTTGACTGGTTTTGCAAAATTCCAGGAAAATAAGTTCTTAACAGTCCTTGTTAATCCACCCCTGAGAAGGGATCTCATTGCTGTCTTTTATTCTAAGGTCCAGAAATGTGAATGCTTTTCTCAGTCATTGTCTTTCTATTGAACAGATCTTCCTTTTACTTTAATCAGCAGCAGTGATGAAAACACCACTTATTCTCTTCAGGTATTTTGTTCAAGGCTTCAATAATCATTAGCAATCCTTTCTGGATTCTTTCTGGTAATATTATGCATTTCCATGTGAACTTCTGGAGATGTGGAAGAGTCATTCATTTTTGACAAGACTTTGGACTTGGCAAAGACTCCTTGGGAACAGAGTAGGCCTCTCTGTTATTGTTTATCAGGTTGACAAATAGCTGCCTCATAATTAGTCACCAGGGAGTCACTAATCACTATTGACTCTTCTTCCTCTGACCCTTACTGGATTAACTCTCACCTCATGTCACTTATTGATTCACATCATCATTTCTTAGAAGACAAGCAGCTGTTTTCTCCTTCAGTGATCTAGTTGGCTTCTCTTTGGGAAAAGCTTCATATCTGTTACTTAAGTCTATGTCTTCAGTGGTCCTTCTCCCCTATCTCATAGTTCTATCTTCCAAAAGCCAGAAACAAATTAGGATTTCCTTCTGCCTTTTCAAATCTTTTTTCCCTCTTTGATACTACACTGAAGCCCTTCTTCCATTTTTAGATGAAGCCTTCATTCTTCCTGATACCCTAAAAAGCAGAAAGGCATTCTTTGAAATTCTTATCTGGCCTTTGCTTTAGGCATAGATATAAATTACCTACCTGTGAAAGAAAGACAAGCATCCCCCATTCTCTGCAGGTGACTTTAAAGTTCCTCCTCTCCATACTTTCTGTAAGGAGAATCTTCGTGACAGAAAATGATTTCTAAAATTTCAGAAATCGATTAATGAAAGTATTTCAGGTTTTAAAAATGCCAAATATGTTAAATGAGGCTATTTCCTCTCAGACACCATTTTTTTTCTTTTCTTATTATTATTTCCCGATCAGAAAGATAATTTCAAAACTTTTGGTACTCTATTTTTATAAAGTGTTTGGTTTACACAAAGACGAAGGTGTCTCTTTCAGCATATTCTATCAACTAAAATATGCAAAAGCCTCCAGTATTTATACAAGATGAAACCACAGACCATTGGAAAGCTTCCTTTAGCTTTGGCCCTGACTGTGGATCTTCCTGCTCATTCTTCCCCATTAATTTAATATTTATAGTTCCACTTGCTAGTCACTAATTTTTATAGCAGTCTTATATATTCATGCCCTAATCCATCCTCTGTGGCAGTCCTTTTTATGAGTCTCATGCTGTCAACCCTTATCCTTGATATCAAAATTCATACCAAAATAAAAATGTAATGACAGTAATTTAATACCTTAGTGTGAATTCATGCAATGGTACTTTTTCTGTGGGTATTTGCTTTTTTAAACATCATCATTAATTACAGAATTCAATTTAATTTCATAAACATTTATTAGGGGCATCAGGCACTGTGCTAAGTGCTAGGGATACAAATAAGAAAAACAAATATAGTTTCTGGCCTCCAGAAACTTACATTGTAATGGGGAAGATAAAACACAAAAAGAAGCTGAAAAGCATGAGGGGGAAGATGAAGAAGCCATCAGGGGCATGATGTACTGTGGAGCAGAGCTGCTAATGAAAAACGAAGAATGTTTCCTCCTGTGAAGGAATTTAACACAGTCAAAAGTAGATAATGTAAATTTTGCCCCTTATGCCTGAAATAATACCAGACTGAGAGCCATTTCTTCATTCTAGGTAAGATAGCCCAGATAGCAACAATACTGAAAGCTCAATCAATATTTAAAATCATAAAGTGCTTACTACAGTGCCTGAAACATAGTAAGGACTGTGAGAATATTAGCTATTATTATCAGATGTGCTCTAGCACTGCCTAGCAGTGCTTTTTACACAAGAGTAGCTAATAAATATTTTGTTTTTTAAGCTGAATTCATTGTTGTTGTTTTTGTCAGCCCAATGGAAAAAGAAAAATCCACCTGATCTGGGTCTTAATGGTAGGGGAAAGACAAAGAAGCAGACAAGGATGGACAAGATCAGAGAATGAATCAGTCTGACAGTAATCTAGAGGCTGAGATGAGGAATACTGCAAAATAAAACTGAAAATGTAGGTTGGTGTCAGATTGTAGAGGCTGGTTAATTGCATGATAAAAAGTTTATACTTTATTTCCTAGAAAAGAGGAAAATATTAACTATTTTTGAGTACAAAGTGATGTGGTCTGTCTGGTCTGATCTAAGCATATGGAAAATTACTCTGTCAATAGTAGAAAGACAAGATTGGAATGGAAAGAAGGCAAGGTGTACAGTTGGAAGTTTATAGTAATTTTCCCAGCAAGAGATAATTAGGTGCAATACTAATATGACGGTAGGGATGAAAACAAGTTGACAGCTTTATAAATACCGCTGATGTAGAATAGACTGAATTTAGCAACTATTGGCTATGAAGGATAAGATGTTTATCTTGCCTAGGACATCCTTTTTTATTATTTTTCTTGTCCCCAAGAACATCACATTGCCCATCACTATCCATCAAAATTCAATATGTGTCTATATCTATAATAGTTTCCCTATTTTGACTGAATTGACCAGTTACTTACTTGATCCTAAGAAAAAGAAAAAGTATACAATCATAATATGATAGTGAGCAGCATGAAGGACCCCTCTGGGAAAGAAACAAGAAAGAATTGTAAGAGCTCTGAAAAAAAGAAATAAACATTCATATCGCAGGCGCTTTGGACTAATAGTTTTTCTTAGATTATATACACAAATACATTTACCCCACACTTGGGTTGAGTTTCTGTCACTTTATTTTTCTTGCAGGTTGAAGAAGAAAGTAGGAATCCAATATTTCTAAAGCCAGAGAGAGGGAGTGGATTGTGCATAGCCAAAAGGGACTTGAGATATTAAATTTCTGTTTTCCCAAAATCATAGGAATACAGAGTTGGAAGAGACCTCAAAGGTCATCTTATCCAATCCCCACCCAAAGCATGAATTTCATCTCTAAAATCTCAACAGGTGGTCATTCAGCTTCTACTTGGTCACCAGTGGAAAGGAATTTACTACCTCCTAAGGCAAACTATTCCACTTGGGGACAGCACCAGTTGGTCGAAAGATAGATTGTTCCTTATTTGAAATAAAAATCTGCTTCTCTTAATTCCTACCCAATGAAGCTGGATCTATCCAGGGCCAAGCTGATCAAATCTAGCCCTCTTCCCTCATGGCAATCCTTCCCTTTTTCAGGTGAAACATTCCCAGATCCTTTACGCAATCCCATTGTGGCATTTTACAGATGATGAACTGAGGCAAACAGTCACACAGCTACTAAGTGTCTGAGGCCAGGTTTGAACTCATGAAGATGAGTTTTTCTGACTGCAGGCTCAGTGCTCTATCTACTGCACCACCTAGCTGCCTCCAAAATGGGGACAGATAGAAATAAATAAATTCTCTAAGTTTACTCTCATACTTAGGCAACACAGGTGATCATCAATATTGGTAATAAATACTAATTATAAATGACAGAGGCAGAAGTCCCATTGCTTTGAAAGCAGAACTACCAAGGTGGCAAATGGCAATACTGCTAACCCTACCAATGCTTGTATTAGACAGATGAAGTGTAACCTCTTCTTCAGTCTGTAGGCAAGATTCCTGTGACCCCAATCCAATGCATACAGCACATAAGGACTATTTTCATGAAGGTCAGGCTCATAAGAGGGCCAGATTAAGTAAGGAGTAATCTCCAGCTCTCAGCCTGCATCTTCTGCATCTTTCACTAAGGAGTACCTGAACCTCTTCATCTTTTTACTCTTCCTATCAGCACTGCTTGCCAAGTATAATTAAACCTATAAGATCTGATAAGATCACCAAGTGAGACAGTACAGAAAGGGAGGGGAAAGGTCCAGGACAGAGCCTTGGGGGACATTCCTGAATGCTATGCTACAATCTAATAAATAAATTAAAATGTTGAAAAAATCAAAAGTATACATGAACCTTTTTCTATGGAACTAACATGAGATGGGTCAATCATTGGATTTATCATCAGAAGAACCGAATTCAAATGTCAGCTATAGCAAGTTTTATGAAATTGGACAAGTCACTTAACCTCTCTAGGTCTCATCTATAAAACAAGGAGGGAGGCTAAATGGTCTCTAACATCACTTTTTAGCTTTAACTCCATAATCCTATGATGTATGTGTAATAAAAATAACTCTGTAAACTCAAGTAGCAAGAAAATGGCTGGGTAAGTGGCTAGAAGGGATGTAAAGCAAAATATGGAGAATGGGGCCAGCTAGTGATCCATGTAAATTTTTGCTTACTCTTTCACCAATTTGAACAGCTTGATGAAAACTCAGCCCAAGGCATGAGTTCTAAAATTAAGTAGAATAAGTCTCCCAGGGGAGGGTTTCTGGCTGTCCAAGGGGTGCAATAGTAAGATCAAGACAAGAAAAGGTAGGTATAATAAAAGATTACTGTCTCTGGAGTCCCAGGACCTGTGTTAAAATCTGACTTCTTACACTTAAAATTACTCCATGACTTTAGACAAGTCACTCAAGCTCTCTTTTGTCTAGTAGGTCTATTTCCACAGATGATTAGGGAAGAAAAGACAAAGAAGAACCTGTATGTTCTAAAATTTTTATAGCAGTTCTCTTTCTGGTGGCAAAGAACTGGAAATTACAGGGATGCCCATCAACTGAGGAATGGCTGAACAAGTTGTGGTATATGATTGTGATGGAATACTATTGTGCCATAAGAAATGATAAGCTCAATGATCTTAGAAAAACATAGACTTGCATGAAATAATGAAGAATGAAATGAGAAAAACCAAGGGAATATTGTATATAGTAACAACTATATTGTTTTAAGAAGAACCTCAAGCAACTAAGTCATTTTGACTATTATAAATGCCCAAATTAACTACAAAGGACATATGAAGGAAGATGCTATCTGCATCCAGAGAAAGAACTAATAGATTTACAACATAAACATATTCGTGTCTAATGGTAGCTATCTCTAAGACAGGGGGGAAAGAGGAAGGAAGAAAAAAAAAGGAAAAAAATTAATTTACATGATAACTTTATTACATATTTAAAAGGAATAGGAAGTTGTACATAACAAATTTGCTGTTTCATGTGTAATCATTTTGTTATAATCCTCTATTATGGAAATGCTTGAGTTATTCCATAAATTAAAAATAAAATAAATAATTTTAAATGAGAGTGTGGGGTTGGATTAAATGTCCTCTGAGGCCTCTTTCATCTTCACATCTATTATCTATAATCTTTAGATTTTAAGATGGCTGAGTAAACAATTCTGTGGAATGTGAAAGTTTCCTAGGAATACCATCAAATCTCTACCAACATTTTATGGTCTTTGACTTTGAACCACTTTTAAATGTATTTAATTCTTATGTGAAACATATTTTGTTCTGATCCAATGTTTCTGTAGCTATTAACAAAAAGAAGTCAAATAATGTTCTGCTGAAATTCTTTTGAAAAGTATCCAAACAGAAAAAGAACTTAACATGGTGAACCTAAAAATTAATATTATGTCAGCCAATCCAAGCAAGTTCATTTACAAACCTAAATGTCCTCTTAACAAAAGATTAAACATGGACACTAAGATCAAGTGATTTCAGAATGGACACCTGCTCTCAGTTCCCTTGCTGTTGTTCTGTCTTCTTGCCACATGTTCGGTGATCTCTGCCATCTGGTCTTGCCACCTGCTGTAAGTGTGTGACTTCCCTCTTTGCTTCTCCACCTGCTGACCTCCTAGTAGTTCCCTTCTGTTTGTGAGTCCCCAATTAGAACACTGCCACCTTTTCTACTGATTCATGTGCTCACTCTCTGAAATCCACCCTCCTTTGGAAGTATTCTTTAAAATAATCTTATCTTGGTCCATATTTTCCCACCCAGGGCTTTCATCCTGGTCTGGCTCCAAGTTCTGGTAGTTTGGTGCTGCTTAGATCCTGCCACATGCCTAATTCTTGAACTTCTCAATTGGCTGTTTGCTCCATATGCTTTGAGATGGAAAGTTCATTCATTCTAAAGGTTTTTTTTTCTGCTTTTGTCGAAGAGAACAATCTAAGGAAGTGTGTGTGTGGGGGGGGGGTGTCCAAGGATGTGCCTCCCAATTCCCCAATTCAAAGCTGCTTGACATTTGACTCCACTGTAGTAAGACCAAATGTCAAAGGCCCAGAGGCAACCTTTTACATGCAAATAATGAAATAAACTAGTGTTTTGCAAAGAAGATTTGGGAGGAGCAGAGAAAAAATGCCTTGCTTCTCTCAGAAGCTGCTGAGAAGTGATTACGGAATTTAAGGAGAACCTAACTAGATAAATACTCTGAAGGAAAAAAAATAAGAAAGAAAAAAAAAGGAAGGAAGGAAGGGAAAGAGAAGGGGAGGAAGGGGAAAGGAGGATGGCGGGAAGACAGGAAATGAGTGAGGAAGACAAGAGGACAGGTAAGAAAAGATGAATGGAAGGAAGGAAGAAAGGAAGGAGAGAAAGAAGGAAGGAGAGAAAGAAGGTTGGAAAGAAGGATGGAAGGAAAGAAGGAAGGAAGAAGGAATGGAGGAAGGAAGAAAAAGAAGGAAGGAAAAAAGGAAGAAGGGAAGTGGAGGGATGGAGAAAAGGAAGGAAGGGATGGAGGGGAAAAGGAAGGAAAAGGGGACAGAGGGAGAAAATGTAGGAAAGAAAAATGGAGACATAAAGATGTTGTGAAAGAAAGTATAAGAGTATACGTGTTTGAAAAGAGAAATAAAATTTAGGAAATTATATCAAATTCTCAAGATTGATAATATCGGATTTTCCCATGGCACAAAATCAAAGTTAATATTGGATTTGATGAAGAAACAATGAGAATAATAAAGTCATTCATAATATGGAAAAACAAAAGCCAGTTTAATGCTGATGGGAAGAAGCTGGACCTATTAGTTTTATGCTTTAAATGTTCTTCAAAGTAACATTTATCCTTAATTTTGCCCTTTGTCACTAGATCACCATTAGTCCTTAGCAAGACAGATATGCTTCTTCTTCTTCTTCTTCTTCTTCTTCTTCTTCTTCTTCTTCTTCTTCTTCTTCTTCTTCTTCTTCTTCTTCTTCTTCTTCTTCTTCTTCTTCTTCTTTTCTCCTCCTCCTCTTCCTCCTCCTCCTCCTCCTCTTCCTTCTTCTTCTTCTCCCTCTTCTTCCTCTTTCTCCTTTTTTGTCTTCTTCCATTGTAAACTCTTCCTTATTGGTGTTACAGCATCATTTCAGCAGTGATGAAAAATTCAAATTAAAAAAAAACATGTTTCAACTTGCCAAAATGCAAAAATCTCAGTGTAATAGAAACTTTTCATTCCAGGTGGTATTATGAATGAGCAAGGTTTATCTGTATCAGCTATAGACTCAAAGCATGACCTAAGACCATTGAACACCCCTATTGTATTTCTGAGGAGGCCTGGTGAAGAAGTCATGATGGTCAAATGTGATAATCCATCAAAAGCAAAAGGAAAAGAATTAACATAGATCTTTCAGTCGCCACCCTTGTCATCTAGCCCAGCACACACACCTAGAAGTATAATGGTGCAACAAGATCCAGGCTGCACACTAGAAACACTGAACTACTGACTGCATCAGCACCACTCAGAGAGCAATGGGATTTCTACTACATGAAAGAATGCAAGAGAATATACATAGTAGACCGGCAGCTGGAAAAGTCATTGAAATCTAATACAAGTCCTGAAATAGTTGTATTTTACTTTTTGAGCTTTATAAATTGTTAAAGAAATGGAATCCACCTCTGGGAAATAATGTTTCTTTATGTCTCATCATATCCCATTTTCCCCCAAAGATTAAAACAAATGATTCTATGGCTGTAAATCATCTTCATTGGCTTTGAAAAGCCCTCTGAGCTCTATTTTCTATGCTATTTCAGTAGACAAGCTATTCAAAGCATGTAAAGTGGCAGTCACTAGTCTCTAGGAAAGAAAAAAAAAAGAAAGAGGGTGGGGTTGGCAAGGAGATTGGAATACATTAAGGACTGAGACATGACCATAACCTGAAGGATGATACTTGTACTTGGCCTTTGTATTTAATTCAACTGTTCTTCGGGATCACCTTTCCTGTCTGTGATGAGCACTGACAATGCAAACATTTACATGACGTCACAGATTAATTGGTTTTCTGGAAAAAAAATGATGCAGCAACTGCATGCTTCCCACCCTCTATATTCTCAGGGATGTGAGGCACAGGAAGAGCTATTTGTTGGTGAACGTGTCCTACCTAAGTCTCCCAAGTATCCATGATTTTGAATTCAACGTGGAAGGAGGATTCTGGAACACAGAGAAGAGTGCTTGGACTATAATGGCAATAAATCACAGCAGCAAATGGGGTAGTTTGGACTGGTCCTCAAAAGACTTGGGTTCAAATCCAGCATGATCCTGACTAGCTGGGTAGCTTGAACTAAAGCCTCTTTACCACTTTAACTTTTGATTACTTCATTTATAAAGTTAGGACATTGGACTACATGGTCTCTAAAAGTAGTTTCTGCTCTAAAATATCTGAAGCAATTGGCTATAAGCCATTTAATGGCAGGGACTTATTTTTTTTCTTGTCTTTCTGTCTCTGCCTTAAGTCTTTTCCCACTCCAATCTATTCTCCCCTCAGTAGTCAGAGTAATTTTCCTAAAGCACAGATCTGATCATGTCACCATGCACCCCTATTCAATGAACTCCAATGTCTCCCTCCAGGATCTAATTTAAGATCTTCTATATGACATTTAACACACAGTGGAGAGAACTCTGGGCTTGGAATCCCTTCCTGAGTTCTAATCTGGCCTCAGACACTCACTAGCTATGTGACCCTGGATGAGTCACTTAACCCTTATTCCAGTGTCTTTGCCAAGAAAAATGGGATTACAAAGGGTTGGACACAACGGAAACAATCCAACAAGAACAGTGTAACATGTAAAGACCTTCAATATCTCACCTTTTCCTGCCTTTCCAGCCTTCCACACACTCTATTTTCTATACACACAACACTCCAACTCCGAAAGGAGCAGTTTCACTGATTATGCCCCATACTGGGAATGCTCTCCTTTCTCGTCATCCCTGGCTCCCAAGATTCAGTTCAAATCCCATCTTCTGCAAGAGGACTTTCCTGGTGTCTTTTCTCTGAGATTCCCTTCTATTTACACTATATACTATATACAGGTATCTTGCACCCACATAATTCCCTCCATGTTTTATCTGCCATTAGAATGGGAGCTCTTCAAGGGTAAGAACTGCGGTGCTTTTGCCTTTCTTTGTCTCCCCAGTGCTTAGCACAGCACCAAGTGGCACACAGTAAGTGCTTAATAAAGGTTTGTTAATAGACTGTCTATCCACAAAGCCAAGCACTTAATAAGTATGTGGTGAACTAAATTGGTTAACGTACCAGTATGTGAGTTGCTACTGCTTTAGTGACCTATACATCTCTACATGGGAACAAAATCAATAATAACTTCTATTTTTTGGATAATAGCATAAAAAGATTTAATATTCCATTTTAGTTCCTCTTTTCTTTCTCCCATCTAAAATTCTCTATTCTGAAGCTATTAAAATTGAGGTTTGGATATTTGAATTCAACATTTATTAACCATTTATTATATGAAAGACAGTCAACTAACTAGCATTTATTAAGGACCTGATATGTGTAAGGCACTGTGCGATGTGGGAATACAAAGAAAGTCAAAGAATTATTAAGGCACTCACAGTATATTGAGAGAGACAAAAGAAGCCAACTATGCACAAACATGATTCATACAAGATAAAGCAGAGATAATCTATGAAGAAGACCCTAAGATTAAGGAGGACTGGTGAGGGATTATTATATAAGGTGACATGGGAACTAAGACTTGAAGGAAGTCAGAAAAGCTAGAAGCTAGAAATGAGGAGGGATGGTGCTCCAGGTAGGGGACCAATTCGTGACAATGCTTAGAGTCAGGAGATGAGCTAGACTAGGCACTTCAGATAAAAAAAAAACTAAAAAAAGCAAACAGCTCCTACACTCAAGAATTTTTACATTTTAATGGGGGTATACAACATGCATGCAGATGATTTAATGCAAGGAAATTTGAGGAGGAAAAGTACTTACAACTACAGGGACATCAGGGAAGGTTTGCCGAGCTGACATGTTAACTGAGCTGAGCCTTAAAGGAAAATAAAGACTGAGAAACAGAAAGGAGGAGGGAGAATATGCAAGTATGGGGGATGGTTTGTGTGGAAGCAAACAGATAAGACATAGATTGCCAAATTGGGAAAATAGCTAGTAATTTATCTTGGCTGGAACACAGAGTGCTGGATGAGAGTGAAATGAAATGAAGCTTGAGGAACCAAATTGTGAAGGGCTTTCAATGCCAGGTTGAGGATGCATACTTTATCCTAAAGGGACTGGCGAGTCACTAAAGGCTTATGAACCATCGTCAGACTTATGCCTTAGAAAAATTATTTCAGCAGCTCTTTGGACTGGTTGAAGAAAATAAGAGAGCCCAATTAGGAAGCTATTACAGCAGTGTAGGTAAGAGGTAATGACTTCCTAAAATAGATTGTGAGTGAAGAAGAGGTGGCAGTAGCAGTAGAGGTAAAATAACTAACTTCTGACAAATATTCAAATATGGTGAATGAGCCAAAGGAAAAAGTCAAGGAGAACTTCGGGTTTCCAAATCTGGGTAACTGGGAAGATGGCAGTTCTGTTAACAAAAATAGGGAAGGTTTTGGAGGATAGGGAGAGATAAAGAATTATATGTTGGACATGCCAACAGAAAGTCTGGATAGATATGTCTAGCTCTAGCAGGTAGGTAGGATGGAAGTTTGGGAGAGACATTAGTGCTACATATATAGATTTGGCATTTATCTGTATCATGGTGATAACTGAGTCCATAGGACCTGGTAAGATCACTAAGAGACTGTAAGGAGAGAAGATAAAACTGCCCAGGACTAAGTTTTGTGAGCTACCTATGCTTATGGGATGGGACCTAGATCAAGATCTAACAAAGGAGGCTGAAAAGGAGAAGATAGTCATCTAGGTAGGAGAACAAGGAGAGAGTAGTACTATAAAACATCAAAGGAGGAAAAAATATCTAAAAGGAGAAGAAAGTCATAATCCTGTGACAAAGCAACAAAGTCAAATTGGATGAGCGCAGAGAAAAGGCCATTAGATTGAGCAGTTAGTAAATAATGGTCACATTGAGGAAAGTAGTGAAATTGGAAGCCAGAATGCAGGGGGCTGAGGAGTGGGTGTTGAAGGAGTATAGGCATTGACCATCTACAATTGTCTTAAATATATGAAATGGTCAAAGGAGCTGGCATGGTCAAGTTTAGTTTTGGATTTTTTTTTGTTTCTTTGTTTTGTTTTGTTTGTTTTCTTTTTAAGATGGAGAAGGCCCATTAGTAGATAGCAGTAGATAGAAGAAACCTGATTATAGGAAGAGATGGAAATTGAGAGAATGAACCATGGGAGAATATTTTAGAGGAGACTAACAACAATGGGATTGGCAAAGAAAAGATATTATTTCTTCTGAGACCGAAACAAAGGATGTGTGAAGCTATAGAGGGTCTTGATCTGTGGAAGTGACGATATGAAAGCTCACTAAGATTAGCCTCAATTTTCTCAGTGCAGTTTTTTCTTGTTGCAATCATCTTCAGAAAGAGTGAATTGAGGGTGGTATTGGGAATTTGAAGAAAGAGAAGAGATAGGAGCATAAATAAGAAAATCAGATAAGGAAAATATTTTTTTAAAAAGGCTTGACATGCTGTGATGAAGGCCCAGTGTAGATTAGATAACATGAATTTGTAGTGTACTGTCACCCTGATTGTATGATTTCTTCTAAATATATTCATTCAGAATTATGGGAGTATAAACAGTGAAGGTAGACCAGTGGTAGACATTGACAGAGTATGAATACCAGTAGGACAAGGGGGCAAGGTGTATTCAAGGGTAGAAGAGTATATAGTTGAACAGACAAATATAGGTCAAGAGGAAAATATGAGGCTAGAATAAGTTATGTACTAGAATAACAGGAAGGACTGAATGACTAGAGGTCTCATTAAAGACAAAACTTAGGTGAAGAGAAGTGGGAGAGAGACAGATGGAGACAGAAGATTGTAATCAAAGAGAAGAATTTTTTAATTTATGATCATGGAGGTAACATAGTTATGGGTAATTTTGAAATCAAGTTTATCACAACCCGTGTGGATTCCTAGGCAAAATAAAAATCTAGGCTATAGAATTTTTTTTTTAATTTAAATGTGGAAATTTGGGGCAGCTAGGTGGCTCAGTGCATAGAGCACTGGCCCCGGAGTCAGAAGGACCTGAGTTCAAATCCAGCCTCAGACATTTGACATACTTACTTAGCTGTGTGACCTTGGGTAAGTCACTTAACCCAATTGCCTTCCTTTCTCCCCTCCAAAAAAATAAAAAAATAAATGTGGAAATTCATATTAATACCCAAATGACATTACACCAGCAATATAAGTGCTGTATCCTTAATTAATGTATATACTTCTTAGAGATATAAAAAACAGCCCAGTGTCTCAAGGCCATTCAATCAATTTAGGGTCCAATTAGTGCCAATTAAAATTATAAAGGTGGGGGGCGAGAGAGGGGATGACAACAACTATTGGCTTGGTTTTCTCAGCCATTCCAAACTGGCGAATATTCATTCAAATTGTCATTTAAAACTTTTTGTGGAAATTTGAAGGATGGGAGGAGAAATGCTCTTTTCACTCCTAAAAGATAGAGTAGAAATACAGAACAAACTTTGATTTCATATCACTCCCATGAGCAGAGCTGAAGAAAAAAATCTGTACTGCTGCCAAAGCTGACAAATAATCAAATTTTTGTTAGTCTGGTGAACAGTGAAACATGTAGTGGTTTTGCCTCACTTCTTGTTTTCCACAAACACCAAATTTCTAATTTGTTCCAGGGTGGAATTTTGCTGTTATGCACCATAAGAAATTGGGTTTCCTGATAGAAATGGTGGATAGCAATTCCTTCACCCCTGACAACTTTGATCAATTTTTCCCCAAGGACACACAAATATCAGTTTTCACCTGTGAAAATGCACAAAGCAATAACTGACAGTTTTACTGTGCCCTATACTATAATCCTGGACAAGAGATGAAGGTAAACTCAGGAGGAAGTACATTTTTCCCCTTTCAATAATCTCTAAAATGGCAGTATTGGAGAGAGGGAGAGAGAGAGAGAGAGAGAGAGAGAGAGAGAGAGAGAGAGAGAGAATGTTAGAGTAATGCAGTAGAAAGCCAGTTTCCAAACTGCTTAACCAAAACATTTTCCCATCCCCTAGATGGTTTTTCTGTTTCCAATAAGGTACAAATTAAATGTTTAAGCTATGTAAGTCAAGGATATCCAAGATGTACAGAAGCTAGAAATTATAAATCTACAAAGAGCTGGAACTAAATCAGTTGGAATTGCCCATAAATCTGGGAAAGATACATCAGCATCAGGGTCAGCAATGCAACAGAGGAAAATGTGAGGTAAGGAAATTTTACTGACTTCTTAGGTACTCTCGTCTCTCTAGAAAGAAGACAAGGAATAAGCTTTAAATCTTTCTGAATACCAAACTCAACCACTTGAGTGTGAATCCCCAGCCTTTTTCTAATGAACAAATAGTCCATGTGATGTCTCGCAAAAATACGCTCCTGGTTGAAGATGATTTGTATTTTCCTACTGTGAGGGCAGAGAGTGTTTCATTTTTGTCTTTGCCTCCCAGGAATCTAACACAGTAGGTACTTAAATGAACTAAGTTAAATTAGGTGGTTTTTTAAATTCTTTTTTACCCTTTGGCTAAGAGTTGTAACAGATACAGCATGAGGCTCTCTCCTACTTGTCAGTGCCCCACTAATTACTTTTTATTTATTTTATTTATATAGGAACATTGTAATTGAGAGGCAGAGTTGCATAGTGGATAGAAAACTGGTCTCAAAACCAAGAAGACCTCGGTTTCCAGCCCATCCAACATATATTGGTTGTGTGGCCATGGATAAGTCATTAGAGACCTCAGTATATTGGTCCTTATCCAAGAGTTTTCTATGCCTATGAAATCAAGGGAACAATCCTTATCCTTTATTTTTTTCTTCCTAATAGACATATATAGATAGATAAATAGATAGATAGATAGATACATACATACATACATACATGCATACATACATATGCATCTCTCTCTGTGTCTCTGTTTCTGTTCTGTCTCTCTCTGTCTCTGTCTCCATCTCTGTCTCTCTCTCTCTGTCTCTCTCTCTCTCTCTATCTCTCTCTGTCTCTCTCTCCATATTCAAACCTAGGTAGTTTAACTAGCTCCATACTTCTTCCATCCCAAAGAACGTAAGCTTCTGAATATATTCATGTATGTATTTTGTTCATTCTCCTTTCTATGCAATGCTTCTTTCTTTACAGCCTCCACTTCTGACTGAAACTCAAATTCCCATCCTTATGACCCTGAGCTTAGACTAATAACTCTTTTCTTTATCTTGCCTAGCCTCAAAGCACCTTGCCATCTCCATGTTCCTGCCCACCCCACCTCATTTCCAATCCTAATTTATAGAAGAGTATTAATAAATATTACCACTAATAATAATAATATCAATACATTACTTATAATAATAATATTACCAATATATTATCATTAGGTAATAATAATAATATTATAGTAATATTACTATTAATTAAAATAAATATTACCATTCTTAGAAACAGCATACAAATCTTTTCCCCTATGGCTCAAATCATTATTTTCTCTGACTTCCAAATCCAAAACATTCCCCCCTGTTCATCACTACTCTGTATGTGTTGTCTTCCCTAAGCTACTTGAGGACAGGGTGGGTCTTGCTTGCTTGTACTTATATTCCTAGAATTTTATCACAGTGCCTAGCATATTGTGAGTACTTAATAAATGCTTTTTTATTCATTAATTGATTCATTCATTCATCCCCTAAACGAAATACAAGATAATTTGTCCTTTATTTTGCTTTTTATCTTGATAATCATTATTACGGAGAAATATAAATGACAATGATAATAATGATTGTATGCTTCAGTATTGCAATGGATATGTGATCTCATGTGATGACTCCTTCTACCAGTATATGTTGCAATCCACGCCTTCCAATCCTTCATGATTCTTGTTCCAAATATAGCATTTATTATGTATAGAGTATCTTCCATTACAATGGAGCTTTTCCTATATATTTTAAAATGTATTTTATGAATAATGAATACCAGTGAAGAATTTAGGCTGCCGACTCCTCACTTTCACTATGTGATCAGCAAGCCTCCTTTTCCAATCATACATCTTTCATAAACAGATTGTTTCATCTGTTTAAGGATCAGCATAATAAAATACAGAGGGAGACATTACTAGCAGATCAACCACCAAGTAGGTGATGAATACTTTGGACTTGGTACCCAGGAAACAGACTTTTAAAATTATGTAACTAAGATTATTTTTTATAGCTTATAAGAGGAATATAAACCTAGCACTACTTAACAGAATTATATGTAGTAGATTAAGAGAAGAGTTAGTGAAAAGTCTTAGGAACACCATGCACCAAACTTTTCCTTCAGGCCTAGTTCTTTCCCTGATTGAGATAAGCACAGTAGGGTTGAGTTTCAGTTTGTCACACAGCCATCACAATCCAAACTTCCTGTGTAAACAGACAATATTCATGTAAGAATCCAATTCATTATAATTTGTGCAGATGGATAACCATGAATGCCAGCAGAGATAAGGTATTTGATTTAAAAGAAAGACTCAAATGGTATAAACTTTTTTTCTTAACAGGGATATAAGGGATAGCTGAACTGATTCAGTAAAAATAAGAAGTGACCCAAACCATCCTACCTTTAACCTAGTCCTGAAAGTGAACCAATTCTGAACCCCACTTCCTCTTTCACATGTTCAATAATGTTGGCTTAAGGATATTCAGCACATTTTGAGTAAAATATACCATATGTCTTGAAAGTTAACTAAACCCTTTCAGTTTTTAAAGGTTAACTTTTCTATTGTTGCCAGATATTTCAGTCCATTCTGCCAAGATAATATATAGCTGGGGTGGAATGGTCCCAAATTCTTTTTAACAACTCATGAGGTTCAAAGATTTCACTGTTTGATGGATATTAGATATATTTTTCAACAATTTGAAAGTGTCTTAAAATATGAATATTTGGATCAAGAGTCACGGTAACTCCAAAATGCCAACATGAGGCTTAGAAAATATCTTTTACCTTCAAAATTATATCTGAATAGCAGACTGACTATATTAGCATTCCTAAATACAATTTTCAGGCCAAATTTCCATCCTCTATAAATAGGAATTCTCCCATACAGTTAGAGAGAATAGAAATTTGAGCCAATTCTCTACAGGAAGAAAATGGAACGTGTAGCTCTTAGCAAGAGTGAACTGAATCTTGCAAGCAAGTGCTATGAAATACACCAGAATAAATGTCTTTATTTTATTATATAATGAAAATAAGTGCTAAGAAATGTACCAGAATGAAAGTCATTTCATTAGAGTATATTATTTGATATTACTAATTATCTCAGCAAAGCGTAAAGATGAAAATCTAAGTTATTCATCAAAATAAAAGCCCATTAGTTATCTTCCATGCTTGCTGAATGCATAAATGAAGAACAGTTCCATCTGATGTTATCACAGATAAAATGTATTAAATTAATGAAATTGTTGGAACAGTGTAACTCAATTCAACCCCAGAAATTTGCCCAAAGGAATGACTATTTAAAATATTTTACTACAAATGAGAATTAGGAATGCTGAAACTTTTAAAACAAAAAGATTCCCAGTTATACACACAGAGTACTTGAAATGTGGCCAAAATGATTACATTCAACAATTTCGTCTGATTTAATTACATAGTGCAGTCTTGACCTTTTCCAAGTTTTTGACATGAATGTAAATCTTCATTTTGTATTGGTTACCCAAATTTGTCCATCAAGTACCCTTTTTAGCCAAAATGATGCAAACTCTCTTTCAAACTTCATAGATAATGGCATCTACATGGTTCAGTGGATAGAGTACTGGTCCTGGAGTCAGTAGGACCTGAGTTCAAATAAGACCACAGGTATTTACTAGCTGTGTGACACCAGGCAAGTCACTTAACCCCAATTGCCTCCAAAAAATTATAGATAGATTCTAACTTCATCTTAGACTAGAAATGACTAATTACTGATGTGGGAATTATTTCTAAATCAATTAGCCATATATAGTTAACATTAGCGATTTATTAGAACACTGATCAAAATCAATACTAAACTAAGAAAAAAATGAGAAAAAAACTGGGGCCTCAATTAGAACAATTTCAGACTGACCTATTTAAATTAGCTATTGATAACAATGAGAAGCAATGCATCATTATGGATACATGACTCAACTTGGAGGCAGGAAAACCTGGGTTCAAGTCCTGTCTCTGACACATTTTAGCTGCACTGCTTAGTCTCCTCCAACCTCCTAGTCCATCCCCAACCTATTCCACTAGAGGGTGGATCCTCCTCCTTGCCAACCCTAGGTCATCTCCTTCTCTCTTCCCAGTTGTACTGCTACCGAATACCCCTAGATGGGGTAACCCATGATCATTGTGTTACAGATGTATGTCATGGGACAAATTTGTGTTTCAACTGAATCCGAAATACTGCATGGCAATCTTTTTATTGTTTCCTGACAGATTCCATTTTGCACTCTACCAAATGGCAGTTCCCAACTTTCTCTTCTCTCCTAAGCCACTTGTATTATCCTCTGTCCCATTCCTCTCAGAATAGAGGGGATAGCTAGGTAGGTAAATAGCTAACTAGACAGACAGACAGATAGACAGAAAGACAGACAGACAGACAGATAGATAGATAGAGATAGAATGATAAATAAATGTATAAAATTATTTTACATATATACATAGTTGTGTTTAATAGTAGCTATCTCTAAGGTGGAGGGAAGAAAAAAATAAAGTTACATTAAAAGTTCATTGTATATTTAAGAGGAATAATAAATTGTTTTGCAGTTCTATGTGCAATCATATTATTTTTATTCCACTATTCTATGGAAATGCTTGTTTTATTTCATAAATTTAAAATTAAATAAATAAAATTTAAAAAATAAATTCATACCTAGCTAAAAAAATAGATAGCTAGATGGATAGATAAAATTTCCCTCCTCCAATCTCCTCCTGTCTACTGACTTATCCTTCATCGCTGCAAACATGCCAATGTCTCTCTTATTCTCAAAAGAAACCTTGATTTGACCCTGCTAGCCCATCAAGATATCATCTTATATCTCTTCTTCCTTTCATTGACAAATTCCCAGAAAATTTCTTTCACATCTTCATCTCCTACTCACTTTTTTGTCCCTTTGCAATCTCATTTCCAGCTTTGCTACTCAGCTGAAATTATGATATTTAATAATAGGTAATATGGCATTTTTTTAGTTCTTAAATTTGAGAGCTTTTTCTCAGCCCTCATTATCTTTGAACTCTTTGAATTTTGCACAACACATAGCTCCTCCCCCTAAATATATTCTTTATCCTTGGCTTCACTCTACTGCATCTCATACCCAGCTAACTGATCAATCAGTCTCTTTTACTGGATTGTCATTTATGTCCTTCCTCCTAAATACAGGTATTACCCAAGTTTCTACCCTAGGCTCTTTTTTCATCTCTTGCCATAGTCTTCCTCCATATGATCTCATGAGCTTGCAGAGATTCAATTTATATAAATCTAACTATATATCCAACCCCAATCTATCTCCTGAACTCCAGCCCTACATTATCAACCACATATTAGACAGATCTCCACCTAAACTTACAAAGGCATATCAGACATAAAATATCCAGAATAGACTACACCATCTTCCCCTAAACCTGCATTGTTCAAATTTCCCTGTTTCTACTACTACTACCACTACTACAACCAATAATAATAATAATTTATCAAAACCATTGCCTATACAGTTGAGAGTTTGGGGAGGTGGTAGAAATAAAGCATAGTTATAGGATACCATTTATGCTTACATACAATGGGGAATCTGTTCGCCCTAAGACTGGCACGGAAGTTGTAAAGGTCTAGCAGGAACTCTGGAATATAGGCCAATTGTATTATAATCCATACTGATTCAACCATTTGGGTCAATTCCCAGACAATTTGATGAAATTGCTCCTATTAATCTAAGGAATAGATAGGACAACAGTAGGTCTCAGGTTGGACCTACCCAAAATTGTAAAAATGATCAGGCTAACCCAGAGGATACCAAAGTGAGTAGTGTTCCTTTTGAACTGGTTTTACAGGATGCATCTGAATAAATCAGAAATACCAATAACTCGTGGTAGGAATACTTCATAGCAAATGTCAATGACTGCTAAAGATGACAAGCCTTAATTACATGTGAAAGACATATGGGCCAGTCCTACATTATAATGATATTAGAAACATCTCACTATTTAAGCAAAAAAATCATACTGCTTTTTGTCAATAGTATCCTCAGCTCCACACCACCCAACATTCATATTTCTGATCAGTGCAGGACAAAAAAGCAAACAAATAAAAACAACACTTCATCCCTAAGCCTAGATTAGAGGAAATAGAGATGACATTGAGGAGCTGCTTTTAGTTGAAGATTCTGAAGTCACTGAAAAGCTTCATTTAATGCAACCACCATATCTACTATTAAGGGGGAATAGGAAAAGTTTCTTGAAGGTTAGATTTTATCTGAGAGTTGAAGGAAGCCAGGGAGGTCAAGAGGCAGACATGAAGAGAGAGAGAGAGCATTCCAGATCTGGGAACAGTTCAGTGATAATTCATGTAGTTAAGAGATGCAGTGTCTTATGAGAGGAATAACAAAGGGCCAGTATCACCAGATTGTAGAGTAGATTAAGGGAGAAAAGTGTAAAAAAACTGGAGAAGTGAGGAGGGACTGGAATATGAAAAAGTTTTTAAAATTTAAATGGGATTTTCTATTTGATACCAGAGGTAAAAGGGAGCAACTGTAGTTTACTGAGTAGGGGCATAGCATGGTCTTACTTGCTCTTAATATTCCTTTGATAAATGAGTAGTGGGTGGACTGGAATGGGGAGACACCTGAGGCAGGGAGACCAATTGGGAAGCTATTGCAATGATTTGTAGCAAGATGAATTTTTATGTGCTTTGTACAAACAAGTGTGTAATTTTAGAACTAAAATATTGACTGCTTTCATTTTGATAATTGTACTAGCATCTGATATTTTCATCTGCATAATGAGTTTTCACAGTTTGAATTTTTCCCAGTCACCAACAATATCATGCAAGTTAGATTTTCATTGTGTTTTAAAATCTCTGTATCATGCAAAAAAAAAAAGAAAATAAATTGAAACTGAACTACCAAAAAAGGGCTTTGTGAAGATAGAATAGACATAAGAAAGAATCAACAAGATTTGGCAGCAGATTGGAAATGGAGTAAAGTACAAGAGACTGAGGGGTTGAGGATCCCACTTGGGTTGCAATCCTGAGTGACTAGAGGGACAGTGGTTCCTTCAACAATAATAGAGATGTTTAGGAAAAGAGAGAGTTTGGGGAAAATATAATGAATCAGCAAAGTATTAGACAAATAAAATGAGCTTACATCCTAATACTTTAATGCAACTACAAAAAGACTACAACTACAAAATGGGACATTAAGAATAATAGCAGGATGGTAACTTATCATAGGAATTTGATTCACTCTCAGCAAAAGATAAGCAGGAGATAATGGCTATGACAACAACAGCAATATTTTGGACAGATCTTGTCCAATGGATACTCATTATCTCCAGACAACATGGAATAAAAAGCTTACCAAATATAAGGACCTATAAGGAGAAATCAAAACCACATGGAAACAGGATGAAGTATGTATCATCTTGTTTGTCCTATTTGGTATTGGAGACATCCTGAAGAACTTTTGGTGAAGCTACAGAAGATAAGCTTTTATCTCCATACTTTTATTTACTTACCCAAAAAGTAGCAATTTTGTCCACTTGTGCAAAAGTTGCAGAACATTAATTTCATTAAGAAAAATAGTAGCACAGCTGTTCTTCCTATTGAGTTTGAAGTGTTTGAGTAACTCATGACCTCAGTGGGTAGCAAGATCCTTCAGCCCTAGAGTTCTAGGCAATCTGCTTCCTTCTCTGAGGAAGCATGTGACTGAGGAAATCTTCCTCTACAAGGCCAACACCCAAACCCCTGAACTTCAGAACAGTACTGCAACTATAATTATAATTCACGTAATTGTAGGGTTAAATGCAATTCATATGTAACTGTAACTCATATATAAACATAAATGTAACTCATATGTACCTGTAAAGTTACATATGAGACAATTCTCAAAGCTGATGATGCCCAGAAATTTTTCCCTTCTCTGTCAAAAAGGCTAGATTCGGGAATCACTGTTTAGGAAATTCCAATCTCCCCTTATCCACAAAAGAATTTGGGGTCTATGAACACTGTCCATGAATGATCCTTTTGAGCATGCATATGAATACTTCTGCCATGTTCTTCTGCAAGAAATCTGTCGTTGCCCCACCTATTGGATTGAGGAAGCCCATTGTCAGATCTCTGATCTATGACTTGTGCTCGGAAAAGGAAAGAGTAGGCCAGATAGCAGCAAGGAGCTCAAAACTCCAAAAATTGTCCTCTCAGACCACCTGGGCAAGGACATGCTGCTCATCAGCCGCTTCTGCTACAAGTTATATTAAGTGTTGTTGGATTGGGGAGAGGAAGGAAAAACATTGCCCCCTTGTTTTACTCATTAGGAAGGGACAAGAGAAAAGGTGAAGAAGGAATCCTGAAGAAAGAGCAGCTCTGTTGGGTCACTTTTATAAACAGAACTCCATCAACAAGTGCTCCTGAGCTTCAGTCACACAGCCATCAGAAGTTTCCTGGGTCCTGCTCAGCAAGGTGCCAGTGGGTATGCTCATACTTCCAAGAGGAATATCACCCAAATGCTTCCCAAAAAAGGCTCACACCCTGCAATCCCATCAGGTTGTTTAGGAAATTCATAAATTGATCAAGGATTACCTTGCACTCACATACTACCTATTCTCCAAACTCAAGCCTTTCTGCCTCCTGTCTCCATGCCTTCACATACCCTGTCCTCCCATTACTAAAATGTACTTTCACTTCACCTCTGCCTCTTAGAGTCTGCCTTCAAGACTCAGGTTGGGAGGCATCTTCCACGCAATTCCTTTTCCAAAATATCTATTCAATGGTACTTTCTGATACCTCACATGACTTTACATCTACTAATGGGTACACACTTTACACACCAGCACCGGCACCCTACACACACTCATTACAATGTAAAATTCTTGGAGAAAGGGACAATTTTGTTTGTATCTTTGTATTCAGAAACACCTAGCCCAGTGCCTTGAACAAAGTGAGCCCTTAATAAATGTTTGAAGAATTAAATTGTGACATAAATTCAATGAATACCATTTCCGTATCCTGAGCCTGTATCCTAGGATCATTTGTACATTATTCACTTATTGGCTCTAGACCTATGTTTTCATCTGTGTGGGGATCTTTCATCACAATTGGCAGATTGGCAACTCATTTGGAATTCATTTGGAGCACTACAAAGTTAAATGTCCTGCCCATGGTCACAAGGTTAATATATTTCAGTGACAGTACTTGACCATTTTTTTCCTGACTAGAAGTCCAGCCTTCTTTACACCATGCTTCTTTAATGATTTCTTTTCTATAGATAATTTGTGATCAAAACACCACCTGTGTACAAGGTTGCAGATTCTTAGAGCTGGAAGTGACATTAGAAATTGTCTAGCCCAAATCCTTCCTTTTAAAAATGAAAAAAATTATAATAAACTTGACAAGAAAACCTATTAGTTAACGGGCCTAGGGAGTAGCCTTCTTAATATTAAGGTGATAGAGCTAGGATGAGGCTTTCGTTCCTACTAGAATATTCCATACACTAACTATACTGCCCATTGTTGTGCCTCCTAAAAGTTTAATCTTTGCCTTCAAATTGTGTCTGTTATTTAATTGGCAGTTATGAAAGGAGGCAGGATAGAAACAAAAGGGTAATGAAAATTTCTTAAATGCTTCTGAATTGAAAGATCAGAAAAGATAGAGGAAAGAAACAAAAATATTTCTGTTAAAATATCTTTTTATGAACTGTTCATACTTCAAACAACATATATATGTTATGAACATAGTAGAATAATAAAATTCATAGAAATCTGAGGTTAGCTTTGTTGCTAGGTACTTATACTACATATGAGATTTTAAATAGTACTGAGCTACAATTTTTTAAAAATATATATAAATGGGAATAAGAAATGCTGTTTGAAATAGCAACAGGAATGAACCGTGACAAAATGATTTACTCACGAAATTGGAGAAAATTACTAATAATTTACTTTCTCTGTCTTCCTCTATAGACATTAATGCTCACTATACAAGATAATTTTCTTTTAAGAACTTACCTTCTAAAATGTGAAATTCCTAAATAAATGAGAGAGGTCTGTGTTCCATTATGAAACAAAAGAGTCTCATTTATATATAACTATTTAGTTTGGAACAATACAGTGCATGGAATAAAGCAGTCTTTGCTTCAATTGGCCAGCTCATCACATTTCTCTATTTCTCTGTTCTGCAACTATAACATTATCCACCTCCTGCTCCCCAAGTGTGAGTGACCATAGGGATCCCTCCTCAGCCCTCCTCTCTTTTATCTCTATCCTCTTTATTCAGTATCTTTTTGCTGCCAAGAGTTCAAATATCAACTCTCCCCAGCCTATTCTCCCCTTTGCCTAGGAGTTCCCTGCCCCAGGGAAATCCGGACTCATACAAACCCAGACCCAAAGGAGAGGTATCGGCCCAAGGTCTGTCCAGAATGCTATGTGAACCAGATTAAAATACAATTAGGAAATATATGACAAAATAAAAACACAATAGAACATAGATAATGTCTATATATGGTTTTCCAAATCAGTGTGTGGCCCACAGGGATCCTTAGGTATCATTTAGTGGCCTCAGTTTCTGTTTGAGCTTGACACCACTGTTGCAGTAGACAATGAAGAGCTAGTGTTGTCTTTTGAGGAAAGATGCCTCCTCCTGTTCCAGAACTGTAGGACAAAATTGAAGTGAAGTATAGACCACCCTAACAATGTTGTAGAAGGTCAGAGCCATTGACCCACAGTCAATAATAAAATAAGGAGCTCTTGAGGAGAATTATATTTTAAAGTTACAATGACAAGAAAATGAACTTCCCCCCTTTGATTGCAGGAGTAGTGATCTAGGAGTGTGAATATTACATATACCATATTTCTCGAGCCACATTTAATGTGTTGTTTAGTTTTGGTGAACTGGGTGGATCTTTCTTTAAGCTTTGTCACAAGGCATGGCTAGCTGGGTACTAGAAGTGGCAGGTAAGAAGAAAAATATATTCAAAAAATTAATGTGGCTTAAAAACAGAAGCAACAGTGAAAATAAGCTAAATTTTAAAAGAAAAGCTATGCTACCCCTACTCCTTTGTTTAGTTGTGAGTAGTGGGTTTGAGGAGGTGATAACAGGGTAATAACCTACAGTAATAATCCAGGTGATAAGTAGAGTCATAATCAGTGACACACCTTTTTGTAAGAAAGGCCCACCCATTGATTCAAGACTTTAAAACTGCTGAAATGTCTTAAACTTTGAAGACTAAAGACTTTTCTATTAGGGGGCTTTTCTTGATCTCCTGGATTACAGTGCTCCCTCTCCATCAAATTAACATCTAATATAATATCCTAATAGGATGTATAATAGGATGTATATGCCCTTGAATATAGGGTAGTTTTTTTTTTTCACCTTTGTATCTCCAGTGCCTAGCACAGTGCCATGTACTTAAAATGTACTTTTTGGGACCAAACCTGAGGTTTTGTGTCTGGAAGAGGCATAGACCATGTGGAAATAGTATAGGATGGTCAAAGTCAGCATTGGAAGCACCAATCATTGAGTCACTTACAAACAGGAAGCAGGACTGTTCTATGCTATGACATTGGGATCCCCATAATTGTGTGAGGAAGGATGCATTGTTGACAGCTGGGCCATAGATGGGTGTCATATAATCTTTTTTTTTTATTAAAAGTTGTTTGGGACATGAGCTATGCATACTTGTAAAAGGTGTCAGGCTTTCCAGCAGGATATATTTTCCCAGTTTGAGACTGGAGAACTAGTTCTCTGGGAAATAAAGATATGCCTTTGAAAGAGAAGAGGTGCCTTGGATTTGAAGACAATAGTAATCATGGGATAGTCCCAGGGTTATGCTGAACCAGCTTGGACTGATTCCCTGGAAAGAGTTGATTGTTAACTTTTTAATGTGAGCATGTACACCTCGGAAGTTAGTAAACTTTACAGCTTCAGAGTTGATTTTTTTGATTATTTGTACTTAAGAAAGCAATGCATAAAATGTTAATAATGGAGATTAAGTTGTAAAGTATGTGAGGCAGACATTTTCCCCTGGAGAGCTGGTTGTTAAAGCAGGTTTTATCGGCATACCTCTAGATAGTTCCAAAGTGTGCTTGGGTTACAATAGCTTAGACTCAGATCTAGGATTATATTTTGAAAGCTTGCGGCATAACATTTTTTAAAATCATTTTAAGTTAGTGAAGAACAAAAGTTAAAATGAATTCCTGATTTCAAGATTTAGCTTAAGAACTATTTTCTTCATACATTTAAGTGCTAGAATCATCCCCTAAAATTACCTTGTATTAATTTTTACTATAGTGTGTATACACTTATATACATTCCTATTGGGTATTTCATTAGAATACAAACTCCCTGAGGGCAAGAACTGCTTTATTTTTGTCTCTGTATCTCCTGAAATTAGCAGAATAGCTGGTATATAGTAAGTGTTTAATAAATACTCTTGAAATTGGAAATTGAGGACATACCATCAATTGGGGAATGGCTGAATAAGTTGTGGTATATGATTCTAGTGGAATATTATTGTACTATAAGAAATGACAAGCAGGATGATTTCATAAAAAGCTGGAAAGGCATATATGAACTGATACAAAGTGAAGTGAGCAGAACCAGGAGAACACTGTACAGGGTAATGACAATATTTTATGATGATCAACAGTTAATGACTTAGCTATTCACAATACAATGCTACAAAACAATTCCAAAGAACTCAGGAAGAAAAATGCTATCCATCTCCAGAAAAAGAACTGATGTCCTGTGAATACAGACTAAACCTTATTATTTTTCACTTTCTTTCTTCCTTCCTTCCTTTCTTCCCTCCCTCCCTCCCTTCTTTCCTCCCTTCCTTCCTCCCTTCCTTCCTTCCTTCCTTCCTTTCTTCCTTCCTCCCTTCCTTTCCTTCCTTCCTCCTTTCTTTCCTCCTTTTTCTTTCTTTCTTTCTTTCTTTCTTTCTTTCTTTCTTTCTTTCTTTCCTTTTCTTCTTAAAGTTTTCTTGCACAAAATGACTAATATAGAAACATTCTACATGATTGCATATGTGTAACCTATATCAGATTGCTTACCATCTTGGGGAGAGGGGAGAGGGAGGGATCGAATTTGGAACTTAAAACTTAAAAAAAAACAATGAATGTTAAAATTCTTTTTACCTATAATTGGGGGAAAATGTTATTTAAAAAATAAATGCTTCTTGATTTGATTGGACTAGACAGGGTAAGTATTAACAAGTAATTATAGATTGATTGAAATTTCTTTATAATGAATGGCATTAGTAAGATGAACATTGTCCAATGTATGTATAAAGGTTTATTTCCACTTTATCCAGGCATTAGTATAAATGATTTTAAAACATTTCATCTTATGAATTGCAAGAATGTCTTAATTCTCATGTGACTGAAATGAGTGAGGGCTACATGGTTTACAGAAACACTGCTTTAATATATGGTTTAATTTGTTTGGGGATAGTTTTCTTCTTTTGATTAGGATTATAATTTTTATTTAGTAGCTAATAAAAAATTGTCAGTCGTCTACATATATACTAGGTTTCTAAAGATCATTTTAAAGTCAGTCAGTTAAACATTTATTAAGTGCTCACTATATAGATACTAGTCACTGTGCTAAGTGATGTGGATATAAAGGCCCAAACTTGGTCCAGGCTCTCAAAGAGCTCACCTTCTAATGGGAAAGACAACAAGTAAATATAAATTAAAACATAAATTTATATTACATATTAATGTATAAGTAATACAATAAGACATTGTATATTATTATGTATAATATATTTATAACATGTAACAGATATAATACTTTACATTATAATTATGTTATATGTGATATATCTTATATCACATTATTTTATGTCTATATTATATCCTATATTATATATAATTATACATATTACGATATATAATAAATATAATAACAGAATAGTATATATGACAATAATATTATAAATAATATATATGTATGTACAATATAGTATAAAACAAAGATAATCTCAGAGGGAAGGGACTCAGTAAGGAGAATGCCTCATGCAGAAAGAAGGATTTAAGATGAATCTTAAAAAAAATCTGGGAAAGCTGGTGAGAAGGGAAAGCATTCCAGGAATGGGGGACAGATATTAAAATGGCCCTATGGAGTATAATTAAAGACTAAGTAGACAGTGTAGACAGATTGTAGCATACATGGAGGGGAGAGTAGCAAAATCACTTTGGCATCTGAAGGGAAGCTGGACTGAAGTGAGGAGAATCAGAGAGATCACTTGAGGCTTTTTGAAATCATAGGGGCTGGAGATAATGATGGTATGTACCAGGGTGGTTGCTGTGTGGGTGAAGAGGAGGGGTAGTATATGAGTGATGTTGTGAAGTTACAAAAGGACAATATACGACAACAGATTGGATAGGTAGGATGAATACTAGTGAGAAATCAAAGATGACACCAGGATTGTAGGACTCAATGGTGGAGGATAGTGACACTATTAAAAGTAATAGGACACATGGTAAGAGGAGAAGGTTTGAGGGGAAAGATAATACATCCTATTTTTGGACATGTTTGAGATACTTATGAAACATCCAATTCAAATTGTCCCAAAGAAAGTTGAATGGAGCTCAGCAGGCAGATTAGGGCAGGATATATAGATAGGGGAATCATCTGAATAGCCATAGTAGTTGAAGCCATGCGAGCTAATGTGATCACCAAGATAGTAAAGGGAGAAAAGAGAACTTGAGGTAGTTGAAGGAGCATCTGTATGTATTTTGAAGTCCTCTAGTTTGAGGGTACAGAGAAATACTCTGAGTTAGGCACTGAACTTCTTCAGAAAAGATAATGACTTGGGAGTTAGTAGCCTCCAGGATATGGGTTTAGATGATAAGTGTGGCTAACGTGAAGGGAGGAAGATAGTGAGGTTTCTGTGATGCAGGTAAAACTCTTCCCACATGTTTATATGTTCTCCTCATGCAGCCTAATTAGAGAAATCACAAAAATTTAAATTCCACTCTCTTCTTCCTTCTTTCTATATTAGTATACTCCTTTTTCTCTCCCTTCCTCTTCCCCTTCTAAAACGATCAGAAGAGAATCAATCTGCCCCCAGGTCCTTTTTGTTTTTCAATTCTTGATCACATATTTTATATTTGATTTTTGAAAATTTTATTTATTTCATTCTGAACTGAAGAAATAAAATAAGCATATCCATAACATAGTAGAATAAGGGATGATTGTACATGAAACTGCAAATCTGTTATGCACAACTTGCTATTCCTTTTAAATATGTAATGTTATCATGTAACTTTTTTCATTTTTTTCTTCCCCCTCCCCTGCCTTAAAGATGCTATCTTCATCCAGAGAAAGAACGGATAAATAGAAGTATGCATAGAATGGTTTTACATACATATATGTATACATATATATGTATATATATATACACACAAATATAACACACACACACACACACACACACACACATATATATATATATATATATATATATATATATATATATATACATACATACATACATACATATACATACACATATTTGTGCAAAATGGCAGCCATCTCCAGGTCCTATCTTTAATTAGCTCCCTCAATACCCTTTGCAGACTAAGATTCTTAAGGAATGCTTGTTTCCCCTTCCCCTTTTAGAATGTTAGGCCTCCATCATCAAAGCTCCTTCCATTTGCTCAAACAAATTTACCTCTTTAGGTTGTTTGCTTTGTTTTTTTTTTTTTTTTTGAGTCCTGCATTTGTATTTTGAAGTTTCTTTTCAGCTTTGCTCTTTTTCAGGAATACTTAAAAGTCCACTGTTCCACTCAAGGATCATTTTCATTTCCTGTAGTATTTTACTCATCTTTGTATGGTATGAATTCTTGATTGTAAATCTATCTCTTTTGGAATATTGCGTTCCAGGATCACCTTTCATTTATAATAAGTAGAAGCGCCTCCATCTTATGTGATCCTGACTGTGCTTCCTTTGTACTTGAACTTTTTTTTCCTGGATGTTTGGAGTATTTTTTTCTTTGATGTGGAAACTCTGTGTTTTGGCTATGCCATTCTAGGACTTTCCCTTTGGAGATTACTTTCAGGAAGTTAATTGTGTAGTCTAGATTTACTTTGCCCTCTGGCTCTAATATCTGGGCAGTTTTCATTTATAATTCTTGAAATATAGTGTTCAGGCTTTCTTTTAATCATGGTTTACAGGGTGTCCCATGATTCTAAAATTATCTCTCCTTGTCCTTTTTTCCAGGCCAGTTGTTTTTAATATAAGATACCTTATACAATCTTCTGTTTTTCCATCTTTTACTTTTGTTCCAATATGTCTTATTCTATTGGAGTTATTGACTTCCATTTGGTCTATTTTAATTTTAAGAGAATCCATGACTTGATAAATTTATCACTTTCTATTCTAAGCTATTCTTCTTACACTTCTTTTCTCCAAAGTATTTATTTCATTTTTAAAAAAATCTCTTGCTTCAGTTTTCCTGCACCTAGGCAGCACAGTAGCTAGAGCTCTGGCCTAAAGTCAGGAAGGCTGGACTCCAAATGCAGTCTCTGATACTTACTAGCTCTGTGACCTCAGCTAAGTCATTTAATATCTGTCTGCTTCAGTTTTCTCACATATAACATGTCAATAATAATAGCACCTACCTTAGAGAATTATTTTTAGAATCAAATGAGATAATATTTGTATTTGCTACAGTGCTTGGCACATAGCAGGTGCTTAATAAATGCTTATTTCTTTCATGCTGTCCTTGTAGAAAATTAATTTTTTCCTTTGAGTATCTGCTCATGGATGTTACAGGGTTATTCTCTCCTTCTAAATTGGATTTTTTGAGATATATATATATATATATATGTATGTATGTATGTATTTTTGATAATTCTTTACATTATTTTGTGTCTCTTTCAGTTTAGCTATCTTCCCAGCCTTAGTTCCTGAATTGAGGCTTCATACCTGGGCCAGGCTCCACTTTCTAATGTTCTCTTTGGGTGAGGTGGTAGGCTATGCTTTATTTTGGTCTTTGTTGCCTTCCTCCATGCACTGAACTCAATCTTCTAAGATTAAGTCTCTTGGATCTTTAAGAGACATAGATCTTCAGGGACCTTTTTCGTGTCTTAGGACAGAGTATTAGGGACCTCAGAGCCCCTAGGCCAGAGGTGATCCAGTCTGAGAGTTGCTACACCTATGCTGAATGCTGGTGATCCCCATCCCTTTCAAGGTGCCTGCTGTGAGTTTTTGACCATCCTAGGATTTTCTCACGGAATTCTGTACTCTTGCCACATCTAAAAAGAATGCCTTATAAGCTACACGTGACTAAGACTGGTCTTTGATCATGCTGACGGATTTCTGTCTTGTTTGCCTGAGGTAAGACTACCTTTATTGTCAGAGTCCCCTTTTCTTTTGCTTCTAGGTTCTAATTCAGTTCTAGTTCAGTTCTGATCCCCTCACTAGAGTCCCTCTTTGGATTTCTTGGTCCTTACTCAGTCTGGTGCTATTTTTTAGATTTTTCCTGAAGTGGGTATATATTAGCTGAGCTGTCTGCTTCCACTCAGGTACCCATTTTGGTTAAAGTCCCTCTCTTTTCTTCTCCATCACTGACACTTCTGCATAATCAAATATAGGTTTTTGTTGTTGTATTTTTTTCTTTTTTATATCATATACATTATTTCACTCATGTATGGAACTCTAGTGAGGCACTACCTAATTCCCTCTACTAAAAATACAGATCAGAAACTCCTTTGTCTCTTACAGTTTTAGAGAGCTGCCTAGGATGATAAGACCATGACTCACCCAGGAACACATACCCAGCATGTATGAGAAAAAGAACGTGAAGCTAAATCTTCCTAATTCTGAGCCCAGCTCTCTATCCACTGGAACTATGTTGGTTCCCAGCACTACTCTATCTGATATAACCCTTAATCAACTTAGTTGCCAAACTAAGTACGTTTTAATGTTTCCATACTAATCCATATCCCATTAAGTTTCTTCATCTCAGTGAAGAATAATGTATTCCAAGAACCAAAGGAAAGTCTGCAATAAAAGACTAGAGTCACTTCCAGTCTTCCCAAAGAGCCTTGAAAAGGGTAAACTATCAATCAAGTCAACCATCCAATTAACACTCGATGCTTACTATATGCAAGGCACTGTGTTAGGTGCAGGCATACAAACACACACACACACACACAAAAACAGCCCCAGCCTCCAAAGATGGCATATATGTAAATAAGGGTCAGTAAGTAAGTCTGTAAGTAAAGAAAAAAAAACATTTCAGGAGAAGGGGGAGTGTACTAACCATTGAATGAATCAAAAAAGGGTTGGTATAGGAGGCAGCTCTTGATTCTCTCCTTCTACATTGGATTTTTGAGTTTTGTAATTCCTTATATTTGAAATTTGAAAGAATCTGGGAATTCTTTTTTTTCATGTTGCTGACTTTATCTGTGTGTTACTGCTCTCATTCCTTCTTTGAGGCATGATTATTTCTTCAATTCATTTCAATTCAACAAGACTTTATTAATTGCCTACTATGTGCAAGGCCCTCTGCTAGATACTAGGTTTAGAAATACAAATATATGACAGATCTTGCCCTCAAAGAGCTTGCATTTGACAAGACGTACCCTTTCCCACTTAACTGATTTTCCAATAAAGATGAATTTTTTAATTAAGATTTTTTTTTATTTTTAGTTTACAACACTTAGTTCTGTATGTTTTTGAGTTACAGATTTTCTTCCCCTCCCTCACCTCCTTCCTCACCCCCAAGACAACATGGAATCTGATATATCTTCTACATATGCCTTCACATTAAACTTATTTACACAATAGTCAAGTTGTAAAGAATTATGACCAATTGAATGAACCATGAGAAAGAAGAAACAAAACCTCCCAAAAAAGAGGAAAAAAAAGGGAAAAAAAGAGAGTGAATAGTTTGCCTCAATCTGCATTCCGACTCCATAGTTCTTTCTCTGGATGTAGATAGCACTTTCCATCATGAGTCCTTTGCACTTGTCTTTGAACCTTGTATTGCTGAGAAGAGCCAAGTCAATTGAAGTTAGTCATCACAGAATCAATATATCTCTGGTTGTGTACAATATTCTCCTGGTTCTGCTCTGCTCACTCAGCATCATATCATGTAGGTCTCTCCAGGTTATTATGAAGTCTGTATCTTTACTTTCATATACCACAACTTGTTTAGCCATTCCCCAATTGATGGGCATCCCCTTGATTTCCAATTCTTTGCTACCACAAAAAGAGCTGCTATAAATATTTTTGTACATATGGGTCCCCTTCCCACTTGTGTGATCTCTTTGGATATAGTCCTAGAAGTGGCATTGCTGGATCAAAGGGTATGTACTTTTTATAGCCCTTTGGGTATAGTTCCAAATTGTTCTCCAGAATGGCTGGATCAGTTCATAACTCCACCAACAATGTAACAGTGTTCCAATTTTCCCACATCCTCTCCAGCATTTACCATTTTTCTGTTTTGTCATGTTAGCCAATCTGACAGAGATGGGGTACCTAATAGTTGTTTTGATTTGCATTTCTCTAATCAATAGTGATTTAGAGCACTTTTTCATATGCCTATAGATATCTTTAATTTCTTCCTCTGAAAACTGCTTGTTCATATCCTTTGACCATTTCTCAATTGGGTAATGACTTGTATTCCTATAAATTTGTCTCAGTTCCCTGTATATTTTAGGTATGAGGTCTTTATCAGAGACACTGGTTGTAAAGATTTTCTCCCAATTTTCTGCTTCCCTCCTAATCTTTGTTGCATTGGTTTTTTTATACAAAAACTTTTCAATGTAACATAATCAAAATTATCCATTTTGTATTTTGTAATACTCTTTATCTCGTACTGTGTCATGAATTCTTTCCTTTCCCATAAATCCGATAGGTAAAATTATTCCTTGCTCTCCCAAATTGCTTATAGTATCAGCCTTTATTCCTAAATCATGAACCATTTTGACTTTATTTTGGTATACAGTGTAAGATATGGGTCTATGCCCGGTGTCTGCCCTACCATTTTCCAATTTTCCCAGCAGTTTTTGTGAATAGTGAATTCTTAACCCAGAAGCTAGACTCTTTGGGTTTATCAAAGAGTAGATTTCTATAGTCATTGACTACTGTGTCTTGTGTACCTAACCTCTTCCATTGATGCACCACTATGTTTCTTAGCCAGTACCAAGAAGTTTTGTTGACTGTTGCTTTAGAGTACATTTTAATAGTATTTTTTTAATTTAATTTATTTAACATATTTAGTTTTCAGCATTGGTTTTCACAAGAGTTTGAATTACAAATTTTCTCCCCATTTCTGCCCTCCCCTCCACTCCAAGGTGGTGTATATTCTGGTTGCCCTCTTCCCCAGTCAGCCCTCCCTTCTGTCACCCCACTCCCCTCCCATCCCCTTTCCCTTCCTTTTTTGTAGGGCAAGCTAAATTTCTACTCCCCATTGCCTGTGTATCTTATTTTCTAGTTGTATGCAAAAAACTTTTTTTTTTTGGTTTTTGAATGTCTGTTTTTAAAAACTTTGAGTTCCAAATTCTCCCCCCTCCTCCCTTCCCACCCACCCTCCCCAAGAAGTCAAGCAATTCAACATAGGCCACATGTGTATCATTATGTATAACCCTTCCACAATACTCATGTTGTGAAAGACTAACCATATTTTGCTCCTTCCCAACCCATCTCCCTTTATTGAATTTTCTCCCTTGACCCTGTCCCCTTTTGAAAGTGTTTGTTTTTGATTACCTCCTCCCCCATATGCCCTCCCCTCCATCATCCCCCCCTTTTTTCTCTTCTTCCCTCTTCTTTCCTGTGGGGTAAGATAGCCAATTGGGTATGTATGGTATTCCCTCTTCAGGCCAAATCTGATGAGAGCAAGATTCACTCATTCCCCCCTCACCTGCCCTCTCCCCTCCTCCCATAGAACTGCTTCCTCTTGCCACCTTTATGTGAGATAATCCACCCCATTCCATCTCTCCCTATCTCCCTCTCTCAATATGTTCCTCTCTCATCCCTTAATTTGATTTTATTTCTTTTAGATATCTTCCCTTCATCTTCAACTCACCCTGTGTCTGCTCTCTGTCTCTCTCTATATATATATTTATACACATAGATAAATACATACATACACATTCACATATATATATATATACATATACATATATACGTATATGCATATTCCCTTCAGCTACCCTAATACTGAGGTCTCATTAATCATACACGTCATCTTTCCATGTAGGGATGTAAACAAAAAAGTTCGCCTTTAGTAAGTCCCTTGTGATTTCTTTTTCTTGTTCTTTTTCTTGATTACCTTTTCATGCTTCTCTTGATTCTTGTGTTTGAAAGTCAAATTTTCTATTCAGTTCTGGTCTTTTCACTGAGAAAGCTTGAAAGTCCTCTATTTTATTAAAAATCCATATTTTGCCTTGGAGCATGATACTCATTTTTGCTGGGTAAGTGATTCTTGGTTTTAATCCTAGCTCCATTGACCTCTGGAATATCGTATTCTAAGCCCTTCGATCTCTTAATGTAGAAGCTGCCAGATCTTGGATTATTCTGATTGTGTTTCCACAATACTCAAATTGTTTCTTTCTGGCTGCTTGCTATATTTTCTCCTTGATCTGGGAGCTCTGGAATTTGGCGACAATATTCCTAGGAGATTTCTTTTTGGGATCTATTTGAGGAGGAGGCGATGGATTCTTTTTAAGAGTACATTTTAATGTCTGATGTGTCTAGGCCACCTTCCCTAGCATTTCTTTTCATTAATTCCCTAGATATTCTGGACCTCTTGCTCTTCCAGATGAATTTTGTTATTATTTTATCCAGCTCTGTAAAATAATTTTTGGTAGTTCGATTGGCATGGCACTGAATAAGTAAATTAATTTAGGTAGAATTGTCATTTTTATTATATTAGCTCGGCCTAACCATGAGCAACTAATGTTTTTTTCCATTTATTTAGATCTTACTTTATTTGTGTGAAAAGTGCTTTGTAACTATGTTTATATGGGCCCTGGGGAATCTGGAAATTCTAAAAGGCATGAAGAGGGAATGTACTTGGGCACATGGGCCATGTGAGCAAAAACACCAAAGTAGGTAATGGAATGTCAAGTACAGGAAATAACTAGTAGCCCAATCTCAGTGGAATATAGTGTGCCAAGGGCATTAGTATGAAATAAGCCTAAAAAGGTAGGTAGGAGCCAAATAGTGGAAGGCTTTAAATGTGAACCTGAGGATCTTGTATTTTATCCTAGAAGAAAATCAAAAGACACTGAATAGTGTTGAGTATATGATATTACAATATATTGTATTATTATATCAGGACTATAACATAGACAGAGCTATGCTTTAAGAATATCAGTTTTGCAGATGAAGACATGATCTTGGCACTATGTTAAATCCTGTAGAGATTCACAAGAAAGGGAAGATGAGGGCTCTGCTCACTAAGAACTGACCACCCCGTCCCTAACAGGCCATCTCAAGAATAAGGGTACAACATTAAAATTGTTTTGGGAAATAGATACAGGCTTTACTTTGAAAGCAGTCTCCAATTTCCTGTGCTTGGGAAGGATTAGCAGGGTTGACCGCACTGCTTAGCTAAATGTCTGGTGGCACAGAGAATTCGACCACTCTCCTCTTTTTTACAATTGAATGAAAACCAGAAGAGTAAAGATAGCCTTATTTTCAAGGAGCAGGAAAGCAGCAGTAGGGGTAGTTAGGGGTGGTTTTTCAATGACAGGAAAAGACTTTGCTCGTGGTGGTACTTCATACTTGGGGCTATTGAGTGCTCTCCAGTTGACTTCACCTTTATAGAAACACCCAAACAAGGTACAATGAACCGACTGCAAGAGAGATTCATGCCATAGAAAAGCTCACCTCGACAGCTTGGAAAGTTAAGCCTACCCTGGAGGCTTGGGACACATGCAGCACTTTGTTGAGGCTCTGGCCTTCCCCACCCCCTTTTCTGCACCTGCACCTATATTGAATCAGCATCTGCCGCCATCACATAATACAGGTACAGACCTCAGCAGAGCTATGCTGATGATATCTATCTCATCATCTGGCCTGGCATTTGTCTGTCATGCTGTGGCAGGGAATGTGATACCGAGCTGACAAAGAGCAGCCCACACATGCTCCTGGGGAGAGTCTTTGTTCCTAGGGAGGCCCCCCTGCTGTTTGTGGTTCTCCAAATGGATCAGTGAGTCTGTCCCTCTCTCTGTGGCCCTTTCCAGCCAAATGGTCAGATCACAAGAGAGCAGGTGCTGTTCAGCCCTGCATTTGTGCCTCCCAATCCAAACACACCTCACCACCAGGCCCCAGGATCAATTAAGGAGACTTAACAGTGCTATGTATATGTATATGTGCATGTAAGCCTATCATTCCTTCCTCCTAACCCTCTCTGCTCCCACCCCAGAGCCCCTTAAAAATGCTTTGATGTTTTTTTCCCTTGATTTTGTGGAATTACTGTGTGTGTGTGTGTGTGTGTGTGTGTTCAGGATGTCCTGTGGTAAGTGGATATTAGCAGCAAGCTTTACAAATTACTGAATGGAAGATAAAAATCTGTCAGCTGAAAAATAATTAATTATAATAATACCAACTCAAATGTATTTTGAGGTTTTCAAAACATGTTTTCATGTTTTATCTCATTCAATCTTCACCTCAATCCAATGAGGAAAGTGCTGTTATTACCTCCAATTTAGAGATCATTAAACTGGGGTTCACAGTGATTAAGTGACTTGACCAGGGCCACAAAGCTAGTAAGTGTCTGAAGTAGAATTGGAATGCAGTTTTTTCCAGGCACTCAGTCTATCCCTATACCACCCTGCTTCTAATATCCTCTGTCTGCTATAATCACCGTAATCACACTTCTGAATTAACTTTATGAAATCAATGCTCTTGAGACCATATAATTCTGTAACTCCTAGTCCTCTTAGTGGAGGGAAAAAACGTGAAAATGTTTTTATTTTAAACTCCTTGAAAGCTCTATTCATGGTACATATCAAATGCATATACTTAGCTACATAATATGCATTTGATTACAACTAAAAATATACATTATTATTTCCTGGTAAGTAGATGAATTTGATAATAAAAAATAAAAAGACCTTTTGTTTTAGGACAATATACGAATAGAAATGTTAGGCTTGTGTGATTACACACTCCCTGAATATGTGATGTTTCTTTATCCAGCCTTCTCTTTACGTGAATCACCTTAACCACCCACAAAAATCTTAATGAATCAGTGCCTTACATCCTAAATGTCACTCAGGTTTACTTCAACTATTACTGAAGCTTAACATTATTCACCACATTTATGCAACAATCCACATTGAAAATAAAATACCCAGCTAATATTGCTGGAGAAATTTGAGGTAAAAAGACTATAAATTCAAGCAAGCTGAGATATATAAAGAACCCTGGGAAGTAAAAACCTTCAGATATTTTAAACCAATAGCTTAGCCCTCCAGTGCTCTAATCAGTCCTATCAAGCCAAGTTTGTACTATATTCAGTTCAATTTAATTTGATAGACATTTATTCATAGCTTACTATGTGCAAGACATTGTGATGGTCTTTGTCCTGAGGGTACAAAGACAAAATGAGAACAATTCCAACACTTGGAGAGCTTATATTCCACTGGAAGGATACAACAGGTGAAGCCCAGTTAGGAGGTTGTTACTAAGTGAAAAGTAATGAGGGCTTGAACTAGGGTCCTGGCTGTTTAAGTGGAAAGAAGGAAACAGCCATGAGATAATCTTGCAAAGGTAGAAACAACAAGATTTGATAACTGATTGAATGCGCAATATGAGGAGAGGGAAGAGTTGAGGAGGTTGTATAAGTGGCAAAGCTAGGATTAGCGGAAGGATAATGGTGCCCTCAACACAAAAAGAGACATTTGGAGGAGAAGGATGGATTTTGGGGGGGGAGCAATGAATTCAATTCTGTACATGTTGAGTTTGAAATACTTATGGAAGACTCAGTTGGAGATGTCTCATATATGGTAGGTGATGTGGGACAGGACCTCAGGAGAGAAGTTAGGGCTGGCTATATAGATCTGAAAGTCAAATGTTTAGAGCTAATGTTTGAACTTTTGACATTGCTATGAAAGATCATATAGAAATAGAAGAAGTCCCAAGAGAGAGATGCAAGGAATACCCCATAGTTACAAGGTAGTTTGTTGCTGTTGTTCAGTCATTTCAATTGTGTCATACTCTTTGGAACCCCAGTTGGGGTTTTCTTGGCAAAGATACTAGAGTAGTTTGCCATTTCTTCATCAGCTCATTTTACAGATGAGGAAACTGAGGCAAGGAGGGTTAAGTGACTTGTCCAGGGTCATACAGATAGTGTCTAGGCCAGATTTGAACTCATAAAGATGAGTCTTCCTGACTTCAGTCCCAGCCACCTAGCTGCCCTAGGAGATGGTACCTGAATGATAATCTAGCAAAAAATATTAAGGAAATGTCACAGGAAGAAACAGAATCAAGCAAGAGCAGTGTCACAAGGAGAAAAAAAAAACCAGGGAATAAAAAGTATCTAGGAGGAAGCTAGGTCTACTATGTGAAATGCCACAATAACATGAAGAGGATGATAATTAAAATGTACCATCACATTTAGCAATTAATATATCATTGCCTAGAAACTGCTAGGCCTCAATAATGAATAAGAAAACTGATGTCATTAAAGAAGACTGGTATTGGGTGGTACTACAGATCTTTGCAATCTTTATAAAAATTGAATTATAGATTTTACTCTGCAAAAGAAATAGCTATTTCTCTAACGGTTGGAGTCTAGGCCTTCAAGTAAGGTAAGTGAGCACTATGCCACTGGAGTTATTCAAGCAGAAAATGAATGAATGTCAGGTATATATTCAAGGAGATTCACAAATGGATTAGTTAGCTGGCAAAATGACCCTAAATTCTCTTCCAACTTTTAATTTCTATACTTTGCTTAGTTGTAGTAGAACACACCTTTTGGCTTCACAAATGGTAGCTCCAATTTTCCCAATAAATGGGATAAGAACCAAGGAGCCCTTTGGAGGAAAACCTCCAGGTGCAAACTCAAGGGATCCCTCTTTGCCCAGTTAGGTTTTTCTTTACCTTAAAGGTTATTGCCCTCATCCTTGTCTGGATGATGATTCCAGCATTAAGGTAGTGGGGATGTGGCTACACAGTCCCTTTCTGAGACTGATGACCAACAAGGTCTCTTGCAGTTCTAAACTTTTAAAGTTCTAATTTGTGACCCTGCTTGCAAACTCCAGTGGCTTCCTTTTGCTTCCAGGATCAAATATAAAATGCTCTGTTTAGCATTTGGAGCCATTTGAAACTTGTCCCCCATCCTATCTTTCTAACCTTTTTATACTTTGCTCCTTTCTTTGCAATCTGTGATACAGCAATATTGGTCTTCTTCCTATTCTTGTGAATAAGACCCAGCAGGGTAAGACAGAAGCTTTGCAGAAGGAACTGGAAAATGAGAAGCAGAGACCTAGAAGGGAAGATGAAAGAGACTAATAACGTAGTTCAACTTAACAATCTTTCCTAAGATCAGCTCTGGAAAAGAGACACGAATTTAGTTACTACCCAATCAGCTCTGATTCTAAAAGATTTGCAATCTAGGAGACTAAAGAAACCTGACTCAGAAGCCCCAGGGTCTTCTGAAGACTGTGGGGTAGATATTCCCGCTCCCTGTCAAGGAGAAGGTAGTAACTCAGTCAGTCAACAAGCATTCACTAAGTACTTACTACATACCAGTCACTGTGCTAAGCTCTGGGGATATAAAGATTTTTAAGTAGGAGTATGACATGGCTAGATCTATGCTGTAGTAATGTCAATATGGCAGCTTCGTGGAGGATCTAGGTCCTGTGTTTGGCACTGCCCAGACAGGTGGCAAGGTTGATCTACAGGGTAGGAAGTTCTGACCAGTTTGTTCTCACACTGACACAACTGACTGCCTGGTCATCTTTGTTATCAGACTCGCCTTGGTCTGCTGTCTCTCAAATGCCATAAATTAAAAGCAAGAAGTTACTCTAAAGGGATACAGAATAGAAAGCAAAAAATCACTGGTAGCACCAATACCTCTTATTAGAGAACAGACACTAGTAGAAAACCTTAAGGTTACTAGATTCTGACCTAAGAATGGGGTACTAAATTTGAAATCAAAGGACCTACCATTTCTTTTTTCATATTCAATATTTTATGTTTTCTTCTTGCTTTCACTTTGGAGAGAGGGAAGAAAGAGGAGGGTGGAGACCTGATAAACTCCATAGCATTAAGCATGTTGCTAGCCCATGCAGAGCTATGATTGGTACTTAGGTCATAGCAGCCTGAGGAAGGGACATCTGACTTTTCCTCTTTTAGGTATAGGAGACAAGTTTGCAAATGACAACTAACAATCCTTTGGTTCCCTTCCACTAAGGGGTTTTTAACCTTTCTTGTGCCATGGATTCCTTTGGCAATCTAGTGAAGCCTACAGACCCCTTGTCAAAATAACATATTTTAAATGAATAGCATAAAATACATAAGATTACAAAGGAAACCAATTATATTGAAATATAGTTATCATTTTGTTAAAAAAATTTCACAGACCCAAGTTAAGAACCCCTGTTTAACAGAAAAGGGTAGAGCAAAATCCTACCCTATTACCCATATCCAATACTCAATTGTTTGCCTTTAATCACATCACATAAATAGCCATTTAATTACTGGTTGGTCTCTGTAGGAAATTTTTTTAAAAAATACAGAAACCAAAGCCAAATTCTTGGCCAGTTTTTTTTTTCTTTTAAAAACCATGAGAAAATGCTGTCAAAAAATCCTGTGGTCAAACCCAGTGACCGACTCTTTTAGGTACATCTTATTTTTCTGATGACAGAGCAGAGAAACCAGCCAAGTCCCCAGGAGGCCACAGCAGTAGCAGCAGAGTCTTTCAGAAAATATCAGGGTAATACCCCTCCACACCCCCACACCCCCAAAAAAAGTCCGTGAAAAAACAAGACAGAAACAGAAAAGGAAAGTGTTAGCCAAATGGACCTTGTTTGCTCTTTTCATGTTTGGGGAGCAAGGTTTTCAGGCTTGTGAAGCATCTCAGTCTCTGCCTATTCCTGGGTAAAGCCACCTTTCATGGAGACAAAATGTCTCTTCTGGCAATATCCCAGCCCACTGCATTCAGATGCCTCTGTACTCAAGTGGCACATTGTTGAACATCTCTCATCAGGAGAGAAATTTCTCTCCCTCCCCATCTGCCGGGGGCGTGCACAAAAGGAATTACTGTGAAAGAGGAGGGTGGAGTGTGATTCATTCTTAACTGCAAAGTAACTCGAAAAGGAAATTGCCTGGTTTGCCAGGATGACACAGTTCATTGTAACTTGTTGTGACCGGGCCTGCCTGTCATCTGCAGTCTACCTTCGCCTTGGAAATCAGACAGGTAAACATGCCAGGCACACTTCGGGTCTAAACCACTACAAAGTGACTCAGCTGCCTTTTTCTTTGCCCAGCCTTTCACTTCTGACAACTCCCAAACTTTATGCAATGGTGATCCATTTCGTTGACATCAAGACTCTGAGCAAATGGAAACAATTAAGATGTAGAGATAGGTCTGGGCTAGGGGGTGGGGGTGGGAGAAGGGGGGGGGGATCACAGATAGCCAGAGCACTCAGAGACTTATGTTTTTAACACATCCATTATGAATTATTTCCTCTTTCATGTCCACAGTCCTCACTAAACAGTAATAAATGACTTTTTAAGAAATGTATCATGCTTCAAATCCATTGAGGTAATCTTTTTTTTGGTTAGGTAAAAGGATTTAGAAGTATGTGTGCCCTTCCTTATCTGTTTAAAAAATAATAATAGATGTCTGATTAGAAATAAGATAGTAATCATAGGCTATCAAGTGGGCAGGGGAAGAGGCTTTAGAGATCATCAGAGTCTTTAACACAGGGAACTGGGGACCAAAAAGATCAAGTAATTTGTTCATCTTAGTATGGAGCAAAACCAGGCTCCAGACTCCTGGTTTTCAGACTCTCCTTTGGTCTCTCCACTGAACTGTATTGCCTCTGTTCACCAAGCCCTCTCAGTTAGTAGTAAAACTGAACATCAGCTGGCAGGAGGAGGTGCTGCCTTAATCCAATCAGGGACTTCCTATTATCTCTCTCACACATTTAGTAGTTTGCTAAGGGCTAATGCTCTAGGGACAACTAGTATCTTGCCTCCCCATCCATCCATGATTCCATGTACTGGCCCAGAGGTTGACATTGATTGTTTGAGAGATGTCTGAGAGATACCATACTGAACCAGAATCCCAGGCCTGCCCTGCAGGGATTGCCCCCCAAAACAACTCAGCCTGACAAGGATGACCAAGATCCAGGTTTTTCTGACTGCTGATACGGACTTATATGTAGTACCTTCCTCAGGCCAAGTCTCATCTTAATGTCAGACTCCCAGGATTGGCCCAAAACTGAATGCTTTTTTTGTTTGTTTTTTAGTGATGAAGGGATGAGATGCCACTCACACAGGTGCATTCAGCTCTGTGTTAGCGCAGGCTGATGCAGCATGGCATGATGAATCAAACACTGGATTTGGATTCAGGAAGACCTGTGTTTAAAACTGGCCTCAGATACGCACTAGCTGTGTGACTTTGAGCAAAACACTTAACCTTTCTGTTTCTCAGTTGTTTCATTTGAAAAATGAGAGCTGCATGGCTTTAAGTACATTCCAGCTTTAAATCTATGATCCTTGGAGAGAATGCAAGGATCTCCTAATAAGACATTCCATTAGAAATGCAAATGAGGAACCACCCCTTCTTCCACATACACACTCCTATACACTTCTAGATTAGATCTTCCCCAGATCCGAGATCTTATGGGAAAAATCAGGGAACCAGAGTTGTGTTTTCAGTTTCCTTTCTTGGCTACTTACGTAAGTCCTACAGCCCAGGATGGGGTCAGAAAATTTAGAAGGGTCAGAAAGGAACGAGAATTAACTGAGAGGAAAGGAAAACGACACAGGTGATATGGAAGAAAGCCTTATTGTTATTATGTGGAGCTCTGGAGGAGAAAGTGAGGCTGGTGACCTTGCACAGCCCTCCCTCACTCAAATCAAAGTCAGCTGCAAGTCATGTCATCATTTCCCTGACGTCATGGTCTTCTTTGAAAACGAAGGACAAACACACAACCAGGAGCACATACTCATTTGCCTTTTTATGTTAGCTCTCCCATTCTAAGTTTCCTCTTCAGTTCTCTGACACCTCTTAGCTCCCTACCTCAATCCTTATAAAGTTAATGCGAAAAATCTATTTGGCGAGCATTGACTTTCAGTGTGGTTTCTTAAAAGGCAATCTAAAAGGAAACAAGGTATATCCAAGCCTTTTGTAACCAGAAAATGCCAGATGAACGTAAAGATGAGAATTTGCAAAGTTTGGGGGAAAATTTAGCCATATTGAATCATTTCAAAATTCAAATTCACAACATTATCCCTTGTGCAAATTTAAAAAAAAAAATCCCATCCTCAAAACATTAATGCCAGCAAGTTAATAATATCAGACTACCTTTAAAAAGGCAGGCTAGGGGGCAGCTAGGTGGTGCAGTGAGTACAGCACTGGCCCTGGAGTCAGGAGGACCTGAGTTCAAATTTGCCCTCAGACACTTGACACACTTACTAGCTGTGTGACCTTGGGCAAGTCACTTAACCCCAATGGTCCTGCCCTCCCCCCTCAAAAAAAAAGGCAGGGCAGAAAAAATGTATATGATACTAGGGCACAAAAGAGCAGTTGATTAATACTTACTTCTCCTTGCCCCTTAAAATGCTTAAAAATGCAGTAAATATAGGTTGTTCCATAAGATAGGGACAAATGTCCCAAATGCTGTCTAGAGTAGACCATTTCTGCAAATAATATCATAGGGCTTAAAGATGGAAGACATCTTAAGAGAAGAGAAACAGTAAAGAGGACGACCTGGAAGTAAAACTTTCATCAGTTGCCTACAAACCACCTAGACAGAAAGAAAATATAGATGAGTTTGGGAAATTGATCATGGTGGAGGCATAATATAGTAGTGATAAGGCACATCAATCATCTGATCATTTGCTGGAGTTCTCTCTCTACCAGAAGCAAAGTATCTTACTTTTTCGGCTAACCTTACTGATAGCTACATTTTGTAAAAAGGTGGTCTGTCAGTCATTCAATTGATAAATAAGCACTTATTAAACAACTGCTAGGTGCTGGTCACTGTGTACTGTGTGACGGAGATACAAGCACAAATATGAAATAGTTCCTGTCCTCAAGTAGTTTACATTCTATTGGGGAAGGAACATGTATGCATATAATTAGATAAATAAATATGTAGTAAAGACAAGGTTATTTTAGGGAGGAGGCACTAACAGCTAGAAAGATCAGTAAAGGCCTTTTGTAGGAGGTGGAAGCTTGAACTGAACTTTAAAGGAAGCCAGAGATTCCAAGAAGCAGAGATGAAGGAGTGCATTCCAGGCATATGGGCCAGACTGAGGAAAAGCACAAAAATGGGGGATAGAGTATCATGAAGGAAAAACAGTTTGTCTAGGCCTTAGAGTGGTGAACAAAGGGGAATAATGCTTTGAAATGTATCTTGTGAAAAGCTTTAAAAAGATGATTTTATATTCGATCCTTAGAGGCAACTGGATACCAACTGTATGCAACTCCTTGAAAAGGGAAATTACATAATCAAGTCTGTGTTTCAAGAATATCATATTGACAGCTATGTAGAGGACAGATTGCAGATTGCTGCTGCTGTTTGTCCTTCATTCCTGAAGAGGACCATGACATCAGGGAGTTGATGCCATGACATGCAAGTGAGTTGGATTTAAGTGAGGGAGGGCTGTGCAAAGGTACCAGCCTCACTTTCTCCTTTGGAGCCATCTGGGTCCAGTGGCCAGGTATGGATCAGGACAATTGGAGATGGCCCAGGATTCAGTGGGAGACCTTGGCCTTTTCAAGCTAAGTTCTTTAACAGGTCTCAGTTTGACTGAGGCAGTGCCCATTCAGTGATCAAGGCATAATAAAAAATGAGGCAAAGAATGGCCTCTTTAAAAAAAAAATCTGGGAGGGGAAGACCCTCATCAGGGTTTCTGGCTGAAACAAAAACAATTGTTATTTGCATTCATTCTGAGCCAATCAGGGCCCAAACTGTGACCAAGCAGGTCTTGGTCTGGGACCAGAGTGATTTGGGGTTAAGGCTGGTCTTTAAAGAGATACTCTAAGGAGAGAGAGAAAAGAAGAAAGAAAAAGAAGAGATATATTTGGCTTAGTTCTACGATCCTCAGAGTGGGAAGGTAATTGGAGCAATAGAGCAGGGAGCCTAACTGGGCATTTTACTTAGGCCTATTCTTCACCTTTCCTAGTTCAATTTTTGGGGGGTCCATTGCCCTCTCTGAATCAGAATTTCTTCAGTTTGTTGCTATTGTCTGAAACCTGGAAGCTGTTCTTGGAGAGTTTGGGTGAGATTAACGCAGAGTACTACTGAGAGTAGTGACTTGAAAAACACCTACACTTGGATCTCTTCTCTATCTTTCTCTGATTCTCTCTACCTAGTGCCCACTTTTTCCTATGGAGAATTAAATAGATATAACTAACACCATGCTTCTGGTGTCTTCCGTCCTCCAAAATCTCATCACCCAGGCTTCATACTTCTCCATAGCTCTCCCTTTCCTTCTTCTTAAGCTTTGAAAATATTCTGATTTATAGATTTTTTTTTCCTTCCCTGAGGGTGGGAACTCTACTGGAAAACTTCCAACAGATTAACCCCAATAGACAGTACTTAAAATTACAACAGCCAGATGGGGCATAAGGCTGCCATGGGTCAATGTTTAGAAGAATAGTTAAGGCTAGGGTCAAGAATATTACAGGAGCACCAAGCTGGAAGGTTGGTTTTCAATTACTTTTGCTGTAAAAATCACATTATTCTAGCACCATAAAAAAATGCCATCCTTTCACATTTTTCCTCTCCCTGTCACAATTGTTTTTTTTTTTTCTGCATTTTGGGCCTTGTACATTATTTTATATGTGGGAGGAGATCTGCCCCTAAGATACTTCTCACTCAGACATCTTCCAAAGATTCACTTTACCAAGATTTAAGCCAAGCACTTATCAAATCTCATACCATTTTTCCGGGGGGAAAAAAGAAAAAAGTTGATCTGGATTATAAAATTTGGAGGATTCAGGAGCTGTTTAGATAATTAATAAAAAATAGTCATTAAAGTTTAATGTCAGCTTAGAATGACATCTCTGGTCAAGCGTTTCAGGAAATCATCCTTGGCCCTGGGTTGTTTAGCATTGATGTCTAACGTCAATGACTTGAACAAAAGCAGAGACGGATTTTTTTAATCAAATTAACAAATGACATCAAATTAGAAAAGATACCTAACTTGTTGGGTAACAAATTTAGCACCCCTCCCACCCCCAATCCCAACAGAATAGTAAAACATTAGCTATAAAAGATGGGGCATAGATAGACAGCCATTTGCCTAAAATTTTTAGGTTTTCTTGTGTGGATAAATAGGAATAAATAGCATATATGGAAGACCAAAAAAACTAATGTAATTTTAAGTTGAATCACAGTATCACAGATTTAGAGCTGGAAGGAACATCTAATCCAATCAGGTCATTGAGTCCAATTTCCTCATTATATAGACAAGAAATGTGTCCCCCAAAAGTTGAGTGACTTATCTAAGGTCACCTTAGGCAACTTGGTGATACTGTGGATGGAGTGCTGGACTTGAAATCAGGAAGGCTTGAATTCAGATCCTGCCTCAGTCACTTCTAACATCTAACAGTCTTAGTTTTTTCATCTGTAAAATGAGAATAATATTACTACCTACCTCACAGGGTTGTTGTGAGAACCAAATGAGAGAACACATAAAGCGCTCTGCAAATCTTAAAGTGCTAGATAGATATGATTATTGTTAATAACATCATCATCACTACACTACAATAAGTATCTGAGAATAATAGTGTATAGAATGAGGAAGGTGAGAGTAGGGTTGGACTCTGCCCTGGGGAGTCCATACCTGAAATAATCAGATGCCACGCTGAAATGCATCCAGAGGAGGGTGACCAGGATGGTGGAGAGTCTTATAATCAGGTCATAGGAGGATTAGTTAAAGGAACCGAAGCTATTTAGCTGGGAGAAGAGATGGCTTAGGGATGATATGACATCTGTTTTCAAGTATGTGCATGTCATGTGGAAGATGGATTAGACTTGTTCCTCCTAGATTGCAAAGGAAAAGGAGCAGTGGGTGGAAGGTGCAGAGAGGCAAACTTGGGCTTGATCTAAGGGAAGACTTCGTAGCTATTAGCTATCCAAGTGTAGAACGGACTGCTTCAGGAAGTAGTCCCAGACATCATTTGGCAGTTACTAGATAAGCGCTTGTCAGAGATGCTATCCTAGGGACTCTTGTTTAGTTGCAGATTGAACTAAATGGCCTGCCTTTGAGTCTCTACCAAATAGGAGATTCTATGCATCTGTGACCATCTGGTTTAGCCTTCTCCCCCCACCCCCAATCAGGCAAAGGTATCATTTTTCATATTTTACAGATGGGGTACTCTTCAACCTTCTTTTATAAAACAAATTCCCATGGAAACTAAAAAGAAAAAGAAAAATGAAGATTAAAATAAAAAGTCAATGTATTCAGCTCTTGATGCTAAACTAGAGGGCTGCCCAAGACACAACTGACCTATAGTTTTTTGCACCTCTCTTCTCTGTGCACTTATCTCTCATCACTCCTCCAAACTCCACCCAGGCCATCCCCAAATTTCATGGCTAGCTGCACCAAATTGATTTTGCCTTTAGTCCAAAAGAAGACATTCCTTCCCTTTCTCATGTCAGCATCCCCTAATAGGCTTAAGGCTCTAAGGTAACATAAGGACAAGAGAAACGCCTACTGAACAGTCACTTCTTCCACAACCTTTTGGGCTTTTCGGAAGTCTCCCTTTTAAGTGCTATCCTGGTTTAATTAATGAGATGAGTTGCCGATGGTGTGGCTAACAGCTCTACTCAGCTATGAATGCTGAAAATACACTTACAATTCCTTTGTGTGAGAGATATGCAAATTCAAAAGCTGATGTGGTGGGGGTTTTGGTTTTGTTTTTATATTTTTCCTTGCTATTTTTCCTTTGCATGTGTTATTTGAAATTAATTAATTCTCCACCCCACCTTTTACATACATGTGCATACATTCACATACACAGCTTTTCAACATACACATGAGAGTATACAGAAACAGATCCACTTTTTGGTTAATGCTAGGAAAACTGTATACTTGAAAACAGCTTTTGACACATATGATTATTCATCTCACCTTCTGCAAATATGGGGATTAAGGGTGAAATTAGGTTGGACAAATTAACCCAATGGAGAATGGAGAATGGGAAGCGACTGCCCCTCAGGCAGGCTATGAGACATTAGAGAGAGAGAGAACTATATGGATATCCTAGAAATCAAGTGAATGTGACAAAAGAAGAATATGTCATTGGCTCTAATTCAGAGGTCACTCTGGTAACGGTAGTGTCGGAACAAAACCAGGCCTAGTCAGGAATTCACAGACACAGGACCTGCTGGAAAGGGAGTTAGCTGTTTAATGAGTAAGGAAATATGCACAGGCCCCTCAGGTCAAAGGTTAACAGGCCAAGTTTCAACTACCTTATTAAGTAGACACAGACCACTAGAGGATGTACAGGGGGTGAAGTTTAAATGGGCAATATAAAATCCGGTGGATTTTTTTTATTTCTAAATTTAATGAAGGTAGAAAAAAGTACACTTAAGCTCTCGGGAAATTGAAGTCAAGGTTTTACATCCCATTTGGGCACTCTGCCCTGATTTTGAAGGGCAACATCTCCCAGAGAACTCTGTTCTTAACTTAAGAGGTTGTTAGGCCATGGACAGGAAGGGAGGAGAGTTACAAATTTCCTATTTTGTTCCCATATTTCTTTAAAAATGGACAAGCTCCTTGTCCCCCAGAATTACTGACTAAAATGTTTTCAAAAGGAGAAGACAGTCCTTAAAAGGATGATAATTCCTCAACTTATGTAAGATAAATATCAAATTGTGCTTAAAAGTTTCAGCAAAACACAAGATGCAAAGTGTGCTAAATAATCTCCAAACTCTCGCTCTCTGAGCTATCTGTCCAATCTCCATAAAAGCATGAAATCTTGACCCACTGAAAATTAGTACATACTTTCTAATTGTACTTTAGTGCTTAACATCATGCTGAACCTAGCAATGGTGAGAAATTGAGCATTTTAACAGGAATAAATAGTCTCCCTTTGTTATTAAAAGCATTGTTTTCTATCCACATGCAATATATCTCAAACTCATCATTCCATATATATTAGCTGTAACTCTTTTCTGCTAGACCAAGTTGTAAATACAGGTCAGCAATGTCTCACAATTAATCTTCTAAAGATTTGTCATCCCACTAGATGGGCTGTTTCCTTATAAAATGCATCCCTTAGTTAGTTAGGGTTAGGGCATTTAAAGTACCAGCACACTCTTACACATAAATCTGATATCACAGCAGGCTCTTGAGCATCCGGGGTATGCTTAGGAATTGTTAATATTAGATTTAGAGCTATTTATACTGGCACACTTTTTGCTTCCTGAAAGACCACATACCAATGGGATTGTGTACAATTGCTTAGGACTCAAGTTCACAATTGTACAAAATGTTATTCTTCCACTCATTCTCCTAACACTGGATCCTTCATCCAAATCTCAGACACAATGTTTTATGTTGTCCTTCTATCTAAATCCCAGCTAGGATGCATTCCTGCCCGAGCTCTTTTTAAGCACCCTCTCCAATTCTGTGTCTCAGTTATTCAGGAATGTTAGGGCACCAATGTGACAAAAAGCACATACATTTTAAGATCATACCATATTGCAAGGGTAGGAACAGGCTGCCCACACCAATGAAATTACAAGTCCAATAAAACAAGTGCTGTGTCATTGGTTACCATAGACAAAGCTTTGAGAGATAAATTCTATGTACTTTGCTAGATTGGACATAGAAAGAAGACATAGTATGACCCTGGGTCTATTCATAAAGCCTTTGGAGCTTAGATGGAACTTCCAGAGCCTGTACTATGTTGGTATAGTCTTCAGTAATGCAGTCACTCACGGCCATGATGAGACATCAGTTAAGGTATTGGTAGAGAATTCAACATATCTGTATAACATGATCTCATTCTGAATTATAAGTGACTAAAGCAGGCCAAATTTTATGTAATGTACTATAAAGTTAAATCACACATGTAGCCTTCTTAACAACTCATGGATAAGGTAAAAAATAATTGCATGAAAATAAGACATTTGATAAGCAAATCTATTGTTTAAAAGTTTTGATTGTGTTACCTTGCTGCTTATATGAACTTTGATGAAATCTTCCCAGATTATCTCACAACTATAAATCTCCACCAAAAAATCACTTTAATAGAGAAAGCCAAATAAGATGTTTTTCTTTCTCCAAAATATATCCTTAAAATGTTCTTTCTGGCATAAACAAAGTTTTCCTACTTTACTAGATACTTTAGAGGTACTTCAGCAGGACACAAGAATTTTTATGCTTTCTCTCAGTCCTGCCACTGACTTGTTTGGTGACACAGATAGATTACATTCTCTACCTCTCTTGGACTTATAAAATGGGAATTACAATCCCTTCCTTGTAGAAGTCTTGTGAGGGCTCATTAGTTATTTGTATGAAGGGCTGTGTTAGTGCCATACTCAGCAGTATCCTCACTACTATTAAAAAGCGGCTACTTTTGCCAGAAAAAAATAGCAAATGTTATGATTTAATATGATTATCTACCTCAAGAGGCTTTATATAAAACATCTCCTTGCAATTATTTCCACACTTTAGTGAAAAACAAAGGTCATGGTGAAGAAATGCAAAATAAAACAAGGCGCTGAGTTCTGACAATGTAGCTCTAGGAGACCACGTTCTGTGGCTCTAAAAACAACAGGCTGTATTTCTATTTCTACGAGCAGGCCTAAAATTAGATCCAATGGTTTTATTTCAGTTTCTGGATGCTACTGAGTGCCAGACAGTAGAGTAGAATGGACTTTACAATTAGCGGATTCCCCATCCAGTGATTGCCCTCATGGCCTGTTCATCCTTCCCAACCCTTTAGCCAAATTACTTAGGCCTAAAGATTTAAGTAACAGAATGCTCATGTGACTTGGGAGGGATTCCTGCCTGGGAACAGATCAAGGCTCTTCTACTTTGGTCCTCTATATAAACAGGGCCATGCTACAACCCTTGTGGTCAAAAACTACTCTCAAAGCCACAAGAGACTGCAAGAACATATTTTTCCCCTCAGAACTATTTGTTTCCCTGTTCAATAAATTTTGGAAGAGTAAAACTAAGAATTAGCCCTAATGACCTAATCATAGGTTAATGATTCTCTCAGCTAATAGTAAAATACTTCTGGACCACTTGACACAGATGGGCAGGTAAGCTTAAACATCCTAGGAGCAGCAGCACCCAAAGTCATCACCTGGGAAAGCAGGACCAGTAGAAATGCTACTGGTCAACTGTTCCTGTGGGTGCTGAAGCCACAGCTATCAAAGATTCAAAAAAGAAAATTCCTGTCACCAAAGTCCTTGTTACCAAAGACACCAAACAGAGAACAGAAATGGATATGACTAGTGGAAATGAAATTGAAGATGAAATACTATTTGCTTTGTCTCTGTACTGTATCATAGCATCTTTCCATTTGACTTGTAGCTGAAACCTTCTATGTATGTTCTTTCCCTGTTAGAATGTAAACTACTTGAAAATGGGAAATTTATTCCTTTTCTATTCATATTACCAATGTTTAGTACAGTGCTTTGCACACACTAGGCTCTTAATTAATGCTTTTTCATTCATTTATTCAAGTGCTCTGAATGACCTTTTGAATATCCAAAATGAAAATTCTTACTTAAAACTGTCAGCCCTCAGATTCCTGACTTTTTCCTTATTGAGGGGTACAGATATTCCCTATTTTACAGTCTCAGGAGAGATTGGTGAGAGAACCTGCAGGATACCTGATGCACTAAGGAATGACACCAAGTCACTTGATCCTACTATATTTCCCCCTTCCCTTCTTTCTGCCTCAGTACTCGGGCTGTGAGTCAGGACACTGGAGCTAGCCTTCTGTGTAGAGGAGACTATCTAATCCTGGCCTTGTCACTGACCTTTGCTGACTGTGTGTTATGTTAATGAAAATGGGAAGATCTTTCCCATCCATTAATAGGCCCATGAGACCTGCTTAAGTCACATGGAAGCCTAAGTCACATGAGTTTGAGTCACATGAGCCTGGGTTTATGATTCCCTCTGACCCTGAAGAACTGTATATATACTCTGAGGTTAGCATTTTGCTTTGGGGGCTCACTCATGGAAAGAGTGTTCGTGTGATATACCCAGATGAGACTCTGGGTAGCCATTAAGGAACCCCTCTCCCCTTCCTGGCTTTGAAAACCCAGATATTGGTGCTTCTCTCTCTAGTAACTATGTATGTATTGCTTTTGGTCAGATAGTTGGAAGCCCTGTCTGTTGGTCTTTGCTGTTTTTATTGGCTCTGTTTATATAATTTCTGCTTGTAATTTCTGTTTGTATTTTCTCTGAAGTTCAGGGTGCTGACTTTTCCCTGAACTAAGTCAATTTTACATATATATGTATACATATACATACATATAAATGTATATTTATGTATATATATATATATATACATATATGTGTGTGTTTGATTAAAGTAAGACTGTTGACCCCTTTAAAATTTATTTCCTTTAGAAAAGCAGATCAAAGAATCTGTGCTAGCAGCCCTCCTCTGTGCTGGTGTTATCGGTCTTAACACCTCCACAGCAGCTGCAAGTAACATTATTGTTACACTATGATATTAAAAGTTCTTCTTACTGACCAATAATTATGCTAACCAGTGAATGTTGGAGTATTTCAAATGAAGAATGTATTATACCACTTCTGCTATAGAGATGTCATATGCACAAAACAATATAAAATGAAAACCTGGATTGCCTTATAAGTAATAGTCACATAGCTCAAGAGCTTAAATATCACCTAGCATTCCAGTCCAAACACTTCATTTCATAAATACAGCTCACATAAGCTCTAAAAAGCCTTATCCCAAGCTCATTCTCACAGATGCTTCTCTGGCCCCAGAGGTACCCATTCAGGGGTCGGGTTTGATTCTCTAATGCTGTTGGCTCAAATGCCTACCCTTATGTGTTTCCCTCTCAAGATTCTCAATCAAGAAACATTTTAGTCATCAAGGCTGACATAGCTCTTAGAAAAGAGAATATTTAATAAGGTGGTATAATAAAGACCATCGGTACCAAATATCCCCCCAAAAGTCTGCAATACACATTTCCACAAATACCTATAGAGTCTAAGGGACAGTAAGCTCTAGTTTAGAAATCACATGTGGTAAAGGAAGAATTTTCTTTGCTGAGCTCCTTGTGGAACCCCAAATTATCTATCCTTGGCTCCCAAAGGAGGCATTACCATCAGCCAAACCAGGGTTGCTTCTTCGACAGTTATGAGAAGCTGGAAAATCCAATATCTTACCATTCCTTGTGCCTGGAATTCTCTTATCTCCTTGTCTCTACTCTTGGCTTCCTTAGCTTCCTTCAAGGCTCAGCTAAAACTCAAGAAATCTTTCCCGATGGATTGCCTTCCATTGAGATTATCTCCAATTAATTACATATATATAATATATGTGTGTGTACATCTACACATAGATGTATATTACATCTATGTATATCTATATATCACATCTATATCTATATAGCACATCTATGTATACATATATCTATATCACATCTATATATGTACATCTATACATGCATACATGTATATATATATATACACATACATACATACATATATACATACAACTTGTTTGTTTGTTGTCTCCCTGATTAGATTATGAGCTCCTTAAGGGCAGAAATTGGTTTTTTTACTTTTTTTGCATTACTATTGCTTAGCATACTACCTGGAACATAGAAGGCATTTAATAAATGCCTAATGATTGACTGAGTCCCTTGAAGCTTGCAAGGTTCTCTTTGGCTAGTGGGGAGGGAAGGGACATGGTGAAAAGAGAGGGAAGAGAAGACCTAGGCCAAGGCCTCTCTTTCCCCGCAGGAAACACCTCCTCAGGAGTTTCACTGGACTTGCTTCAACTTCTCTAAAAACCATAGTTTTAACTAATTTGAAAATTTATACAAAACCCCTGGGGTCTGATCAAATTTCCTAAGCCTATTCAAAAATAATTCCAGTACCACATACTCCAGTTCCAGAACTTTTTATACTTGGTCCAAGACCTGTGATTAATTGATTGACTATTTGAAACTAAAGTCTATAATTGAATGACAGACTGTTTTCACTTGACTTGAAGTACCAGTGCATATTAACATTTACTTTAAGTGGAATGGGGTGAAGCAATTGAGTAAACCAATCAACCCTACTAATTGCCTGGATGAAAAGGAAACTGAGACCCAGGAAAGCTGAGTAACTAAAGGACTAAGGTCATGCAGTAGTGAAAGGCAGGGCCAGCATTGGAAATTAGGTCCTGTGGCTCCCACTTCAAGGCTCTTTCTACTGCACCAAGGCTTCCCTGAGGCAAATTTAACAGGTGGAAATCCATGTTCATAAAACAGTTACACAAGGGATGACAATTTTATAGAAGGATTCATTGTTTTATGAAAGGATGATATATCGACTCCTTCAACTAGGTAACTTCCCCTAATTCATCAAAAGTAGAATTCATTTGGAGCAGCTAGGTTGCATGGAAGATAGAGCATCAGGCCCTTAGAAAGGAAGATTTAAGTACAAATCCAGCCTCAGCTATGTGACCTTGGGCCAGATCACTTAAACCCCAATTTCTTCAATTGTAACAGCACTTACCTTGCAGGATTGTTGTGAGGAATAAATGAAATAATATTTATAAGGAGTTTAGCACTCTGCCTTGCACATAGAAAACACTATATAAATGCTTATCTCCCCCTCACCCCCACACACACGCACAATATTTGCACCAATTTATTTAGGAAAATGTATTTTGTTAAACAAAGTGTACCTGCAAAAATTAGCTTAGAGGGTTAGGGTAGAAAGTCCATTTTTGATATAAAACTTTATTTTCCTTTCTGCGTAGTTCTCTCTTTAAATGTAGCTATCCATCTTCAAAATGATAGAAATGTCTGAAGACAAAAAAAAATTTGCACAAGTCCTTATATAGATGGGTGGAATAGCAAATGCTCAATTAAATTCTCAAATTAGGGGAAATTTTAGGTAACTATTAAACTCCAAGGTCAACCACAGAGTCTGACTATGCTGAAGAGCTAGCAGTTAGACTGAATCCCTCCTAGAACACAGAACAAAACACTAGATTATGAATTACACACTGAAATCACCTCTAAAGGAAAGTATTTAAAATAACTGCAGAGTAGGTTTTTAAGATGGAGGGACACGAAGCATTTCCTTTTCTTAATAACATGCCAATATCATGAGTAATTGAAATGGAAGATGGTTCATGTTGTGATATTATTGACACAGAAAAAAAATATTAAACCTCATCCACAGGGCAGGATGAAGGTCTTGATAATGCTTGAAGGGTCAGGTTTTTTTTTTTTTTTTCCTGAAGGTAGCACAAGTGAGGTCATTCTATCCTGTTCCTTTCTTAGTATTTGGTCAACTCTCTTGTTCTTTCTATATGACAATTCCGTATTTTGGGATCCAGTGTCTCACTCTCCAACTTTGTTTTTTTATAGCATCTACAGCAAGAGGAAATTCCAGCCCCCTTCTTTTCTCTGGCTAGAAGCATAATACAGTAGATGAATGATACAGGGCAATGTCATGTGACCATGGGAAATAGTTTGTTCATTGGCAAGAGTGCCTAAATTCAGACTGATTTTAGACTTCTAACATCATACTATACATTTGATTTTATTATGTATTTTATAATATTTTATTTTATATATTTTTCATTTTAAATATATAAAATTTATATATGTATATATATATATATGTACATATGAGTGTGCATATTTACATATATAAATATTTTATATATTTTGTTTTCTCCTCTCTGCTCTTTTTAAATTTGACTGACAAGTTTATAATGACATTATTTCCAGAAGGGGATTCTTCTTTAAAACAAACTGAGGAAGTATTGGACAGAATAACCAGAAAGCTAGAGTGCAGCCGTGACTTGGGAAACAAGTCGAGGTTTGTGCAGGCCTAAGACACAAACAGAGCTGCCAAGAGATTTAGTCCCTGAATGCAGCTAGCTCCACACAAAATATGTTGTCTACAACCAGTAAATAAACTGAGCCTTTTTGCGTTGCTCCTACCTCTTCCTGGATACCTATTACCCCCTGAATAAAGCAAAGGATATGTTATTACAGAGATTTAAGGCCTCCTTGGCAGAAGAAGATGCTTTTTTCAAAGTGGAAGTTTGTCAAACAAGAAATCTGTAATTCAATGCATAAGTCAATTTGTAATACTATGCGCAATTTCTCTCCAGGCACCACTTTGCTGAGAAAATATTACTGTGATTGCATCTTATCCTTGTGAAATAATCCCCACACAGTGAAATGAGAAATCATGAGCATGAAATAAATTGACTTGCTCACTGTAACAGAACTCACTAAGCAAATGTTCTTTAACTATATGTTTCCTGTTTAGCTGAATCTATTTTTTGCCTTATGTGGGACAAAAAGAAGGAATTGAGTGCTGCTGATTCTATGATAAACATACTTTCTATTTATGCCATAGGTTCAATTTTACTAGTTGACTTCTGAGACTTGGCTTAGATATATTTCAGGAGGCATCATGGTATAGTAGAACAAGCATCATTTGAAGTCAAAAGACCCGGGTGCAAATCCAAACTCCAATATTCAATGGCTGTTATCCTGGGAAAATCATTGAGACTTAATTTCTTCATCTATAAAACAGGTCTAATAGTTTAACACTATTTGACTCAGAAGTTTATTGTATAAAGGCCCTAAAAAGATTTTTAAAAATCTTTCAGCATTATACAACCAGGAAGCATTGCTTTTTTTTTCACTTCTCTAATGTACTAAAACTGTAGTTACCTCTTTATATGTCATACTCCTACTGGATAATAAGTCTTGCAAGGACAAAGGTCATTGCCTATCTAAAAGTTGTATCTCCCCTGGCACTTAGCACAATGCTCTGAACTTAAATATTTGTGGAATTTTGGAATGTATGTGGAAGATTTTTGAGTAACAGAATTTACCTGTTGATTCTTGCCTATTCTGTGCAATTCTCCACCCCAGCCCTATACTCCTTTCCCTACATTACAAGAATATGTGTCAATAACTTAGCACCTTAAAAAACTTGTAGCAAACTAGAGCATCAGCAAAATTGTAATTTATAACAATCAGCAATTTCTTTATGATCTATGACCATATATAGGCCAACACAACAACTACTAAGACTTAGGAAGACTTGCTACAGTGGAGAGGATATAACCCTATCTGGGCACGAAAGAAGGCAGAGTCTAAGCTGGAAAGAGATCATATTAATCCAAAAAGCCAGTAGGCACTCTTACCATGGTGTCTATAGAGCAACAAGACCTAATGGCTCAAGATAACAGGGTCCCTAGTTGCCAATCAATGAATTAAAGCCAAGAGGGTTACAGGATCATCAGAAGCACAAAATACCACTAGTGCAAAGAAATTGATGTTTGTACAACTCAAACTAATCTTTAAAAGTTCAGGTATTTGAGCTGCAACAACTTTCTTGCAAAACCATCCCATAGCATGGAAGAGACTCCAAGGTAACAGGGGCCTTGTGACAGTGTTCTCACCCAGACATAGGTCCATACAGATTTTTTTCTTAGTTCTTTTCTCCTTCAAGTTTGCTTGTTGTATTACTTTTAACCTTCTTCAGCAAATGGAACTAGACAGAAAGAATCTACAGTGTGATTTGACCTTGGTTCCATATGCCCCATGGATAGACTTGGACGTTCTGTTAAGAAGAGGAATGTGATCTGGATGCACAATGGAGAGTTTACAATGACTACATAGGCTCCCAACTTCAAAACGGGTGCTCGAAAGGGACCAGAATACCATACCCTGCCCCCGAATTCCAGCTTCATACTTTAAGGAGAGCTACCACCACCAGATGATAATTGGTTGCTGGTTAAAACTGTGTTCAAGACACAATAGAATACTTTGAACACATTAGTATTCTAGCATTCAGGACACATAGGTGTTGGGGAACTTGAAGAGAGGGAGAACATAGTTTGAAGTTTTCCTTAGAAACACATACCAGCCATTTGACCCCTGTTTGATCCTGTTACCTAACCACTCTGTGCCTCAGTTTCAGCATCTGTAAAGTGGGAGAGATAATGGCACCTCACTAAGAATATACAGGAGCCATCTTGAAACAGAGCCAATGGTGGATTTTTGAACTTGAGCATTACACCTTAGAAACTGGCAAATGCCATAAATCAATGTTGAGACTTAAGAAAGTGATGGATAAAGTGTGAATAGTGCAGATTGAAATTAAAAGTGTGATGTGCATCCTTTTTTTTCTTTTCCTAGAGAGCCAGTTGTTTAATATTTATCAGAACACCAATGAACCCTACGTTGGGTTGTTCTGATAATCAAATGAGTTAACATATGGAAAAAAATGCTTTGCGAAACTTAAAAGTGCTATATAAATGCTGGGAATGATTATTATTACTATTATTTTTAGATGCACCATTATGTCTTTAAGTTCCCAAAACATCTATCATACTTCTAATTTACATCCCTTAAATTTTTTTAAGAAGTTAGACTTTGAGGAGTAGTCATACCCAAATAGCAGACATACTGCGTAAAACCGAGTGAGTTAAGAAATTGTCTAACTAATGGCCATATGCAAAAATAAATAATATTGATTATATCTTGATGCACCAAGGTTTTACTTTTCCTTCTCCATTACATAAAACAGGATTCAACGCCCAGATGAATAGACTACTACTAAACACAAGTCCCCACCCTTAGCATTTGAAATGGTTGAAATGTGAAGAATGTTTATTCAAAATTCTCACAGCATCAAACCCCCAAATCAAGTGTGCACTTTCAGTATATTCCCTGCTCCTGAATAGAATACATTGCTGTCAGACTGTGAGCATTGGAACAGAAGGATTTAGTGAAGCTGAGATAGTAATCCCACAACTACCTCAGATGGTATATGTTGCTGAAGCATTTTAGTCATGTCTAACTTCACAATCCCATTTGAGATTTTCTTGGCAAAGATACTGGAGTGGTTTGCCATTTTCTTCTCCAGCTCATTTTACAGTTAAGGAAACTGAGGCAAATAGGGTTAAGTGATTTTCCCAGGATCACACAGCTAGTTAAGTGTCTGAGGTGGCTTTGAACTCATGAAGATGAGTCTTCCTGATTCAAAGCCCAGTGTTCTGTCCACTGTGGCACCTAGCTGCTCCTCAGATATCACATACTTGTTCAAGGTGAGTTATAAACATTTCCTGGAGCAATTCAGGCATAGCCACACATGCTATGAAGGTGGGCCAACCACAATTAGATAAATTAATCCATTAAGCAACTACATTTTGGGTAAATAGAGAATGACCATGAGTATAAGGAAGTCACCACCTAAACTACCCTATGAATTTATTTTCCAAGACACATTATCTAAAAAGTGACAGATATAAAATATAATATTTCTTCAAAAGGAAAAGACAGTACAATGTCATGTCTACCTTTTTAAATTAGTATTTTATTATTTCTAATTACATGTAAAGAAAAATTTTAAAATTCATTTAAAAAGTTTGCGATACAAATTTTCTCCCCCTTCCTCCTTTTCTCCCTCCCTAATATAATAAACAATTTGACAGAGATTATAGATGTGCAGTCATGTAAAATATATTGTCATATTCATCATGTTGTGAAAGAATAGGTCAAAAGGAAAAAAACATGAAAAAATAAAGTGAAAATGCTATGCTTCAATCTGCATTCAGATTCCATCAGTTCTTCCTCTGGATATGAATAGCATTTTTCCTCATGAGTCCCTTGGAATTATCTTGGAATTGTATTGCTGTGAATAGCTAAGTCATTCATAGTTGTTCATTGCACAGTGTTGCTATTACTGCATACAGTGTTCTCCTGATTCTGCTCATTTCACTTTGCATCAGTTCATGTAAGTCTTCCCAGGTTTTTATGAAATCCACCTGCACATCATTTTTTATAGCACAATAATATTCCATTTACTCAGTCATTCCCCAATTGATGGACACCCCCTCAATTTCCAACTCTTTGCCACCACAAAAATAGCTGCTATAAATATTTTTGTGTGTGTAGATCCTTTTCCCTTTTTCAAAAAATCTCTTGGGAGACAGACTTAGTAGTGGTATTGCTGAATCGAAGGGTATGCACAGTTTGATTGCCCTTTGGGCATAGTTCCAAATTGCTCTCCAGAATGGTAGGATCAGTTCACAACTCCAACAGTGCATTAGTGTATCAACTTTTCCACATTCCCTCGAACAATTAGTATTTTCCTTTTTAGACATATTAGTCAATTTGATAGGTGTGAGGTGGTCAGAGTTGTTTTAATTTGCATTTCTCTCAATAGTGACTGAGAATGGTGGGGTTTTTTTGTATGATATCTGTCCCTTTTGATTATTTTCTTCGTTCCTGTCAATGTAACTTTGTGGATTTCCAGTTCAAAGGTCAATTTACTTAAGATCACAAGAGCAAGGTAAGCAAAAGAATGATGATGCTAAACAATAGACTAGATGATGAAGAGAGTAAGTCAAAAGCATGGAGAATAATGAAGAATAATGGATAGTACAGCCTCCTATGGGAAAGAGTAGGAAAGGATCAGCAATTGGAATTTTAGTCAATATTTGATAGAAGAATTCTCTTCCCTGTAGTCCCTTTCTGTACTTTAGTGCTGGAGCTGCCATCTTGCCCCTACTTTAAATGTTATTCCCTTCCTCCAAATTTCATTCCAACTTTGGCTAGATAAAACAGAAGGAAGAATGATTAAAAAGAAGACAAATCTTAGGACTGTTTTTAAAAATACCTCATACTTTAGTGAACATCTGCAAACAACTCTATAAAGAGCCCACTTAAGACCATTGGCACTAGTGTCTTGAATTCTTTTTAACACCTCAATCTCTTCTCTTTTCACATTTCAGTTCATGTTTTAACAGAAGAGTATGTGACTCCTGTCAAAAAATTATTAAAAAAAGAAATTAAATATCTATCCTAAAATCTGTTCAAGTTAATATTATTAATTCTTCATATTTCCATGGTGCTTTAAAATCTGAAGTACACTTTGCATAAATTATCTCATTTACAACCACCTTTTAAGTTAAATACTATAGCACTATAGGTGCTATCACCATTTTACAAAGAAGGAAATAAGCTTGAAAAGTTAGGGAACTTCAAGACGGTCACATAGCTAGGAGGCATTTTAACCTAGGTCTCTCTTGACTTTCAATGCAGGGTTCTTAGCATTGAACCACCCTTCTTCTCCAGGATGTACTGTTTGCCTATAGTAAAGTACTTAGATCAAATGCTCTCGATTTGGGTACTTGAAATCCCAGACTTAACAGACAGACTTGCTAAAATGACATCAACCAGTAAAACTCTACATCTTAATATTCTGGGTAATACTGAAAGTATTTAAATGACTTTTTCATCCAGTTTTTGTAACCCCCTAATGATTTTGTGGACTGACTTCATAATTTCATAATTCGTAATTTCTTTTCCCTTTATCATGTTCGCCTTTCCTATGAATGAAAACAATTTTAAAATAGTATCTTATTGACTCACTTGAAAGATTTGCTATTATTGGTATAGCAGATTTAACTCCCATTTATTCACATGTGAAACAACTATGAAAATTGTAGATTAGGCCCAGGGTTCTAATCTGGCTCTTCCCCTTTCCAGCAAAAACCCTCTGCTTCCCCAACAGCACCATAGTTCAAGAAAAACTAAACACACACATTGCCATTTGCTTGTATAATCAAGTAAAATTGTCTCTTAGAGAACCAGAAGGAGGGCCCCTTCTGAACAGGGAAGGGAGCATCATTAAAGTAACCCCAGTCCAAGAAATGATGGGCAATGCAAACAGCAACTGAATATATATTGACTTATTTTATATTCCCCATGTAAGCATGTATGCACATTAATACAATATGCACATATATACATTAGCACAGGTAATTAAGATGTGACTATATTCTTATGGGTGCTAGTAATGAACAAAAGTCCCATATGAGTCTTGAGGCCACTGGTGAGGGCCTATACATTGTACAGCAGTAATAGTTGCCTGTGTCTCATCTTAACCTAAATGTCTCTACAGACATTCCACCAAGGTGCAATAGGCCCAACACTATGCAAACCTAGACAAACTATTTCAATAGCCTTAATGAAATGATCTAATATATTTCTGGCCCAACGAGTTTCTGATATGACTAAACTAAGTAGAAAAACAAGAGGCTAAAAAGGCATAAAAAGAAAATGTGTTAAGCCAAGTATATGCCTTGCATATAGTAGTTACTTAAGGACTATTTCATTAATTGAATTGGATAAGGACAATATGGATTGCTTGACAAATTCTGATACATTAGGAAGAAGGACAGTGTTTGATGACTGAAGGAAATTATTTTAGGATGCATAAAAGGAAGTACTATTTTTCCCAACAGAAATTCATTACCCAAAGGGGTAGAAAATATAAAGAGCTTCCAGAAAGGTGGAAACATTCTACAATGAAAGATACAGAACACATGATAACATTGACCTTGATGTTAGAAGTGAAACAAATATCACAACAGTTCTCCGTTCCTTTCCATATCAAGTGGAGCTGATATTATTATATATGGGGATATCATCTGAAGCTTAAGCAATTTTTTAAACATTTAAACTATGTAGTTATGTTCTGTTTTTAAGCTTCTTTGTAATGTGAAGTTTCCAAGTAGCTCTAAAAAAAAAGTGGAAAAGATCTACAAAGCCCACAAAACAGGCAGCTTCTCAGATTTTCTATTATTTGTATTGAAAAATTTCTCAGTTTAAAAATAGCATTGGGTCTTCATTCTTCATGTGTTTTATTTTTCCTTTGTTCTGGAGGCCTAAAGAATTCTCATCTACCTAGTCTCTCTCTGACAGTAACTTGGTAATTCTCATCTAAATATTCAAAAGGCAGATAAGGAAGAACAGAACAAAGGATGAAAGGAAGACCATTTGTCAGTGCAGCTCTAGATAATGTCAATATAAGGGCTGCCAAATGAAGAAACTCAAAAGTAACAAAATCTCAATTCATTCAAAGATGCTTCAGTCAAAACACTCCAGCATTAACAGATAATATATACACATCTTCCAGATTACATAATTTATTGGAAATATTCTCTTACAGTAAAATAAACTTCAGAGAAACACAGGGGAGCCTTCTTAAAATTAGCCCAAATGCCTAAAATCCCAAGAGCTAGAAAATTAAAAAAAAAATAATTTTAAACACATAATGTTGCTGAGCAACCTGGCTCAGCCTTAAACAACTTTTCCTTGTATGCAACCTTTCAGAAAGGGACTACTGTGAAATTTGTGTAAGTATTCACCCTATGGGCAGTGTTATTATAATCTTTTAATGAACAGTTACATAAAACAGTGACTGAATCCAATTATGAAGAGTCTCCAGGGCTATCCTCTACCATTACTACCACACATACATATGCATAGAAATACACACATGCACACACACACACACACACACACACACACAAACACCTTGCGTAGCTTTTTAGGAGGGTGGATCCCAAATACACAGATTTCATCCAATTCAAAAAAGAAATCTTAACTATATTTAAAAATTGATCAAAATCCAAATGTCTTATCCCGGCCCATCATGCTTTTTAAAACTTTGATGTGTGTTTTTAATATAAAATCGGCACCACTTAGTCTAGAGCTGACAGAGGTGTACCCGGAAGGATCACAGGCAATGCCTCCAAACTTAGGAAGGGGAAACATTACAGATAAAATATGGCTTGTTCCAAACCCTTTCACATATCTGGAGCCTAAGCCAAACCAAATCTGTTTTGAAGTACATAATAAGAAAAAAAAATTGGTTAACTTTAGGGATTGGTTTTGTGTGTGTGTGTGTGTGTGTGTGTGTGTGTGTGTGTGTGTGTATGTGTGTGTCTGTGTGTCTGTGTGCATTTGCTCCTGGATCTTTTATCCACATGGGGATTTCTGTACTTCAGTATCATTAGATACATGTACTTTCCTGGAAAGGACTGATAGTTAAGCCAAAATCCATTAAAAGCAATTATTAAGTACCTATTATATGTCTAGCAACAAAACAACCTAAATAAGGGAATGGATCACCTAAGACCAAGATTGCTACTGTTGGATGTATTCTGCATGTCAAAATGCCAGAAGAAAGAAATGGAATTTGCATGTCTTCTTTGTCTTCATCTCTACTTTCCTTTCCTGTAGAAAGGTCCCTGTCTGAGAATTCTTCTTTAACAATCTGAGTAAACCTTTGAACTTTGTATGCCAGCCAAGAATACTTCACGGTCCATGTTATTAGTTCTCTAGGCCCATAGGAATCATACAATGGTCAGAGTACAGCTCTGAAAGCAATGTTAATCCTATAATCTATTAAAGAAGTGGAGAATCAGAGTAGCTTTTCTGAAAAGGTACATTCCCAGTGTCAATTTTGTATTTTCTGAATCATTCTACTTTAGAAATCCTTTCGTTTTTCATAAATAAGCTTTGGGTACTGACATATCCACTACCAAATAAATATTGCTTAAGGACGTCAATAAAGAAAAGGAAATACAAAATAAAAATATTAAGCTTTGACGTAGTTCCATGTTACAGGTTCCTCATATTCCCTCATGTACTCCCAAGATATCCTATGGAGAATTGAGAAGCTAAACTATGATACTTCCTGTCTCTTCTCATTTGTTCATTGTTTGTCCTTCATTCTCAAAGAGGACTGTGACATCAGGAAGGTGATGTCATGACTTGTAAGTGAACTGGATTAAAGTGAGGGAGAGCTGAGTAAAGTCACCAGCCTTACTCTCTCCTCTGGAGCCATGTGGGTTCACTGGCGAGATACAGACCAGGATGACTGGAGATTGCCCCAGTGGGCTCGCTCGGTAAGAAATGAGGCAAACTTAGTGAAAAAAGCAAAAAAAAATCAATCTGGGAAGGGGAGACCTTCAGGGTTTCTGAACAAAACAGAAACAATTGCTATTTACCCTCCCTGTGAGCCATCATAGCCCAAACAATGACCAAGTGAGGCTTGGGCTGGGACCTATGGTTGATCAATCAACAAGAGACAGAGTGATTCGGGTTTACCTGAGGGAAACGTTCTCCAGCTATCAAACACTTCCCAAGTTTCCAGTGGTCAAGGTGGCTCCCATGGACAAGATAGCCCACAGAGCCAATAGTCCAATAATATGTCAAGTTAATAAATTTTATTATATTCGTTGATGTTATTTAGCAGTGCTATTGATAATGACTTATTAGCTTTGTGGCCTTGGGCAAACTAAATCACTCCCTCGGGGGCCTGTTTCAACATCTCTAAAATGAGTTTGGACTACATGATCTCTACTAATCTTCTCAGATGCCACGAGCCAGAGTTGTATGAAGGCCTGTGCCACGTGGGCATCCAGGAGGAGTAAAGGCCTTGTGACAGGAGCCTGCCAGTAAGTTCTGAAGGATCTTTCCAAGGTAACATTTGGGTAATGTGGAAGTTCAGTGTTCGCCTCCGAGTGCTGCCTCTGTGAAGTCACTGTAAACCTGACCAAACAGAGAAATATCTTTGGTGAGTGTGTAAAATCAAATAAGGATCCTCCACTGTGGTTTTATGACTGCTTACTTTCCCTTCTACCCATTTTGATTTTTAGGGGAATAAGTTTTATTGATCCTTTTTGTTTTTATATCAGAGATTTTATATAAATTCCCTATGTAACCCCACCACACACACACACACACACACACACACACACACACACACACACATACACACACACACACACACACATACTTCTTTTGCAACAAAAAAAATAGATTTATGTTATTTTTTTTAACAGAGACAGGTGTGGAAGGGGTGTTACAGATGTGAAAAGTTGCATGCACTTTAAGTTAAGATCACTGTATTATGTTTTGCTTAATTGTTTCACTTTATTAAAAGTCTTCTCATGAAGTGAGAATAATCCGTAAATGTGTGTAATGTAAAAAACAAAGCACACCAATTAAATGTTAAAAAAGAAAACTGTCCAAAAAAAAAGAAACAAGTTAAGTAAAGTCAAGCAACATAATGATTGTGTTTTTGAGTATATTCAATATTCCACACTAGTAGTCACCCACCTTTCTACCAAAAGGAGGTATGTACATCTCATCGTTTGTTTCTTTGGCACTAAGTGATTGCAATTGCTTCCTTTGCCCTCTACTCTTTTTCATAACTTCTTTCCTTTCAAATTATGTCTTAATCCTTCTTTTATTTTTGTGATTTAGAGGATTTGTGATCTAAAGGATCGTTATTTAAAGCATTTCTATAAAGATGACTAAGACAGAGAAATATTAAGCCACTCATCCAGGATAATGGAAAGCCAAGGCCACACCAAACCTGGGACTTATCCAACTAGCCAATCAATAAAAGTTTAATGAGTACCTATAATGTGTCTAGCAAGCACAATGCCACCAATATAATGTTTCATCTATACTGCCTCATCTACTGATATCCCAGCAAGCAAGTACTTGTAGAAATGGACCTCTTGAAATATTCATCTCTGTTGCCCCTGATCTGGTGACCCAAAGAAAGCATATCTTTTTTGAAATAGCAATGGAATCAACTGAGTTGCTGTCTACACTTCAGTAGGTGAAACTACTACCACTACCACCATCACTAGCCCCAGGCTACACCCGAATTTGCAAGCACCATTTGCCTTGGACTGGAAATGTGTGTGGGTATTTGACAGGGACAGGATTTCCCTAGACGTTCAACAGCTTTTTCCCAAAGTTGCTATATTAACAAGTCTGAAGAAAAAGGAACGTTTTCGGTGTTTTCTAATGCATATATCATGTCTGCAATAGTCAATTAAAAAAAAAAAAGAACCTAGATCCTCTTGTTCCAAGACAGTCAAGGATAGATGTAAATACTATCCAACTATCTTCTGCACTGAGAAAAACAGAAAGTCCTATCCTATGCTTAAATGGAAATCTGTTTAATTTTAATTTAACAAGAGGCAGAAGAGCTTTTTGAAATTTTGGCTTGGGTACCCCAGAATGAAGAAGTCCAGCAGTACTAACTGGAAATAGGGCCTGAGACCTCAAGGGGCTATCTTGTTTGGCTTGTTCTGGACCCCAAGAAGCCAGCTTTTTCTTCCTCTCCCAGCTGAGTGCATACACCAGCTGTCTCACAGAACACCAAATGGGGCAATTAGCTGGAACCCTGTGGAGACCCTGTCTCATTCCAACACAAGCACACACTGATTTTTAAAAGTATTCTCTCTTTATCAAATAAAAGGAAGAACACAAATCAAACTGTTGGGCAGCTAAAAATGTAAATGATGTACATTAAAAGAGCACAGCTCTGTGGCAACATTTAATGGCTGCCAATGGTACAAGGAGGTTATCACATCCTTTGGCTTAAATCTAAACCAAGCTCCACTCAGATAGCCATACTGTGAGCTGCAGAGGTGACTCTAACTCAGTCAAAGACACTCAAAGAAAAACAGAAGAGAAGGAAAGGTGTGAAAAGAGGTTCCAAATGATGTCCCTCTTAGAGAACTACTGGCATTAATTAACCTAAGCTTTGCATATCTAGCTTGCCCTCATAATGCTGGAGTTGTTAATGCCTGTCTGTCTGTGTTTTAATTTACCAGGGCTGCCCCAGAAAGGCCTAGACAAGTTTGCTTTAAGAGGAGAGTGCCAGTTGAATTTCCCAGTCAGGGACATGAATGCTTTTTTTTTTTTTTTTTTTGGTTTTTGAGTGTAACATTTCTCCAGAGCACAGATCAACTATCACAGTAAGAAAAAGAGTATGAGATGGCCGACCTTGTCCTTCACTGCTGAGGGCCTGTGGGTTTGGGCCAGGAACAGGAATTCCCTGTACAGACACTGAGTCTGCTGGAGGAGACAGGAGCGCCTACTCCACAGAAGAGCACTTTGTTCACTGCCACCAAGGAAAACTCACACAACAGACACACACAACCATGGAAAAATGAATATTTTAAAAGTCTGTTTTTTTTCCCTAGAATACACAGTGCTCTTATTTCCTTAGGGGTGCAGTAAAAATTGGCCAAGAACGTATTGCCAAATGCAGCTAAGAGTTAGCAAGGATATTTATCTCCATGGGCTAGAGTTGCAGGGACCAGTTGCTGAAACAAACTTTGAATCATTTAACAAATCATAATGAAAGATTAAAATAAGAAAAGTATTCACTAATCATGTCTGGCAGGAGGTTTTTTTAATGTCTTTTTTTCCATCCACTACTGCTTTGGGACTATACTAAGTTATATTGCATCCTATAGAAAATATGTGTTTCTTAGAGGAGACTGAAAAAAAGGTCATTATATAGATTCCTGGCATATGCTACATATATTTTGTAGGTTAAGGAAATACTGTATTTAAAATCTATATTCAGAGGTTATATTTACAGGAAACAGAAAAACAAACAAAAAGGCACAGAAAACACATTCAGTAATGCCCCGCTCACACAGACTTAGTATAAGTGTATGAGTGAATAAAAACATATCAACTTTTTTCCCATTTCAATAATGTGGATTAACCACAAATTCCCTTAGAATATTTGATATTTTAAAAATTATTCACATACATAATGAAACACATTCATGAACATATATACACCTTCAGATAACTGCATAAGGGTAAGATGATGAACTTTACTGAAAACTCTACAAAAAGACTTGTACCTCAGTGGGATAAATAAGAATGGGTCAATTGCCTCTTTTGCAAAATAGGCCAATAATACCATGCTCAAAGGCATTAAGCTAAGCAAGATGATCATTTGAGATACCTTCCAGCTCAAAGGCCTATGCTTTGTCTACTAATATAGGTCCTAGCCTTTCTTAAAGGCCTAACTCAAGACCCATCTCATCTGAGAAAACTTTCTCCAACAGCCCTTGCCCAAAGATATTTTTCCCTCCTCTCAACTTTAGTAGATGTTATTGCCTATACCACTCATTTGCTTATACTGTCATATATTTTCATTTATCTTTTTATGCTTATGTTCTATCTATAGCCATTTTGATTTTAATTTCCTTGTGGGCAATGCACATTCACACTCATCTTTGCATTTCTAGGACAGAGCTCAACTACAAGAGATGAGCAGTAAATGCTGTCCCACGAATCTATGATGTGTTAGTTTCTTTTGGGGGGACATGTATTATGGAAACTGTAGTGCCATCTCTCATGGTCCAACTATAAACCTTGTCACTTAGGTCAGTATAGCTCAATGACCATCGTGGTATATATGAAGGGTTTTTTTACAAGGCAGTCAGGGTTAAGTCACTTGCCCAGGGTCACACAGCTAGTAAGTGTCAAGTTACTGAGGCTAGATTTGAACTCAGGTCCTCCTGACTCCAGGGTTGGTGCTCTATCCACTGATCTACCTAGCTGCCCTTTATATATGAAGTTACTAGGGTTATCTGTTTAGTTTTTCTATGTCATGTTATTTTTCTTCTAATATCTATATATTCAAAAGCTGCTAGGACTTATTGTCATAATACCATTAGAATAGGAGATGTGATATAAAATGATAGACTTTGGGAAGAAGCTATGTGTAATGGTGACACAGTGTTGAAATGCCCATACACAGGGAGATAGGGTGAATGTAAGGATTATTAAGGAAAAGAAGTGTCTTTACCCAAGGATTCCTAATAAACTGCATTTGCCAAATCTATAAAAACGTGATACAGTACATCAGATTAAACAAACACCATCTGACTACTTAAGTGTTACTTTTCTAAATTTAGGTGAACTCTGCAGATAGAGAAATGCAAAGACATGCTGACGTATTTAACATACATGGTACAACATAGTTTGATTCTCTTGAGCATAAAACTGGAGGAATCAGGCTAAGAAAATGTAAGGTATATCCAAGGGTAGTGATGGTCCCTCTATTCAGATCATGTCTGGAATATATTTAGTTCTGGAGGTTACATTTTAGGAAGGACATTGATAAGCTTAACCTTGATAAGCTGGAAATCATCCGAAAGAGGTATGCCAAGATGGTAAAGTGTCTCAAGACCATGCCACTTGAGGACCAACTGAAGGAACTGGAGATGTTTGGCTTAGAGAAGATTTGGGGAGAGTATGATGGCTGTCTTCAATTTTCTGAAGGGTTATCTTATGGAAGACATTAGACCTTTTCTACTTGGATCTAGAGCAGGGCTGTCCAACCTTAGGTTTTTATTGAAACAATAGACAATATATTTTGATTTACCATTTTAGTGAGAGCTCTGCAGCAGCTCAGCTTCCTTTACTAAAGCACTTAACGTAAATTTCTAGGCTAGTAGGTGGACTGGCGCATTTTGGACAGCCCTGGTTTAGAGTGTAGAACTAGGAAAAAAAATGAGTAGAAATTGCAAAGATGCAAATTGAAGATCAAGGTAAGGAAAAACTGTCTAAAAATAGAGTCATACACAAACGGAATGGGTTGTTTTGGGAAATAGTGCATTTTTCCCTCACTGGAGGTCATTCATGAAGGCCAAGACTGAAGGACCATTCACTGCGTATGGTGCAGGGGGTGTTCTTGTTCTCATGGAGATGCCTTCTGAAGTAGCCAACTCTCAGGTTCTGTGATTTCCTGTTCACTTCCCATATCCTTGTGCCATCTGGAATGCCTGGAATGCCCTGCCCTCTGTCTTTCTCTCCTTGCATCCTACCCAATCTGAAATATCCAGCTAAAGGACATAAAGTTATTCATCAAAATAACTCTGGCCTATAGTGATCCCTCCCTCCTCTCAACTCATAGCATGGATTTTCTGTAATAGTAATTTGGCAATTTATCATGTGTTGGATCCCATGAGACTGAAATAGTTTTTGAATGAATTGTAACATCTGAAATAGGAATGTCTCAGTGACAGACTAGCTTGGTTGGAGGTGGTGAACTTAGGGCAGTGTCTTCTCTACTTAGACTTATTTCACATTTAATTAATTCTTTTGGAAATCACTATATACCACCAGTTTGATGGCTATCTACTAGAAACAAAGACAAAACAAATAATTAAGTAGAACTAAAGATGTAAGAGCTATTTTCATACCGAGGATTCTCCTTTCCCCTCCCACCATTGCCTTTGTTACAGGTTCCCTCTTTCTTATCAGAAGCAATTGGACTTAGAAGAATAGTTCAGTATTCCATTGGGCCCCCAAACTTACTTGCACTTGGGATTTTTTTTAAACTAACTTAGTCCCTAAAGTCTCATTGCTAAACAGATGGATTTACACATGATGTGCATGGTGCTGCTGTCAGGCCAGATAGCAAAACATTTCATTTATAGCTTCCAAAAAAATAAGGATCTTTTTCTCATGTGATTTAATTGCCTAATATAAATTCCAGTCATTTGTGTGCAATGTATTAAAAATATCTGCCTTCCTAGATTTGTGGATAAGAGAATCCAGCTCACATGGCCTGAACAAGGAATCAACCATTTCCTAGCTAATGGGTTATGTCTATAAAAGAACCACAGAAAAACAATGTTCTCTTTGATTTTTCCTAGTGAAATCACCCTTTGGATTTTTTTGGTTGAACATAACTTTGAAGATCACTGACCTGGTCTTCCATGATGAAATTACAATGTGAGAATCTGTTAGAGTTCAAGTCTGGCTCCAATGGAATCAGCTAAGAACCATTTCCAACCTGGTCAGAGATAAATCACTACCTAAACCTATGGGCAATTCCAAACAAGGATTAGCAAATAACATTATGACACGATTAATGAAAAAGACTTAGCTTTCTTGGCTTGATACAATTTCCCAGGCACAGCTGTAACTCTCATCCTCAGCCCTTGAATGGCCTCTTCGTAACCAGTTTTAGTGGGAAGCTCTTGCTTGCTGCTACACAGCATGAGGAAGATACAATTTATTTGCTAATAAAACCTGCTCAAAATGTTGAGATTACTTGCAGTTTCTGAAATGCGTATCCCCAGACTGCTGCACTTTTCCTCACAACACACATCATCATAGCATTGTACCCTGATTTGTTCAGCCTAGTCTTCATTTAAAGGAGAAATATCACAATAACCCTTAGGATATATGGGAATTTACCCAGTCTGCTTTGTGAACATAGTCTAACACTGCCCATTGAGTAGATGTCTAGAGACATTAAATTGGAAAGAAGACCTGGCCACCAATGAATGCGCTGGGCTGGGAAGGATCTTAAATGGAAATCTTCTTGTTGGTCAGTCATTTCAGTCATGTCCAACTCTTTGTGACCCCATGTGGGTTCTCCAGCTCATTTTACAAATGAGGAAACAGAGGCAGAGATAAATGACTTGCCCACGGTTACATAGCTAGTAAGCGTCTGAGGCCAGATTTGAACTCAGGAAGATGAGTCTTCCTGACTCCAGTCTCAGCACTCTAGCCACTGCATCACCTTGCTGCTTGGCTATATTCAGTGCTACGTACATTTCACTTACTATTAATTAACTAGTTAATTTTGGTTTGGAACCTCTTTTGATGGCAGTTGAACCATTTATGCTAAGATATAAAAGTTCTTATGTTAATTACATTAGCTTGCTTATGTCTACACATACCTTTTTCTGAAAAAGTTTATTTGGTGCTATTGTTTTAATAATATTAGTAGATCTCAAAGGAATATGACAGATTGTTTTATTGCTGAGCTCATCACATTTGCAAACTACTTTTGGACCCAAACTGGAAGAAGATAAAATACTCAGCAGTCAGCTCAGTACTGACTGGATATTTCTCTTCCCCACTCCACTCCACCCCCTCCCCACACACCACCCCCATCCCTTCCCACCCCCTGCCCCAACTATTTTCTGTACTGCTCCACCTTACAGCAAGAGTTCCAGATACCATATAAGGAAGGACCCATGCCACTCAGATCTGAGCTCTATGGAATCACCCTTCTTATTATCAACTCATGATCTTAGTAACTTCCCAGAAAAATCAACATTCCCTGATCATCATTATCTTCTATGTTTTCTTCTTCCCATTTTAGAATGTAACTACCTTGAGGGCAGAGACTATATTATATCCTACATCCATCATACATAATATATGTTTTCATTTCATTCACTCAGTGAAAAATACATACAGGAAGAACATTTGTTTTTTCTAGAGATAAGTAGCCTTTTAAACAGATATTCGTGGAAAACAAGGGTGCCTTAGTTCATATTTCATTCATATATAAGAAATTAAAGTATATAACATTAAAATAAACATTAATATATTTATAAACAAATACCTTTCAGAAAATCATGCTATTGTATTTTTAATAATAGAACCAAATTCCTCAGTATTATTGAAATGAGGGTAGCAGTTCTTTTGAAGATTCAATCCATCCTAGCTTTCTCCCCCTGGCATATATAGCCATCCTATATCTCCAATCAGCAGCTCTAGGGAGCATCCTTCCAGTGTTGAGTTCTGGGACTTGTTCCTGGCCCCCTAATAAGAGGTAAGCTGATTGTTCAAGTGGTGTCTCCAGGGCAGCCACATAGGTGGGCTGTGCCTGGGGATAAGTCTAGGTTGCCCTCTGTTCAAAGCCTAATTTACTTGTCACTTAGAGCTTCCGGTTTTAGAAAATCTCATGTCTGTAGATCTAAATGAATTCTTATGTCAGATCTCCCCATTCTTATACAACCCTCTCATGTTACAATTAGAGGGCTAGTCACAGTACTGATGTGTGAGTATAAGTACACACACACACACACACACACACACACACACACACACACACATTTTTAAGCAGAACCCAGGAACAATTCTGAGTAGTTCTTCCCATCTCCATATGCTCTAGGGTAGGGCTGTCCAACCTTAGGTTATCTTAGGACTGCATTAAAATAAAATAATTATTCGAGGGCTGCACCCAGAATAAAAAATACAGTACACTAATAGAAAGTGGGGGAACGTGCATCATCAGTACAAGAAAGCAAACACAAAACAACAAAGTGACAACACAACAGTATAAAGGTAGGTGCATACTGACAAGTCGGCATCTTACAGACGGAATACATCCAACAGATTGATTGAAAATTCTGTGCAATATGTTCCATCCATAACACTGCTTAAAACACCAAAGAAAATTAACATCAATGCAATTATTTATTAGTGATGGAATTAAAAAATCTAATATGCATTCCATGCAAATTATTATTTTATTTTTTCGCTTGTGAAAATTAAAACCCACAGGCTAGCTGTGTTTTGGACAGCCTTGCTCTAGGGTTTTATTTGCATAGAAGGAGCAGACTCAGCAAATGTAGGGTCAGGATACCAATGAGATCAGCAGCAGTCATTCTCCATCCTTAGCACTGACTTGTTTTGGAGGACTTTTTTTTTTGTCAGTTTGCTTTTCTTCTTCTCTGGCTTTCAATCTTCTCCTTCCCACCATTGCCATCATTTCTCCCTCTCTCATCTACCTTATTTTTTAACCTGTTCTACACTGTCTCTATCATTTCACATCTCTCCCTCACCTATGCTCTTTTCCATTGAGCTTCACTCCTCCTTGTATAAAGAATAACTTTCCCCAATGGCAAAAACACATTTGATAAACACGATTTAAAAAAAAAAAAACATCTAAGTTTTCACGAGCCTTACTTCCTGAACTTATTACATGCTATCAGGCTTAGGACATCAATTTATTTTAATCATTCTATATCTCAGTTCCACAACTAGTCTGGCCTTGTATGATAAGCTGAAGCTTCACATCCTTTGTGAGGATTATGCCAACCACCACAGCCCCCAAATATCACACACTTTGAACCTCCCTTAGTTCAGTCAGTAGCACTCATTTGGCTCTTAGCAAGTCTTTTTACTTTTATTTATCTTAAATCCATCTCTCCTGTTTCCCTATCTATAATGTAGGTCCTGTGAGAACAAGGGTTGTATCTTGTGCTTCTTTCCAACCCTAGCCCACAAGCAAGTGTCCTTAGTTAAGGCAGGCAGGGAATTAGCTTATTGATAATGGTCAATATTACAAAGGTGCATTCAGTTATAATTATCTCCTCTGTGTAGTGAGAATTTAGGAGATGTACGTAACAACAATGTTACTTGCAGCTACTGTGGGGGTGTAAGACCAATAACCAGCACACAGGAGGGCTGCTAGCACAGGTTCTTTGATCTGCTTTTCTAAAGGAAAGCAACTTTAAGGGGTTAACAATCTTGCTTTAATTAAACATACACATATTATTCACTTAGTTCAAGGGAAAAATTAGCACCCTGAACTTTAGAGAAAATACAACAGAAATTACAAGCAGAAATTATAAACAGAGAAAATAAATACAAATCAACAGACAGGGCTTCTAACTGTCTGACCAAGACAATACATACATAGTTACTAGAGATAGAGAAGCACCAACATCTGGGTTTTCAAAGTGGGGATGGGGGTGGGAGTGCCTTCTTAATGGTTAACCAGAGTCTGATCTGGCCAAATCACAGGAACGCTCTTCCAATTAGTGAGCCCAAAAGCAAAATGCTAACCTCAGAGTGTATATACAGTTCTTCAGGGCCAGAGGGCATCACAACCCTTGTGACCCAGGCTTATGTGACTCTAACTAATGTGACTTAGGCTTTCTTGTGATTTAAGGAGGTCATCAAAGACTCTTGATTCAATCAAAGGCAAGACTCAAAGGCACTTGATTTCCTTAGTGCTGAGAACTAGAACTCCAAAAGGAAAAATAGCAAAAAGTTGTATTTTGCTTGCCTTTACAATGTGACAATAGGAAAAGTGTAGAAAATCCTTTATTGCAGTTTTCCTTTCACACTTGAAATCCTTCTACTATATTTTAGTGAATCATAGATTCATCTTTTGAAGGGATCTCATTTCATGGATGTGGAAACTAAAAACTATGTGATATATTTGCCCATGTTCACACATGTTGTAAGTAATAGGGCCAGGATTAATTAATTGGTCCGAAAACTTTTATTAAGTGCCTACTATGTGTTAGGCACTGATTTGAATTCAGGGCTTTTGATGCCAAATTCCATGCTCTTGCCATTATACTTGCCATTACACTGATGTTATATTCCCTTTCTCTCTCCCATTCTCTGTTCTTCCAAAGCCAGCCCTGTTATCCTCCCCCTTAACCCAGCAAGCCCACATGGAAAGGCAATGCCTGGTAGTAACTATTACCTGGTGGCAAAGACTTTGTGGACACAGAAAAGAGTGCTCTGTGCCTCAGGGAGACTGTGTTATATCAGATTGAATATACTCAGCTTCCAATATAACATTATTTTTTTTCTCCGTGTACCAGATGGTCATCACAGCTCTCTTCATCTGGGATATGACCCAGAAACATATCAGTGAGCTCCTAGCTCCAGTACAGTGCCACTCTGAAACTCATATCCAAGAATTCCATGATCTGATTTACCAGTTTGAGGTTGTGCAGGCCTTCAAATCTTGTAGTTACTAATGACCAAGACAAAATTCACATTACATTGCCTTCTTTAGAGTGTAGGAGCTCTATTTCTTTTTAATGTGTAACTTCGTTTTAAACACAAGCTCATTGAAGTTGATACCACATTAAAAACTGAACAATTCAAATAAAATAGATAAAAGGTCAGTCTGAATTAGAAAAAGTCTTAACAAAGAATTATTTTTAAAACAGATATAATTCAATTTAGACTAACTTTTATCAAAGGATGTATAAGATTAATCTCTGTTAGAGGATAAGTAAGGCATATGCATTTAATATACACCTATACATATTTATATAGAATTATTCTATAATTGACACATAATTATATATGAGATATATATGTATACTGGAGGGGCAGCTTCATATATGTGTATATACATATATATGTATGTATATACATATACATGAACCTACCCCCAAGACGTATGTGTGTGTATATGTATATGTATATACACACACATACGCAGAGATATATATGTGTATATACAGATCTATAGTTATACCTATATCTATATCTACCTACTTTTATAAATATCTATCTACATATACATCTATATATCTATTTCTGTATCTATATATGAAGCTGCCCCCAAGATTGAACCCAGTTCATGTAAGCCAAGAGACAAAATCTGTGGCCAAGCAACTAGGCTTATTTGAACTCGGCTTAATTAGGGGGCCCTTCCAAAAAAATCATATTTCTTTGCCTCTTTTTCCTTCACCCAGAGTAACTTGTAAGAAATCTCAGAATATAGCCTATGTATGGTTTGTGGCAAGGTTTCTACATATGTAACTTAAAAGGACCTCTGGATCCCACACAAGTGTTCAAGGTAACAATGTATATTCTGTATAGGACAACCTTTATTCCAATTCACATCAAATTCAGAAAATTAAAAAAAAAAACTGATAGTAGCCCATAATCAATTTCCATATCCTTTTTTCTTTCTTGAATCCCCCCTTTTCCCTTGAGGCTATGCAGTCTCTTCAACTGATAGCATAGCATTGTGTTTTGTGCTCTCCATACAAGTTGAACAAAGTTGGTATTGCTAAAATGATAAAACCCCATCATTCTAGTAAGAGTCACTTTCATCCCAGAGAAACATATGAGTGTTTGAGGCTCCTCATTTTTATGGTACTCCTTCGAGGGTTTAGGGAGTCCCCTCAGAATGGAAACAAATTTGGAGTTGCTAAAGAGGCAACTCCCTTTTCCATCAGACTTTCACTGTTTAAATGAGTCACTGTAATAGCAGAGAAAAAAAGACCAGGTCTTTTGTTTCCCTGTGTGGTAGTTTTAATCCTTTTCTACCCCTTATGTTTTAGGAGTTATTTGTGTAATTGAAGAAGCTAGCACTGCCCAAGAACACCATTTTTCTCTGAGTGGCTGGGCCTCAGAACTCTTGAATTTATGACAGCTTGAGAGGCAAGTCTCTTTTGTTATCTAATATGTTAGAATTCAAGAAATCCCTAAAACTTGAACCGCTGGTTACCTTTCCTAGGATTGTGTGGTTAAGAGATGTGCCATTGATTAAAGCATTCTATTTTCGCTTTATCTTTTTCATGGTTTTTTCTTTTGATGTTTTTTCTTTCACAACACGACTAATGTGGAAATACATTTTACATGATTACACATATATAACTTGTATCAAATTACTTAGCATCTTAAGGAGGGGGGAGGTAAAAGAGGGAGGGAGAAAATTTGGAACTCAAAATTTAAAAAAAAATTAATGTTAATATTTGTCATCACATGTAACTGGGAAAAAAATTCAATTTTTTTTAAAGAGTGCATGCCACTACTTTGTGCCACTGAACTCACCCCTTCTTTTGTTCATAATGTTAGTAAGGAAAGTCAATGATCATACCCCTACATATTATTACCAATACTCATTTAAATAATATAGTATGGAGAATTGGGAGCTAGGAATTAAAAAGATTTGGGTTCTAGTCCTGACACTGCCCACAACTAAGATGCGAGACTTTCTTAAAACTAATTTACCTTTCTGAACTTCATTGTCTTCATCTAAAAATGTGTGGTTTGGATTAAAAAAGATCCTTCCAACTCTAAGTCTATTATCCAGCGCTCCTAAGATCCTGAGAGCTCCTTTCAAAATCTAATTTCTATTTTAACCAATAGACAGAAGTCCTTAAATGGCTTTCTCTTCTGTTTTTAAACTTTTTTTCTGAGTCTAGACATCTTTATCACATCTAGTCTGTAAAGGCAGTAGAACCTATGGACTCTATCCCACTGCTGATGGGCCAGAAGTGTTGACTCATTCCATTTCTGATCTGGACTGCTTCATCCCTGCTATGGAAACATAGCTCTCTCCCCACTCCCACCCCCACTGCACCCCCAATTTCCTTACTAAGGGCTCACCTGATGGGTGCCAAACATAGCTATGGACATCCACCAGGTTTTAACACCACCATAGCTCAGAACTTCCAGACTCAAGTGATTCACCACCCTCGCCTCCTCTAGTATCAGGGATTACAAAGGTACACCAATTTTCTCTTCTTAATTAGATTAAATGTACACCTTGAAACCTTTCTTTTAGTATTAATTTGCTTAGAAATACATTCCTTCATAGAAACTGCAAATATAAACTTTAGTCCACATAGGCCTGCAGACATTGAATATTCACAACCAGTCTGAATTAACAAGGTTTGCCATATACATAAAGGACTTTCCAACTGTTTAGAAGAATAGTGTTCTCTAGACATTTCTAGAACGTAATTTGATAACAGATGTGCTGAATAAGTAAAGATAGCACAGACTCATGTTATTTTTCAAATGCCCGTTTCCTAGTTTTCCACCTTAACAAAAAGAGGTCTGCTTTATAAACTAGGAATCAGAGCCTGTGTCTTTGCCAAAAATGAAAACAGTGTGCAACAGGGATCCAAACAGGGACTAGATTGCTCAGATTACAACATGTACATGTCTGTTGAAAACATACATTTGGGCATGTGGTAACGGAACATTCCCTTTCCCTTAGAAAGCACTGTCCACATCCATCTTCTGAGGGAACTATTTTCTTGGGACTTGTTTCTCCTTAGTCTGATAAGAAAAAGCAAATGAGAAATAAAACATTCTCATCACTATTCCTCCGTTCAAAAAATAAATTTTACTCAGGAGGATGGGACAGTCCAGTTGAATTCTCTGCCACACACACACACACACACACACACACACACACAAGTGGAGGCAGAGAAACAATGGGTTTGGAAGGAAAATGGCCACCCAGGTGCTGCTGCTTCAGGAAAAACTCACTTATAGCAATTGAGTCTTAGCATCAAGTAGGAATGACATTAATAGACCCTGCTCAACAACTACTGAAGCTTTATTTGCCTTGAGTGGAATAAAAGTAGGCCAGAAAGAGTGAATGAGCTATTGCTGTCTATCCTCATCCCCACCTGCCAAGAACTCAGCTATTAGTTATTGTTGGAGGAGAAGGTGAAGCTTGCCTGAATGAATACACAGGCAAATGTTACGCTTATTAATCACATGGAGATATTTTCAAATATCCAAGTGTCAATTGTCAAGTTATCTATTTATCCATCTCTTATTATTTCTTTCCTTTTCTCATGATAACACCCTCTAACTTAAGGAGAACCTCAGTTACTCTCCTAGAGGATGTTCTGATGATTGTCTGTAGCAACAATGTTGCTAGCAGCTGTTGTGGGTATGAAAGACCAACAATGACAGCACACAGAAAAGCTGCTAGCACAGGTTCTTTGATCTGCTTTTCTAAGGAAAGCAACTTTAAGGGGTTAACAATCTCACTTTAATCAAACATACATATATCATTCACTTAGTTCAGGGGGAAGAGCTAGCAGCCTGAACTTCAGAACAAATACAAACAAATTACAAACAGAGACAATATAAACAGAGCAAATAACACAATTCAACAGACAGGCTTTGTCTGATTGAGACATCACATATATATTTACCAAAAAGAGAAGCACCAACATCTGGGTTTTCTTCAAGGCGGGGGGCTCTTAACAATGGCTACCCAGAGTGTCCAGGCCAACACTCTTCCAGTGAGTGAGAGCCCCAAACGAAGCTAATCTCTGAGTTTATATACCCTTCTTAAGGCCCAGAAGGCTCCATACCTAATCAGCGAAAGGGTGTGGGCATGGGGCTTAACTCCTATCAAGACTTAATCAATGGCACTTGATTACTTTAGCATTCTAAAAGGGAAAACAGTAAAAATGTCCCACCCTAATTACTGATACATTGTCCTAGTGTCTTAGGTTCCCAAAATTGGTGATACTGGCCCCTGGGGGGGGGGGGGCATTAGAACAATCTAAGAGGGCAGTAGTAGCCTTGGGTGAAATTGGGGGCATTGAATAAAAGCAGAAGGAAAGAAGAGAAGAAAATTTTGAAAACCATTTGTACATATTTCACCTGTTGTGTAACAGGGTAAAAGTTTTAATGATTATATTATTTTCCAAATAAACACACAAAATGCAAGTTATAACCAATCGGTGCTCAAGTCTGCCAACAGGTTTTAACAAGCAAGGGTTGGCAGGTGAGCATGTCACAAATTGTTGAGAAGTCCAGCATGCACCAGCAGGAATATGTACGCGTACTGACTTACAATATTATACAGTTACATGACATAATATGGCATCATCAAAATTTCACTGCATGCAAAAACCCACAAATTTACAGTAAATTATTAACTTAAGATGCATCATTTAAAATTACATATGTTTTATATTTTTTGAAAAGATGAAAATTTTTTTTTAAAAAATGGTTAAAGGGCTAAAGAAAGTAGATTTCCTGGGGGATGCGAGTATTTTTTTTTTTGAAAAGGTAGCAATAGGCCAAATAAGTTTGGGAACCTCTGTGCTCTGAAGAATATAGCACAGAAACACACTTGGCCTGAGAAGAAAACAGTTCTCCCTTGACCACCAGCTCATTTCTACAGTTCATTTTATGAAAAAGGAAACTGAGGCAAATCAAGGTTGAGTAATTTGTCCAGGGTCACATAGCCAGCAACTGTCTAAGGCCTGATTTGAACTCAAATCTTCCTGACTCCAGGCCTGGCACCCTATCATTGCATCACCTAACTGTCCCTAAGAGTATTTACCTTTGGTCTTTATGTGATGAATTTCACCTTTTGGGAACACACACTCCTGCCAGCTTATCTTAACTTGATAACATAATCATATCCTTCCATTTAGAGCCCTTGAGGAAGACTCTTATCTATTTAAGGAAAAAGAGATTCTTACCCAGCTCAGGTGTAACTCTTAGATAAACTAAGAATGACTTAGTGGCTATGCTCTTTTCTGAATACAGAAATAGAGTTGCTGCATGAAGTCAATGCATTCAAACAAGTGAACTATGATTTGAAACAGGCATCCTAAAGGGGAAAGAAATGGGGACAGGAGAAGCATTCATACAACTCTGGCCAAAGGATGAGCTGACAAATGAAAAAAAAAGACAAATAGAGAATCATCAGCAATCCCTCACTGTCTAAATTGAAATAAAATCCCTCTACTTTTGGTAAAGAGGAAACTGTAATAGCCACACCAGAGCCCACTGGAATAGACACTTCCTTTATGGAAAAACTGTGGTTTAGGTTCCCCTTGGGAAATTCCTTATTAAATGACCATTTTTCAGATCCATTAAGAGAATAATTTCCAAAGTGCTTTGAAATGCATTTCTGTCTAGCCTGAAACTCACAGTACCAATGAGTAGTTTACATTTATGTGTATCTACACAGAGAGAGTATAAAAAAGCTTATATGGACCCTAAATCAAGAAATTTTAGTGTTATAATTAATTGTGCAAAGTTTTTCCTGGAATCTGGTGGGGTTGTTGTTTTTGAATTCAGTTGTCCTCCATGCTGAATTTGTACCTTGTTACAATCACCACATCAAATCAACCAGCATTTGTTTAGCCTCCTCCTATAGGCAAGATAGTGTTAGGTACTGAGCATAACAAGATGAAAAATGATACAGTCCTTATTTTCAATAAGCTTCCAATTGTGTAGAAGGGTGAAATATGCATAGAAATAAGTACGATACTAGGATAAATGCAAAGGAGAAATCTGGATGAAATTTCATGGAACAGTAAAAGGAGGGAGATTTTTTTTTGGAGGGGGGAAGGCAAGGCAATTGGGGTTAAGTGACTTGTCCAAGGTCACACAGATAGTAAGTGTCAGGTGTCTGAGATCAGATTTGAATTCAGGTCCTGCTGATGATTCCAGGGCCAGTGCTCTATTCACTGCATCACCTAGCTGCCCTGAGATATTAATTTCAACAAAGAGTTTCAAAGAAAGATTCATAGAGAAGTACCACTTAAGCTGGTCCATGAAGGATAAGAAGGATTTCCACAGATGGCAATGTAAGGCTAGGGTGGATTGATTTACTCAAACCCTCAAGCCAAGCCACCCCACCCCACCCCACTTAAAGTAAGCGATAAGAAGTCCCAATTAATCTCAATCTTGGGCTTTAGACTGATTACTAAAAGTACTTGGGAAATGGAATGATGTAGTGTGGAAAGACTTGACAGAGAAAACTTGGCCATACCCAGAGGTCATCTATAAATTATCAAGCTAGTTCAGGTTCAAATCATTTGGGAGATTAGAGCTAGTGCAGCTTTTTGGTAAAACCCCTGAGGAAGAATTGGAGAGGGTGGAAAGGAGGGGAAAATAAAAGAATGGAGGGAGAGAGGGAAAGAAGAGACCTCAGCTTTGGCTTTGTCTAAGTTTAATTCCCACCCAATACCCTTTAGTCAGAGGAAGACCTTGCCAATGTTGAAAAGTTTGGAGAATTTTGGACTTCTATTCCTAGCAGAGTCCACATGGTGTCCCTAGATCAGCTGGCAGCAGCATCTACATTGGGAGGTAAAGACAGGTTGGAAATACATTCAGGACTTGGCCAGAAGGTCACCATCTCTAATGGGAAGTTTTTGAGCACCCCACAAATGGGAGAAAAGAACTACCAGCATCCAGGAGCTATGAGTTATCCCTTTTTCACATGTACTTTCCAAGCTTAAGACCACTTTCTCCAAGACTCTTTATGCACTTGTACCATAATGTGCCACAGAGTTATTAGGGGAGATGTTTTCTGAGCCTTTGTAAACGCTTCTTTCCTAAAACTACTTAAGAATGAATGACTAAAACAATTCTCAATTGAGTCTTTGAAGGAAATATGCTGGTAGAGAATTGAGGCAATAGTATAAAAGAATAACCCAGCCGCTTCAGCACCTTAATAACCTATCCCTGAAGCCCTGAGAGGGTGATATAATCAGCACAAATCTGGGGATCCTACTTGCTAGTGTGCATGTGGGTTGGGAAAATATGTCTGGAGCCACTGTTACAGAGATTTTAAGAGAGTGGTTTCCAAGCACGGGGGGTGACCTGTGCTAATGAGCAGCAGCGGAGAGGACAGAACAAGACTGAAAGACAAGTCGTGGTACAATTTGTCTAGAATTGTTCATGAAGAGAGAAAGAGAAAAAGAAAGTTGCAAGGATAGGCTGGCGTCACACTGGGAATGTTCTTAAAAGCTAGGCCAATGTGTTGTTGTTTTATCATTTAGCAATAAACAGTGGACATTTTCAAGCAGCAGTATAATATAGTAAAACTGGAGCTTTAGGAAAATGATGTTGACAGTGCTGTAAAGGATAGATTAGAGAAGGAAGAGTGTGGAAGAAGGAAGCCAATTAAAATACTATTACCATGATATAAGTGAAAGATAATGCAAGCTAGCCTAAGGTGGAAACAATAGGAAAGTAGAGGAGGTTAAGGATGCGAGGATATTGTTGACAATCAACAAATTACAGCAACTAATTAAATGTAAGATGGGGTGAGAGAGGGAAAAGTCAAAGATAACTGCAGTGTTTGGAGCCAGGGTGCCTTGAAGGTTAGTGAAACAACAACTAAAACAAGAGGAGAGGAAAAAAGAGAGCATATTTCAGTCACATCTGAATCTTCATGACCCCATTTGGAATTTTCTGAGCAAAAATATTAAAGTGGCTTGCCATTTCCTTCTCCAAACCTTTTTACAGATGAGGAAACTGAGGCAAACAGGGTTAAGTGACTTATCCAAGGTCACATAGCCAACAAGTGTCTGAGCCTAGATTTAAACTCGGGTCTTCCTGAGTCCAGGCCAGGCACTCTATCCAATGAGCAACTAAGAGCATGGAAACAACATAAAAAGGTTTTGAGATACAGAGGAGTGGATATGAAGTGGAGAAAATAAGAGCTTGTGACAGGTAGACTCATTCTTCTCAATAAAGCGGAACATAATGTCATATGTGGAAATGGAGCAGTGATATAGGGATAGATTTAGGGATCGAGTGAAGAAGTGGCATTTTAAAATAATTTTTGCTGATAGGGAGGAAACATTCCTAGACATGAACCTTTTTCATATGAGTAAGAACAAAGCCAATTAAAGCAAATACATCTTAGCTAGTTAGAATTATTACACCTACATATACTCATTAAAACATAAAATAAGTTCTAATAAATCTTTTGTGGTTAAACTATAACATTTCAGGGTACCCTATGCACATTGGAAATGCCAGATGATGAATAAATAATAGGAATCCTGATAAATATGGAGGGATTTTTCCCCAATGGGAAAGCTTTTGTTTTGTTATTTTAAATGACAAATAAGGGGTAAGTAGATAATCTCAGACTACATTTTAATTGCTGCCCATTTCACCCTCTAGTTTACTCTAGTTCTTAATATTAGGTCCTCTAGCATTTAGTACTAGGGTACTCTAAAGCAAGAGTTCTTAACCTCTTTTATGTCACAGACCCTTGTGGAAGTCTGGCAAAGCCTATGAACTATTCCAAATGTTTTAAATGTATAAAACAAAATCCATAAGATTGCAAAGGAGTGAAAATAGAGATATAATTTCCCCTGAAATGTATCCAAAGACACCCTTGGGCATCCATAGATCTCTGGTTAAGAACTCCTGCTCTAGAATGATTTTTCTATGAGTGTACCCAGGAGCAGCTTTAATAGATGAGCTTAAGCATGCTGTGATTCACCATTCTTCCACGGTACATTTTGATCACCCCTATTGTTTCAATGTAGCCTCCACCCTCATTTAACTACATCAGTGGTATGGCTATGGACCTCAGCAATGACAGACAGCATCCCCAGTGCACCAGCATCTGCTTGCTGCTAGCCAAATTTCTGGATTTCACACACTTTGAGTAATCCATAAGTTAAAGCAGCAGTGATTAGAGCATGAGGCTGCTTACTCAGTGACTTAACCTTTCTCCTTGAAATCATCAATAGCAGTCATCTTGTTAACCATGTCCTCTAAAACCTGCATTAGTCACACTTCATTTCATAGCTCCATAGATCTGACTTTAATAGGCCTCCTCAGGGGATACTAAAAAGGCACATCAATAGTGAAGTTTCATTGACACATACAGACAGTTGACAAATATTTTCCACATGCTGTATGCTTTGGGGAAAAGAAGCAAAACAACTTCATCCTTTGTACCTTGACCCTCTGCTTACTAGGCCTTTTGAATAATCACGACTGTGCAATCAGAGCTTTAATAAGCGTCTCTAAGATTTGCCAAAGCAAAAACTTGACCTCAATCAGGAACTGATTTCAGCAAAGATGAATGATGATGAAGAAGAATGTATTTGGATTTCTCTAAGGCCTATGTTAACCAAACTGAGGTCATTATGTGGCCCCTATAAAATCAATATTTTATTAAAGTAGAGAAACCTTGGCCTGTAACTCCGTTGGTACGGCTAAACTCTGTGTGTGGCTAAGAACAAAGGAAAGACCAGTGATGTGAATGTTTGTGACTGCTGTTCATCATAAAAAGCAAAAAAGGGTGGTAAAGGGAGTCATAGGGCTTAAAAGGAAGAATCTAACTGTTCTGAGGTTGACTCATCAGAGAGGCTTAATAAATGTGATGGTGATGGCCCAGAAAAACTGTAGGAAATTAATTATCCACAGAATTTAAACTAATCTTTGACATGGAGAATGATGTAATTGTAAATGCACCTCCAAATGACCCATCTTATTATCTTACAGGCATCTCTTTAAAATGGGACCTGATAACATATAATAAGGTACAGTGTAGTTCAAGGCTTTTTATAATCTCAGAAACAATCAAAATAAAGAGAACAAATTTAAAGAAAGCATATTTTAACATATTTAGACAGCTAGACACAAAGGGCTTTTAGGAATACAGAAAAGTTACATGCCCATTAAGGAAACAATACTAAAACTTTCCCAATGAGAAAAAAATAGTGGAAAATTAAGGTAACCCACTTTGCTAAATTAGAAGCTGCAAAAAGACATGAATTATAATCAAAAGAGTTAGTTATAGTAGACTGTTAGGAACTAATATCAAATTAGCCAAAACCTATATTCAGAGGCATAACACAAGAAAAAAAGCTCTCAAACTAAATAGAAGGAAAAAAAGAAATATGTCAGAATAAGAAAAAAGTAAGATTACATTACTTTGACGGAATTTGAATGATAATAAAAGGTGACAAGTAAAAGGCAGATATTGAAAACCTTAAAGTATGATACAACTATGAGTGATTATTATATGATGATGAGAAATTATGATTCAATGGATTGTTATGTTAGAGTTTTAGGTTGTTATTTGTTCTGGGTTCCAGCATGAGGTTGCTGGTAGTACACTGGGTAGAGAGTGGACCTGGAGTCAGGAGGACCTGAATGCAAATCTGGCCTTAGACACTTACTAGCTGTGTGACCCTGGGCAAGTCATTTAACTTCCCTTAACCTCAGTTTCTTCAACTATAAAATGGGTTTGATAATGGCACTTATCTCACAAGGCAGCATTTTGCCATTTAGCTTGAAAAGGGAGGACTTTTCTCACAGTTGTAGTTACTCATACAAGGAATTGGTAAGCCAGATATACATAACCTTGCCAAGAAAGATTTCTTCAAATGAAGAATGCTCATCTTTCTAAAGAATTTTGGCTGTTTCACCAGACAAGATTCTGGGCTTCTATTGCTTTTTCAGACGCTGAATCTAAAATGTGATACATGGATTTTACAAAATGACTTCACTGACAAAGAAAACAGGAGTCATTCAGTATAATTCTTCAATTTATCAAACATTTAACATATGTCGACTATGTGCAAGACACTGCTATAGTTACACATGTGGCCATAATAATAATGGAGCACTAAAATGTTTACAATGCTTTTGGCATATATCACCTCAGTCAGTCCTCACAAACATCCTTTGAGGTAGGTCCTATTGCTATGCCCCACCCCACCCCACCCCACCCCCTTTATTTTATAAATGAGGAAAATGAGGCTGAGAGAAATTAAGTGACTTGCTCAGGGTCATATGGCTAAGTAAGTATCTGAGGAAAGATTCCAACTCATATCTTCCTGACTCTAAGGCCAAAATTCTTGCTACTATGGTACCTAGATGCCAAAATAAGAAAAGTCCTCACTGTTGAGGAAAAATTAATCTAATAGGAATGGAAGAGTATTATATGTACTCAAATATGCACTATATAGGATAAAAATGACAAAGATAAATGAGAGGCCTAGAAAAAGAGGAATCACTTTCATCTAAGAGTAGGAAAGAAACGATGGGGAGTTTTTACTTAGATTGTGGCATTGAACCCCACCCTTAAGAGAGAAAATAATTTCAACAGGCAAACATGAGGGAAGAAGTGCCTTCTAGGCCCATTGTGTGAATTCGTGGAAGTGAGAGAACACAGAATAAGATTTTACAATAGCTACTCGTCATCGTGGCTAGAACGTGGAGTGCGTGAAGGGCAGTAGTATAAAATAAAAGTGGAAAGATAACTTACAGAGGGCCTTAAAGACAAGAAGTTTATATTTACCCAATGGGCAATAGAGATGCATTGAAGGTTTTTGAGTAGGAGTGTAATATGATCATAATAGTGCACTAGGAAGATAATTTTGATATTTAAATAGAGAGGAAGACAAGAGTCAGAGAATGCTAACTGAAGAAATAAGAGGCTATTTGTAGGAATACAGAAACCAGAAGTGATGAGGGCTTGAATTAGGAGGTAGAATTGTGAGTAGACAGGGGAGGCAGATTGAAGAGATATTGTGGAAACAGATACAACAGAAGTTGGCAAGAAATTATGCCTTGATCTTCTGTTTACTCAAAATTCTTTGAGAACTATGAGAAAACAGAGGTTTTTCCATCAGCCAGCACTGTACCATCTATACATGGAATCATGGATTACATCAAATGGAGAAATTTTGAATGCTGTGGATAAGTTCACTTACCTCGGTGGTATGATGAGGTTAATGTACACATTTCCAGAGTGTTTGGGAGGCTCTGAAAGAAAATATGGGAGAGAAGAGGCATTAGGTTGTCTACCACACTGAATTTCTACAGTCACTGTGCTGACTTCATTGTTGTATGCCTATGAAACCTGAACAGTCTATCAGCTCCATGCCAGGAAATTGAACTGCTTCCATTTGAATTGTCCTAAAGAAGATTCTGAAGATTACTTGACAAGATAAGGTACCAGACATTGTAGTCCTCTGTAGCTCTGAACTGCCAAACACTCAAACTCTACTGCTTTCAACTCCAATGGGCAGGCAGTCTAGTCAGAATGCCAAACATATGTTTACCTAAAGGCTATTTTACAGAGAATTCACACAAAGCAAGGGTTCCCCTGTAGGTCAGAAGAAGAGATACAAGGACACTCTTAAGTTCTCTATGAAGAACTTTAGTATGTTTGTGTGACATGGCAGATGTTGGCACAGGACCACCCAGCATGGCATGCCTGCATCAAAAAAAAGTGCTGTGCTCTGTGAGCAAAGCAGAATTGAAGTAGCTCAAAAAAAAGTGAAATGCTAAAATTTAGAGCTATCTCCCTCCCAAATGTTCAGACAGACTATTTGTGCCTGTGGTAGAACCTTTTGACCTCGTACTCATCTGATCAGCCACAGTTGAACACACTGTCGGTTGACCCCATCATCATGATGTCATTTTATCCTTTCTGAGTACAAAGGACAAACAACAATATCAAAGCAGTGGTGCCAACTTCTACCATATGCCAGTATTATAGCTGCATATGCCTATCTTCCACCTTCATGCAATTACATTTGCTATCTTTCCTTCTGTGTTTGACAATAAAGTACAATCAGGGGGATAGTCTCAGCTATTCCATTAATCAAATTCCCAGTCTCCATCAGGTCACATTATTGGGATCATGGCTAGGGAGCTGTATTGATATGCTTCTGCATCTTCTTGTCATTTCTCCCTAAGACCCAACTCCTTCATGGTGCTCTACTTGGTGTCCTTACCTCAATAATCCTTGAAGGAGTAGAAAGCCCCCAACAGAGTAATATGTTGCAATACTCTTACCTTCATGCCATCATCACATCCAATAGCCTATTTAAGATATAAAAGAAGTAAAGGGCAGGGGAGTCCATTGACTCAAGGTCTCTCTTTTTTTCTATTTTTTAAAAATTTATTTAATATATTTAGTTTTCAGCATTGATTTTCACAAGAGTTTGAATTACAAATTTTCTCCCCATTTCTACCCTCCCCCCCACTCCAAGATGGCGTATATTCTGGTTGCCCTCTTCCCCAGTCAGCCCTCCCTTCTGTCACCCCACTCCCCTCCCATCCCCTTTTCCCTCCCTTTCCTGTAGGACAAGATAAATTTCTACACCCCATTGCCTGTGTATCTTATTTTCTAGTTGCATGCAAGAACCTTTTTTTTTGGTTTTGAACATCTGTTTTTAAAACTTTGAGTTCCAAATTCTCTCCCTCGTCCCTTCCCACCCACCCTCCCTAAGAAGTCAAGCAATTCAACATAGGCTACATGTGTATCATTATGTATAACACTTCCACAATACTCATGTTGTGAAAGACTAACTATATTTTGCTCCTTCCCAACCCATCCCCCTTTATTGAATTTTCTCCCTTGACCTTGTCTCCTTTCAAAAATGTTTGTTTTTGATTACCTCCACCCCCATCTGCCCTCATCTCCATCATCCCCCATTTTTTTATCTTCTCTTCTTCCCTCTTCTTTCCTGTGGGGTAAGATACCCAATTGAGTATGTATGGTATTCCTTCCTCAGGCCAAATCTGATGAGAGCAAGATTCACTCATTCCCCCCTCACCTGCCCTCTTCCCTCCTCCCACAGAACTGCTTCCTCTTGCCACCTTTATGCGAGATAATCCACCCCATCCTATCTCTCCCTATCTCCTTCTCTCAATATATTCCTCTCTTATCCCTTAATTTTATTTTATTTCTGTTAGATATCTTCCCTTCATTTTCAATTCACCCTGTGCCCTCTCTCTCTCTCTCTCTCTCTCTCTCTCTCTCTCTCTCTCTCTCTCACACTCCCTCTCTCTCTCCCTCTCTCTTTCTCTCTCTGTATATACACACATACACATTTACTTATATATATATATATATAATAAACACACACACACACACACACACACACACATATATATATATATATATATATATATATATATATTCATATTCCCTCTAGCTACTCTAATGCTGAGATCTCATGAATCATACACGTCATCTTTCCATGTAGGGATGTAAACAAAACAGTTCAACTTTAGTAAGTCCCTTGCAATTTCTTTTTCTTGTTCTTTTTCTTGATTATCTTTTCATGCTTCTCTTGATTCTTGTGTTTGAAAGTCAAATTTTCTATTCAGCTCTGGTCTTTTCACTGAGAAAGCTTGAAAGTCCTCTATTTTATTGAAAATCCACATTTTGCCTTGGAGCATGATACTCAATTTTACTGGGTAGGTGATTCTTGGTTTTAATCCTAGCTCCATTGACCTCCAGAATATCGTATTCCAAGTCCTTCGATCTCTTAATGTAGAAGCTGCCAGATCTTGGGTTATTCTGATTGTGTTTCCACAATACTCAAATTGTTTCTTTCTGGCTGCTTGCAGTACTTTCTCCTTGATCTGGGAGCTCTGGAATTTGGCGACAATATTCCTAGGAGATTTCTGTTTGGGATCTATTTGAGGAGGTGATCGATGGATTCTTTGAATTTCTATTTTACCATCTGGTTCTAGAATACCAGGGCAGTTCTCCTTGATAATTTCTTGAAAGATGATATCTGGGCTCTTTTTTTGATCATGGCTTTCAGGTAGTCCAATAATTTTTAAATTGTCTCTCCTGGATCTATTTTCCAGGTCAGTGGTTTTTCCAATGAGATATTTCACTTTGTCTTCCATTTTTTCATTCCTTTGGTTCTGTTTGATAATATCTTGATTTCTCATAAAGTCACTAGCTTCCACTTGCTCCAATCTAATTTTTAAGATAGTATTTTCTTCAGTGGTCTTTTGGACCTCCTTTTCCATTTGGCTAATTCTGCCTTTCAAGGCATCTTCTCCTCATTGGCTTTTTGGAGCTCTTTTGCCATTTGAGTTAGTCTATTTTTTAAGGTGTTGTTTTCTTCAGTATATTTTTCAGTATTTTTTTGGGTCTCCTTTAGCAAGTCATTGACTTGTTTTTCATGTTTTTCTCTCATCCTTCTCATTTCTCTTCCCAATTTTTCCTCTACGTCTCTAACTTGCTTTTCCAAATCCTTTTTGAGCTCTTCCATGGCCTGAGAGCAGTTCATGTTTTTCTTGGAGGCTTTTGGTGTAGGCTCTATGACTTTGTTGACTTCTTTAGGCTGTATTTTTTGGTCTTCTTTTTTCACCAAAGAAAGAATCCAAAGTCTGAGACTGAATCTGGTTGTGTTTTCGCTGCCTGGCCATATTCCCAACCAACTAACTTGACCCTTGAGTTTTTCAGTGGGGTATGACTGCTTGTAGAGTTTAGAGAACTATGTTCCTCGCCTGGGGGGATGTGCCAGCTCTGCCACACCAGCACTCCTCCTTTCCCAAGAACCCCCAACCCAGACTGGACTTAGATCTTCAGCAGGCTCTTCACTCCTGCTCTGATCTGCCACTTAATTCCTCCCACCAGGTGGGCCTGGGGCCAGAAGCAACTGCAGCTGAACTTCTGTAGCTGTCCCACCTCCACTGCCCCGGGGGCGGTGGCCAAACAGCGAACTCCTTCCACTCCCTCAGCTTTTCCCACTAATCTTCTCTACTGTCTTTGGTGTTTGTGGGTTGAGAAGTCTGGTAACTGCTGCAGCTCACTGATTCAGGGCGCTAGGGCATGCTCTGCCCGACTCCTGGTCTGGTTGGTCCGTGCCACTCGTGCTAGGCTCTGCTCCACTCCGCTCCACTCCCAGCTCCATGTGGGATAGACCTTGCCCAGAGACCATTCAGGCTGTCCTGGGCTGAAGCCCTTCTTCCCTCTGCTGTTTTGTGGGTTCTGCAGTTCTAGAATTGGTTCAGAGCCATTTTTATAGGTTTTTGGAGGGACTCCATGGGGAGGTCACGCTAGTCCCTGCTTTCCAGCCGCCATGTTGGCTCCACCCCCCCCCCCATGGTCTCCCTTAAGAACTTTGGAATTGATCATGTGACATGGGAGACACTGGCACAGGAGTGCTTGGCATGGCGCAGCCACATCAGAGAAGGTGCTGTTCTCTATGAGCAAAGTAGAATTGAAACAGTGTAAAGGAAACACAGGATGCGCAAGTTTGGAGTGTCCACCCCAATTGTTCACACAGACTATTTGTGCCCGACCTGTGGTAGAGTATTCTTAGCTTGTATTGTCCTGATCAGCCACAGTCTGACACATTGAATCTTGACTCAAGCATAGTGATGTCATTTTGGTCCTCTTCAAGAATGAAGGACAACAACCAACCAACCAAGAGGTAGGACTTAAATATGAACAAGGCCTTGATGTCTCTGAACCAATCAGTAACAGACATTAGACTAGGTGTGAGAAGTCTTTGAAATCCATTATATGAAATGGTGTTGACTCTTTACAAGAGACATCTTGGAATTGGCTGAAGAAATCAGTCATGTCCTGTGGGTTTTTTATAAAATAGCAGACCAGTTAAATACTCAGAAGATTCTAATGTGGATCCAGGAGAGGCAAGTTTCAGCCCAGTCTCTGAAATGCAATCACATGCAGGGGGAGAAGAAGAGTCTGTGTCTTTTTCCTGACTTCAGAGGGTCAGAGGACCAACACATCTCACTAGATCCCTAGCAATGTCCCCAAAATAACTGAAAAAACTGTTGAGAACCAAAGACAAACTAAGTAGATCTAAACCAAGGAAGATCAGCTTCTAGACTCTATGAAGAATGACAGCTAAGGGGAATAAGTGGGGACATCAACAAAGGGACTTGCAGGAAATCTGAGTCTCCCCCTTACTCAAAGCTTGAGGCCACTCCCCTAACCTCTATATCTACTAATAGGAGAAATGTGTCATGGACTTTTGAGTGGGAAATTTTGTACCAAATCGTCTTAATATGGCACTTTAATAAATACTCCCTTTCTAATAGCTAATTCTGGTTGCTAATCAATATTAATAAGAAACCATGGATGAAGGACACCAATGGGTCCTAACTACAATACAAGAAGAAAACCATACCTCTGGAACTTTTAAGATTCCTCTAAAACTCTGGGCACCTGGTTTACAAGTACATGTGAAATTGGGAGAATAGCCCCAGTGTATATGCTGGAAGAGCATTACTGATCTCATTTTTCTCAAAATAACTTTCTCAGCAGGTGTACCTATGAATTCTGTCAATCAAGGCAATAAGCAAAAAAAGAGAGTTTTCCTCAAATCAAATTTTTAAAGAAAAATTAATTTGGTGAGAAAAAGCTTTCAGACCTCAGATCATGCAGTCCCACTGTGGAAAGTCAGAAACGCAGAGATTAGGACTCACTTGGGCTAGCCCACAACTAAGGAAGATAGAGAAAGACTTACATCTCATAGTGTCTTAGTTGAATGTATTAATCTTGCTGGCTAGGTGCTAAGATCGAAGTTCAGTTGTCTCTACCTATCAAAGGAAAGTTCTGTCAGTGCCCTCTAAGTTGCTGTACCATGGGAACAAAGCTTTTGCCACCATTCCTCAGCTACATCTATACTCCCTAGAACCATGCAGAAAATCTGCAAATAGAATCAAGGACTCCATACTTTCATTCCAGAGTCTGTCAAATAAACCAGTATGCCCCCTCTGAACATAGAAAACCATTACACAAATCCATAAATGTTTGGATATTGCTACTGGCCAAATCTGTTTTAAAATAATAACTAGAAATAGCCTTTTTAAGTCATTTAATTTCATACTACCAAAAAATGCTCCTAAGGATCCTGACATATAACCCCATGTTAAAGATTAGATCAGAACAGGAAGAAGATTTTCTTATAACACAGACTTTATATTTTGAAGTTCTAGAACAAAATGTACTCTGAGTGGCTTGGCACTATTAATTTTAATGAAAGGCCAGAAGATATATCCACATGGTTTTATGTGTCTCTCTTTATGAGATGTATGTCCAATTTCCTCAGGGCACAAAAATGTTTCAATGGCAAACCATGAATGATGCCTTGCTCAAGTCCCATAAGATTTTATAATAGCTATTTGATATTCCCAAGAAAACATGTAAAATGGCAGGAGAGCAGAGGAAAGAGGGAAGTGGAGGAGAGGAGAGGGGAAGAGAAGGGAAGGAATGGAGGACAGGAGAGGAGAAGAATGAAGTTGGATTCTCTGCCTTTAAAATAACTCATAAATGTGAAATGAGAAAAGGGCATTTGAATAAAAGGTTAATAAAGCTAGCTTAGGTTTTTAGATGATACAGCTTTTGCTCAAATAATTTGAAGCCATGAGGAAAGTATTAAATATGAAATTATCAGGATGGATGTGGACTCAAGATGAATACAGCCAAGATGAAGGTGTATTTTGTACTAAATCTTTTTCATAGCATTATAGTGTGAAGAGGGTCTTTAGAGACCACTGTGCACATAGTGGGTATTATAATAGGTACTATTGTTGTTAGATGAATGAATCCAGACTACCAGGCTAATTTTAGAGAAGAGGAAACTGAAATACAGAATGGTTGTGACTTACCTAAACTCACATTGATACCAGAAACTACATCTTTAGAACCCTTCTAGCTCAGTCAAATCTTTGTTTCCTAGTTCCTGCTACCTCCTTTTTTTATCATTTTCTAGGCTAACAAAGTTTTAAAATATTATTTATACATGCAGAATCGCATTCTAAAATAAGATAAAACTTTCAAGGATTCCTATTAAATTCCTGGAATAACATTGACTACATTTTGACCAGTGTATAATATCAATTTTATATTGTGCTCACTTCTCTTCATCCATTTTCTGTCCTATAAAACAGTATAGCATCTATAGGGATAACACTTGTTACTCACTCTTAATAATGTAGTGTTTGACAGCAGGCTTGATTTTTTCTTATTAGCATTGAAGACTTGGATAAAAAAGTTAATTAGAAATTATCTGAATAACTATCGTATATGAAGATAGCATAACATTTTTGCATCAAGAAAAGACACATACAAGGAATCTAGAGACATGGGGAAAGATTTGTATAACCTGATATAGAGCAAAATAAACAAAATCATGAGAACAATATATAAAAATGCCTACAATGATATAAATTAAAAGATAACTTTTGAACATTGAATTATTTTTTAAATAATGAAGACTCCAGAAAACAGATAATGAAAAATAACTCCCCATCCCCAGTAGCAGACAGTAGACTACTATGACAGAATATTTTATATATTGATAGATGTTATGTCAATATCAGGTACTTTTGTTTAATTGTTTTCTTTGTCAAAATGAAAAGTTCAAGGGGAGAGAGTCAAGATGTACAAGATATACAAAAGTGAAAGGTAGCATTTTTGCCTTGGCTCCTCCACAACAACAGAGAAATAATTCAAATATCTTGAAGCCACAGTCAGGATCATATAAAATTTAGCAGCTACCATTGCAAAGGCATTGGGGCTTGGATATAATATTCTGGAAGGTAAGGAGCTGTATATATATATATATATATATATATATATATATATATATATATATATATATATATGTATATATATGTATGTGTATATATATGTGTGTGTGCGCGTATGTGTGCATATATGTATATATATATATGCACATTATATACTTATATAATATTTTATAAGGGAAAATGGATATTTAATGAAATAGAAGACTTTCAAGCATTCTTGATAAAAATACAGAGCTAAATAGAAAAAGTGATATTCAAGCACAAGACTCAAGAGAACATAAGTTGTAATCATGAATGAGGAATAATAAGGGATGAAACAAGATTAAACTAATTACATCCCTGTATAAAAAGATAATACATATAACCACTCAGAATTTTATCATCACTACTGCTGTTAGAGGAAGTCTTCATAGAGCACATAGGTGTGAGTCTATTATGTTGGGATGATCTCAGAAGAAAAATGGAAGTGTGAGAAAGAGGGATGCACTGGAAGAGAGTAGGAAGAAAGAGGAAGAATTAGAAAAATGATCTCACATAAATGGGGAGTACAAGGAGGAGATTATACAATGAAGGTGAGGATGGAGAGATGGGCATTATTTGAACATCACTTTCAGATGGTGGTTCAAGGAGGGAAGAATATATATACCCACATTTGGATACAGAAATTCAACTTGCTCAACATGGAAGTAGGAGGGAAAAGGGCAAAAGAAAAAAGAAGAAAAAGGGTAGATTAAGGGAGACAAGGTTTTATAAAAGAAGTATAGAAGAATAAGATGGAAGCAAATATACAGTCAGAAATTATAAGTGTGAATGTGAATAAAATGACCTCACCCATAAAATAGAAGCAGATATCAGAATGAATTACAAATCAGAACCCAATAGTAAGTTGCTTATAAGAAAGATACAAATAGAATAAAAAAAGATAGATACAAATAGAATAAAAATATGAAAATAGAGTGGAATCTATTATGTACTAGTCAAAGTAAAAAAAATTCAGGGTTAGCAATTGTAATCTCAATCAAAGGAAAAGCAAAAACAGACTAAGAAAAGACACTGACAGGGAAATTACATTTTGCTGAAAAGATACCATAGCAAATCAGTTAATATCAATTATAGAATATGTATACCAAATGGCATAGCATCTAAATTCTTCAAGGAAAAGTTAATTGAGTAACAGGAAGAAATAGAAAGTAAAACTATAATAATGGAAAATATTAATTTACCCCTCTCAGACTTAGAAAAGTCTAAACATTTTAGTATGTATCCAAAGCAGTACTTAAGGGAAAATGTTTTATTCCTAAATGAGAGAAAGAGGTGGGGGGGATAAACTGAGCATGCAACTAAAAATACTGGAGAATCAAATGAGACCTCCCCAGTTGAACAGTAAAAATGACATACTGAAAATCAATGGAGAGATTAATAAAATTTAAAGTAAAAATAATTTTGAACTAATAAATAAAAATAGAATCTGTTTGGGGGGGTGAAAAACTAATTAAATAGATAAAACACTGGCTAACTTGATTTTCTAAAACAAAGAATAAAACCAAATTACCAGAATCTAATATGAAAAGGGTGAATGGACCACCAATGAAGATGAAATTTCAGCAATTATTAGGAATTATTTTGCCCAATTATATTCCAGCAAAACTGTCAATCTAAGGGAAATGGAAGAATATTTACAAAGCTATAAATTGCCCAGATTAACAGAAGAGGAAATAGAATATTTAAATAACCCTATCTTAGGAAAAGATATTGAATAAGCAATAAATGAGCTCCCTAAGGAAAAAACCCGAGGACCAGATAGATTTATAAGTGAATTCCACCAACCATTTAAGGAACAATTAATGTCAATACTATATTAACTATGGGGAAAAATGGGTAAAGAGTCCTACCAAATTCCTTTTATGGCACAAATGCGTTTTTGATACCTGCACCAAAGACAGCAAAAACAAAGAAGGAAATCTATGTGCTAATTACCCTAGTGAATATTGATGCAAATATTTTAAATAAAATACTAGAAAAATAGATTGCAGAAATATATGGTTAAGGTGAGAGAAAAGGGAAATGACAAATTCTGGAGGGAATGTGGGAAAAGAGGCACTATTCAAGGAGTGGTGAAATACTCCAACCATTCTGGAAAGCAATTTGAACTACGCAGAAAAAACAAAAACAAGCCAAAAAAACCCTATTAGACTGTGCTTGTCTTTGACCCAGCAATGCCACTTTTGTTGCTGCTCAGTCCTTTTGGTTGTGGCTGACCCTCTGTGACTCCATTTGGGGCCTTTTTTGGCAAAGACACTGGAATGGTTTGTCATTTGCTTCTCCAGCTTATTTTACAGAAAAAGAAACTGAGGCCAATGGGGTTAAGTGCTTTGCCCTGAGCCACACAGCTAGTAAGTGTCTGAGGCCAGATATAAACTCAGGAAAATAAGTCTTCCTGACTCTTTGGCACTCTACCTACTATGCCACTTAGCTACCCAGCAATACCATTATTAGATCTTTTCCTCTTTCTTTGATCTCTTTGGGGTATAGCAATACCACTACTAGGTTTATAGCCCAAAGAGATAAACAAATAGCAAGGGGAAAAGAAGTCATACATACAAAATATTTATAGCATCTCTTTTTGTAATGGCAAAGAATTGGAAACAGGGGATGCCCATCACCTGGAGAATAGCCGAACAAGGTATAATATATGACTGTGATGGAACGATATTAGGCTGTAAGAAATTTTGAAAGGAATGATTTCAGAAAAACTTGGTGAAACATGTAAACCAATGCAGAGTGAAATGAATGGGACCAAGACATTTTGCATAGTGACAACATTGTAAAGCTAATCAACTAAGTCTTCGACTTACCACAATGCCAAAGGACTCATGTTGAAACATGATATCCACCACCAGATAAAGAGTCAATGGACTCAGGGCATAGGCTGAAGCATTGTGGGTTTTTTATCTCTTTCTTTTTTTTCTTGATTTTTTTTTGAAACATGGCTTTATGTGGGACTTTGTTTTGCATGACTTCATATTTTTAAGGTGTTTTGTATTTCTTGCCTTCTCAATGGATGATGAAGGGAGTCAGAAGAGGAAGAGAATTTTTGAACTGAAAATAAAATTGAATAAAAAGCAAAATAGAAAGTTTTGTCTCTGGATGGCTATAAAATGACTGATATAAAGACCAAAAAAGGAAGGAAAGCTCAGATCAATCACGAAGGAATCCAGGTTTGGAAGTTTAAAAGAAATGACTTATAGATTCTTTGGGAGGAGGAGGAGAAGAGAGGAGGCTCAAACAGAATAAGAAGGAAATTATAAGGGTGACTTTGAGTGAATGGATCAGTGATGTAATTCAGAATTTGAATTTGTGGAAGAAAATTTTTGTGAAATTTCAGGGAACTTACAAAAAAATTAAGGAGAAAATTTTTCAGAAAATTTTAAAAGAATATCGGGAGCAAGGATAATTAAAGATGATATAAACAGATTAAGAAGAATCAAGTAGTATTAATGAGTAGATACAGAAGGAGTACTGAAGAAGGAGAAGGTAGGGGGCAAGTCAAAGCAAGGTAAAGTAAAAGAATGCAAGTTGAATTAGAGAATAAAAAAAGGTAGAGTGGATTGGTGGGTATGGCAAATTGGCAAAATAGGAAGATGGTAAAAGGATGAAGGGGTTATCAAGTTGTTGAAGCTAAAGAAAGAAAGTTGAGTGGGATTCTCAAGTTATTAAGAGGTGATAATTGGCTATTAAAAATTTAACTAGGTGCTTAGGGTTGATATGTAAACATCCAAAAGTAGTTTTTTAAAAGGTTAAAAAATCTCAACCAGGATGAAGAGCATGGAGAATTGTGATGTGACCTTCTTCAAATGTGTGCCATGTTTGCAATCTGCCATAGGCAAGTAATTATTAATCTGTGTCCCGGAGGTAGACTGATCAACATCCTGGAAGAGAAGGTGAAAGGGAATTAAAAAAAAAACAACAACATAACTTTCTACACTCCATGTTTTTGGGAAGAATGAAGAGTTCTTAAAGGAAACAGAAGTATTGAAACCTCCAAGGAAATATTTTTTTCAAGGGATGTGAAGAGGAGGAAAGGAAACTTGACCCTTTTTAGTATGTTGGAAAATAGCAGCATATTACAAAGAAGATATAGGGAAGGAAAAAGACAGGTATATACAGATTTTATTCTCCTCCTGATAAGGATGAAGAAGCTACAAATCTTTCAGAGAATGTTATAGTATAGTCATAGAAGCTATCAGGTGAAGGATAATCTAGTAAGGGTGTAAAGGGAAGCGTATAGGAATAGTTGGTGATTTTCCTGTTCATGGATACTGAAACAGTTATTTGTTGACCTGGTAATGATTAAGAAATTTTTTTTTGTTTTTTTTTAATCTTCCAGGACATAAGAGAGAATATCTCAACAATTATCAAAATGGAGGACAGCTACCTACTTCTGGTAATTCATTTTGGGACAAATGAAACTGACAGAAGGAAATTATAAAGTATTGCCAAAACTATGAAGATTTGAACCAATAACAAAGTCACAAGAGTAGAGGTTGTGTTTTCCCCACTGTTTCCCTTCAAAATTAAGGAATGCAGAAGAGAAATTTTAATTTGTGAAATGAAAAACTGGCTCATAAGGTGGTATACATGAATCGGATTTGGATTGCTAGATTTCAAATATGGGGAGTAGAGGAGCAGAGAGTAACCCCTCCCTCCTAGAGTTTTAAATACCACATAGTCTTACACCTGGGAATGCAGATTTCAAAATATTCAGAGGAAAGATAGGTAGGATCCCATGGACTGAAACACTATCAGAAAGGTCATCCCAGGAGAGATTAGAGATATTCAAGAATGAAATCCTGAAGACAAAAATAAAATAAATCTAATGGAGCTGATCTTTCTTAGACATCATCACAGAGAGGGGACCAGATAACAAGTGTTCAACTAAATGTAAAAATGTGGAAAAGGAGAGGGGGCAGAAAAGCCAGCAATATAATAAAAAAAAATAGTCCACACTCCCAGGTGATCTCTAAAAGCTAATTCACTGAA